>NC_090932.1:55830643-56153143 GCF_040938575.1 Ambystoma mexicanum
AGACACATGGGGCATGAGCGTGGGGTGGGCGGGAGGGGGAGAGACACACGGGGCATGAGCAGGGGTTGGCGGGAGGGGGAGAGACAAACGGGGCATGAGCGGGGGGTGGGCAGGAGAGGGAGAGACACACGGGCCATGATCGGGGGGTGGGCGGGAGGGTGAGAGACACGGGGCATGAGAGGGGGTCGGGGGGAGGGGGAGAGACACACTGGGCATGAGCGGGGGGTGGGCGGGAGGGGGAGAGACACACGGGGCATGAGCAGGGGTGCGGGGGAGGGAGAGAGACATGGGGCATGAGCGGGGGTGAGGGGGAGGGAGAGAGACACACGAGGCATGAGCGGGGGGTAGGCGGGAGGGGGATAGACACACGGACATGAGCGGGGGAGGGATAGACACATGGGGCATGAGCGGGTGGTGGGCGGTGGGAGGTATAGACACATGGGGCATGAGCCGGGGGTGGGCGGCGGGAGGGATAGACACACGGGGCATGAGCGGGGGGTGGGCGGCAGGAGGGATAGAGACACGGGGTATGAGCGGGGGTGTGGGCGGCGGGAAGGATAGACACACGGGGCATGAGCGGGGGGTGGGCGGCAAGAGGGATAGAGACACGGGGCATGAGCGGGGGGTGGGCGGAGGGAGGGATAGAGACATGGGGCATGAGCGGGGGTGGGCGGTGGGAGGGATAGAGACATGGGGCATGAGCGGGGGTGGGCGGCGGGAGGGATAGAGACAAAGGGCATGAGTGGGGGTGGGCGGGAGGGAGGGATAGACACACGGGGCATGAGCGGGGGGTGGGCGGGAGAGGGAGAGACACACGGGGCATGAGCGGGGGTGGGGGAGAGGGAGGGAGAGAGACACACGGGGTGTTGGCGGGAGGGGGAGAGACACACGGGGCATGAGCGGGGGGTGGGGGCGAGGGGGAGAGACACACGGGGCATGAGCAGGGGTTGGGGGAGGGAGAGAGACACACGGGGCATGAGCGGGGGGGTGGGAGGGAGGGAGAGAGACACACAGGGCTTGAGTGGGGGGGTGGGAGAGAGACACACGGGGCATGAGCGGGGGGTGGGGGGAGGGAGAGAGACACACGGGGCATGAGTGGGGGGTGGGCGGGAGGGGGAGAGACACGGGGCATGAGCGGGGGGTGGGCGGGAGGGGGAGAGACACAGGGCATGAGCGGGGGGTGGGCGGGAGGGGGAGAGACACACGGGCATGAGCGGGGGTGGGGGGGAGGGAGAGAGACACAAGGGGCATGAGTGGGGGGTGGGCGGGAGGGGGAGAGACACACGGGGCAGGAGCGGGGGGTGGGGGGGAGGGGGAGAGACACACGGGGCATGAGCGGGGGTGGGGGGGAGAGAGACACACAGGGCATGAGCGGGGGGTGGGCGGGAGGGGGAGAGATACATGGGGCATGAGCGGGGGGTGGGCGGGAGGGGGAGAGACACACGGGGCATGAGCAGGGGGTGGGGGGATAGAGACACACGGGGCATAAGCGAGGGGTGGGCGGAATGGGGAGAGACACACGGGGCATGAGCGTGGGGTGGGCGGGAGGGGGAGAGACACACGGAGCATGAGCGGGGGGTGGGCGGGAAGGGGAGAGACACACGGGGCACGAGCGGGGGGTGGGCGGGAGGGGGAGAGACACACGGGGCATGAGCAGGGGTGCGGGGGAGGGAGAGAGACATGGGGCATGAGCGGGGGTGAGGGGGAAGGGAGAGAGACACAAGGGGCATGAGCGGGGGGTGGGCGGGAGGGGGAGAGACACACGGGACATGAGCGGGGGAGGGATAGACACACGGGGCATGAGCGGGGGGTGGGCGGCGGGAGGGATAGAAAAATGGGGCATGAGCGGGTGGTGGGCGGCGGGAGGGATAGACACATGGGGCATGAGCGGGGGGTGGGCGGCGCGAGGGATAGACACACGGTGCATGAGTGGGGGGTGGGCGGCAGGAGGGATAGAGACACGGGGTATGAGCGGGGGGGTGGGCGGCGGGAGGGATAGACACACGGGGCATGAGCGGGGGGTGGGCGGCAAGAGGGATAGAGACACGGGGCATGAGCGGGGGGTGGGCGGAGGGAGGGATAGAGACACGGGGCATGAGCGGGGGTGGGCGGTGGGAGGGATAGAGACACGGGGCATGAGCGGGGGTGGGCGGCGGGAGGGATAGAGACACAGGGCATGAGCGGGGGTGGGCGGGAGGGAGGGATAGACACACGGGGCATGAGCGGGAGGGAGAGAGACACACGGGGCATGAGCGAAGGTGGGCGGGAGGGGGAGAGACATACGGGGCATGAGCGGGGGGTGGGCGGGAGGGGGAGAGACACAGGGCATGAGCAGGGGGTGGGCGGGAGGGAGGGATAGACACACGGGGCATGAGCGGGAGGGAGAGAGACACACGGGGCATGAGCGAAGGTGGGCGGGAGGGGGAGAGACATACGGGGCATGAGCGGGGGGTGGGCGGGAGGGGGAGAGACACGGGGCATGAGCAGGGGGTGGGCGGGAGGGGGACACACGGGGCATGAGCGGGGGGTGGGCGGGAGGGGGAGAGACACACGGGGCATGAGCGGGGGGTGGGCGGGAGGGGGAGAGACACACGGGGCATGAGCGGGGGTGGGCAGGAGGGGGAGAGACACACGGGCCATGAGCAGGGGGTGGGCGGGAGGGGGAGAGACACACGGGGCATGAGCGGGGGGTGGGCGGGAGGGGAAGAGACACGGGGCATGAGCGGGGGTGGGGAGGAGGGGAAGAGACACACCGGGCAATGGCGGGGGGTGGGTGGGAGGGGGAGAGACACACGGGGCATGAGCAGGGTATGGGCGGGAGGGGGAGAGGCACACGGGGCATGAGCAGGGGTGCGGGGGAGGGAGAGAGACATGGGGCATGAGCGGGGGTGAGGGGGAGGGAGAGAGACACACGGGGCATGAGCGGGGGGTGGGCGGGAGGGGGAGAGACACACGGGACATGAGCGGGGGAGGGATAGACACACGGGGCATGAGCGGGGGGTGGGCGGCGGGAGGGATAGACACATGGGGCATGAGCGGGTGGTGGGCGGCGGGAGGGATAGACACATGGGGCATGAGCGGGGGGGTGGGCGGCAGGAGGGATAGAGACACGGGGTATGAGCGGTGGGGTGGGCGGCGGGAGGGATAGACACACGGGGCATGAGCGGGGGGTGGGCGGCAAGAGGGATAGAGACACGGGGCATGAGCGGGGGGTGGGCGGAGGGAGGGATAGAGACACGGGGCATGAGCGGGGGTGGGCGGTGGGATGGATAGAGATACAGGGCATGAGCAGGGGGTGGGCGGCGGGAGGGATAGAGACACAGGGCATCAGCGGGGGTGGGCGGGAGGGAGGGATAGACACACGGGGCATGAGCAGGAGGGAGAGAGACACACGGGGCATGAGCGGAGGTGGGCGGGAGGGGGAGAGACACACGGGGCATGAGCGGGGGGTGGGCGGGAGGGGGAGAGACAAGGGGCATGAGCGGGGGGTGGGCGGGAGGGGGACACACGGGGCATGAGCAGGGGTGGGCGGGAGGGGGAGAGACACACGGGGCATGAGCGGGGGGTGGGCGGGAGGGGGAGAGACACACGGGGCATGAGCGGGCGGTGGGCGGGAGGGGGAGAGACACACGGGGCATGAGCGGGGGGTGGGCGGGAGGGGGAGAGACACATGGGGAATGAGCGTGGGGTGGGCGGGAGGGGGGAGACACACGGGGCATGAGCGGGGGGTGGGCGGGAGGGGGAGAGACACACGGCGGATGAGCGGGGGTGGGCAGGAGGGGGATAGACACACGGGCCATGAGCAGGGGGTGGGCGGGAGGGGGAGAGACACACTGAGCATGAGCGGGGGGTGGGTGGAAGAGGGAGAGACACACGGGGCATGAGCAGGGGTGGGGGGAGGGAGAGAGACACACGGGGCATGAGCGAGGGGTGGGGGTGAGGGTGAAAGACACACGGGGCATGAGCGGGGAGTGGGCGGGAGGGGGAGAGACACACGGGGCATGAGCAAGGGGTGGGCGGGAGGGGGAGAGACATGGGGCATGAGCGGGGGTGGGCGGGAGGGGGACACACGGGGCATGAGCGGGGGGTGGGGGGGAGACACACGGGGCATGAGCGGGGGGTGGGCGGGAGGGGGAGAGACACATGGGGCATGAGCGTGGGGTGGGCGGGAGGGGGAGAGACACACGGGGCATGAACAGGGGTTGGCGGGAGGGGGAGAGACAAACGGGGCATGAGCGGGGGGTGGGCAGGAGAGGGAGAGATACACGGGCCATGATCGGGGGGTGGGCGGGAGGGTGAGAGACACGGGGCATGAGAGGGGGTCGGGGGGAGGGGGAGAGACACACTGGGCATGAGCGGGGGGTGGGTGGGAGGGGGAGAGACACAAGGGGCATGAGCAGGGGTGCGGGGGAGGGAGAGAGACATGGGGCATGAGCGGGGGTGAGGGGGAGGGAGAGAGACACACGAGGCATGAGCGGGGGGTAGGCGGGAGGGGGATAGACACACGGGACATGAGCGGGGGAGGGATAGACACATGGGGCATGAGCGGGTGGTGGGCGGCGGGAGGTATAGACACATGGGGCATGAGCGGGGGGTGGGCGGCGCGAGGGATAGACACACGGTGCATGAGTGGGGGGTGGGCGGCAGGAGGGATAGAGACACGGGGTATGAGCGGGGGGGTGGGCGGCGGGAGGGATAGACACACGGGGCATGAGCGGGGGGTGGGCGGCAAGAGGGATAGAGACACGGGGCATGAGCGGGGGGTGGGCGGAGGGAGGGATAGAGACACGGGGCATGAGCGGGGGTGGGCGGTGGGAGGGATAGAGACACGGGGCATGAGCGGGGGTGGGCGGCGGGAGGGATAGACACACGGGGCATGAGCGGGAGGGAGAGAGACACACGGGGCATGAGCGAAGGTGGGCGGGAGGGAGAGAGACACACGGGGCATGAGCGAGGGGTGGGGGTGAGGGTGAAAGACACACGGGGCATGAGCGGGGAGTGGGCGGGAGGGGGAGAGACACACGGGGCATGAGCAAGGGGTGGGCGGGAGGGGGAGAGACATGGGGCATGAGCGGGGGTGGGCGGGAGGGGGACACACGGGGCATGAGCGGGGGGTGGGGGGGGAGACACACGGGGCATGAGCGGGGGGTGGGCGGGAGGGGGAGAGACACATGGGGCATGAGCGTGGGGTGGGCGGGAGGGGGAGAGACACACGGGGCATGAGCAGGGGTTGGCGGTAGGGGGAGAGACAAACGGGGCATGAGCGGGGGGTGGGCAGGAGAGGGAGAGACACACGGGCCATGATCGGGGGGTGGGCGGGAGGGTGAGAGACACGGGGCATGAGAGGGGGTCGGGGGGAGGGGGAGAGACACACTGGGCATGAGCGGGGGGTGGGCGGGAGGGGGAGAGACACACGGGGCATGAGCAGGGGTGCGGGGGAGGGAGAGAGACATGGGGCATGAGCGGAGGTGAGGGGGAGGGAGAGAGACACACGAGGCATGAGCGGGGGGTAGGCGGGAGGGGGATAGACACACGGACCTGAGCGGGGGAGGGATAGACACATGGGGCATGAGCGGGTGGTGGGCGGCTGGAGGTATAGACACATGGGGCATGAGCCGGGGGTGGGCGGCGGGAGGGATAGACACACGGGGCATGAGCGGGGGGTGGGCGGCAGGAGGGATAGAGACACGGGGTATGAGCGGGGGTGTGGGCGGCGGGAAGGATAGACACACGGGGCATGAGCGGGGGGTGGGCGGCAAGAGGGATAGAGACACGGGGCATGAGCGGGGGGTGGGCGGAGGGAGGGATAGAGACATGGGGCATGAGCGGGGGTGGGCGGTGGGAGGGATAGAGACATGGGGCATGAGCGGGGGTGGGCGGCGGGAGGGATAGAGACAAAGGGCATGAGTGGGGGTGGGCGGGAGGGAGGGATAGACACACGGGGCATGAGCGGGGGGTGGGCGGGAGAGGGAGAGACACACGGGGCATGAGCGGGGGTGGGGGAGAGGGAGGGAGAGAGACACACGGGGTGTTGGCGGGAGGGGGAGAGACACACGGGGCATGAGCGGGGGGTGGGGGCGAGGGGGAGAGACACACGGGGCATGAGCAGGGGTTGGGGGAGGGAGAGAGACACACGGGGCATGAGCGGGGGGATGGGAGGGAGGGAGAGAGACACACAGGGCTTGAGTGGGGGGGGTGGGAGAGAGACACACGGGGCATGAGCGGGGGGTGGGGGGAGGGAGAGAGACACACGGGGCATGAGTGGGGGGTGGGCGGGAGGGGGAGAGACACGGGGCATGAGCGGGGGGTGGGCGGGAGGGGGAGAGACACAGGGCATGAGCGGGGGGTGGGCGGGAGGGGGAGAGACACACGGGCATGAGCGGGGGTGGGGGGGAGGGAGAGAGACACAAGGGGCATGAGTGGGGGGTGGGCGGGAGGGGGAGAGACACACGGGGCAGGAGCGGGGGGTGGGGGGGAGGGGGAGAGACACACGGGGCATGAGCGGGGGTGGGGGGGAGAGAGACACACAGGGCATGAGCGGGGGGTGGGCGGGAGGGGGAGAGATACATGGGGCATGAGCGGGGGGTGGGCGGGAGGGGGAGAGACACACGGGGCATGAGCAGGGGGTGGGGGGATAGAGACACACGGGGCATAAGCGAGGGGTGGGCGGAATGGGGAGAGACACACGGGGCATGAGCGTGGGGTGGGCGGGAGGGGGAGAGACACACGGAGCATGAGCGGGGGGTGGGCGGGAAGGGGAGAGACACACGGGGCACGAGCGGGGGGTGGGCGGGAGGGGGAGAGACACATGGGGCATGAGCAGGGGTGCGGGGGAGGGAGAGAGACATGGGGCATGAGCGGGGGTGAGGGGGAAGGGAGAGAGACACAAGGGGCATGAGCGGGGGGTGGGCGGGAGGGGGAGAGACACACGGGACATGAGCGGGGGAGGGATAGACACACGGGGCATGAGCGGGGGGTGGGCGGCGGGAGGGATAGAAAAATGGGGCATGAGCGGGTGGTGGGCGGCGGGAGGGATAGACACATGGGGCATGAGCGGGGGGTGGGCGGCGCGAGGGATAGACACACGGTGCATGAGTGGGGGGTGGGCGGCAGGAGGGATAGAGACACGGGGTATGAGCGGGGGGGTGGGCGGCGGGAGGGATAGACACACGGGGCATGAGCGGGGGGTGGGCGGCAAGAGGGATAGAGACACGGGGCATGAGCGGGGGGTGGGCGGAGGGAGGGATAGAGACACGGGGCATGAGCGGGGGTGGGCGGTGGGAGGGATAGAGACACGGGGCATGAGCGGGGGTGGGCGGCGGGAGGGATAGAGACACAGGGCATGAGCGGGGGTGGGCGGGAGGGAGGGATAGACACACGGGGCATGAGCGGGAGGGAGAGAGACACACGGGGCATGAGCGAAGGTGGGCGGGAGGGGGAGAGACATACGGGGCATGAGCGGGGGGTGGGCGGGAGGGGGAGAGACACAGGGCATGAGCAGGGGGTGGGCGGGAGGGAGGGATAGACACACGGGGCATGAGCGGGAGGGAGAGAGACACACGGGGCATGAGCGAAGGTGGGCGGGAGGGGGAGAGACATACGGGGCATGAGCGGGGGGTGGGCGGGAGGGGGAGAGACACGGGGCATGAGCAGGGGGTGGGCGGGAGGGGGACACACGGGGCATGAGCGGGGGGTGGGCGGGAGGGGGAGAGACACACGGGGCATGAGCGGGGGGTGGGCGGGAGGGGGAGAGACACACGGGGCATGAGCGGGGGTGGGCAGGAGGGGAGAGACACACGGGCCATGAGCAGGGGGTGGGCGGGAGGGGGAGAGACACACGGGGCATGAGCGGGGGGTGGGCGGGAGGGGAAGAGACACGGGGCATGAGCGGGGGTGGGGAGGAGGGGAAGAGACACACCGGGCATGAGCGGGGGGTGGGTGGGAGGGGGAGAGACACACGGGGCATGAGCAGGGTATGGGCGGGAGGGGGAGAGGCACACGGGGCATGAGCAGGGGTGCGGGGGAGGGAGAGAGACATGGGGCATGAGCGGGGGTGAGGGGGAGGGAGAGAGACACACGGGGCATGAGCGGGGGGTGGGCGGGAGGGGGAGAGACACACGGGACATGAGCGGGGGAGGGATAGACACACGGGGCATGAGCGGGGGGTGGGCGGCGGGAGGGATAGACACATGGGGCATGAGCGGGTGGTGGGCGGCGGGAGGGATAGACACATGGGGCATGAGCGGGGGGGTGGGCGGCAGGAGGGATAGAGACACGGGGTATGAGCGGTGGGGTGGGCGGCGGGAGGGATAGCCACACGGGGCATGAGCGGGGGGTGGGCGGCAAGAGGGATAGAGACACGGGGCATGAGCGGGGGGTGGGCGGAGGGAGGGATAGAGACACGGGGCATGAGCGGGGGTGGGCGGTGGGATGGATAGAGATACAGGGCATGAGCAGGGGGTGGGCGGCGGGAGGGATAGAGACACAGGGCATCAGCGGGGGTGGGCGGGAGGGAGGGATAGACACACGGGGCATGAGCAGGAGGGAGAGAGACACACGGGGCATGAGCGGAGGTGGGCGGGAGGGGGAGAGACACACGGGGCATGAGCGGGGGGTGGGCGGGAGGGGGAGAGACAAGGGGCATGAGCGGGGGGTGGGCGGGAGGGGGACACACGGGGCATGAGCAGGGGTGGGCGGGAGGGGGAGAGACACACGGGGCATGAGCGGGGGGTGGGCGGGAGGGGGAGAGACACACGGGGCATGAGCGGGCGGTGGGCGGGAGGGGGAGAGACACACGGGGCATGAGCGGGGGGTGGGCGGGAGGGGGAGAGACACATGGGGAATGAGCGTGGGGTGGGCGGGAGGGGGGAGACACACGGGGCATGAGCGGGGGGTGGGCGGGAGGGGGAGAGACACACGGCGGATGAGCGGGGGTGGGCAGGAGGGGGATAGACACACGGGCCATGAGCAGGGGGTGGGCGGGAGGGGGAGAGACACACTGAGCATGAGCGGGGGGTGGGTGGAAGAGGGAGAGACACACGGGGCATGAGCAGGGGTGGGGGAGGGAGAGAGACACACGGGGCATGAGCGAGGGGTGGGGGTGAGGGTGAAAGACACACGGGGCATGAGCGGGGAGTGGGCGGGAGGGGGAGAGACACACGGGGCATGAGCAAGGGGTGGGCGGGAGGGGGAGAGACATGGGGCATGAGCGGGGGTGGGCGGGAGGGGGACACACGGGGCATGAGCGGGGGGTGGGGGGGAGACACACGGGGCATGAGCGGGGGGTGGGCGGGAGGGGGAGAGACACATGGGGCATGAGCGTGGGGTGGGCGGGAGGGGGAGAGACACACGGGGCATGAGCAGGGGTTGGCGGGAGGGGGAGAGACAAACGGGGCATGAGCGGGGGGTGGGCAGGAGAGGGAGAGATACACGGGCCATGATCGGGGGGTGGGCGGGAGGGTGATAGACACGGGGCATGAGAGGGGGTCGGGGGGAGGGGGAGAGACACACTGGGCATGAGCGGGGGGTGGGTGGGAGGGGGAGAGACACAAGGGGCATGAGCAGGGGTGCGGGGGAGGGAGAGAGACATGGGGCATGAGCGGGGGTGAGGGGGAGGGAGAGAGACACACGAGGCATGAGCGGGGGGTAGGCGGGAGGGGGATAGACACACGGGACATGAGCGGGGGAGGGATAGACACATGGGGCATGAGCGGGTGGTGGGCGGCGGGAGGTATAGACACATGGGGCATGAGCGGGGGGTGGGCGGCGCGAGGGATAGACACACGGTGCATGAGTGGGGGGTGGGCGGCAGGAGGGATAGAGACACGGGGTATGAGCGGGGGGGTGGGCGGGAGGGGGAGAGACACACGGGGCATGAACAGGGGTTGGCGGGAGGGGGAGAGACAAACGGGGCATGAGCGGGGGGTGGGCAGGAGAGGGAGAGATACACGGGCCATGATCGGGGGGTGGGCGGGAGGGTGAGAGACACGGGGCATGAGAGGGGGTCGGGGGGAGGAGGAGAGACACACTGGGCATGAGCGGGGGGTGGGTGGGAGGGGGAGAGACACAAGGGGCATGAGCAGGGGTGCGGGGGAGGGAGAGAGACATGGGGCATGAGCGGGGGTGAGGGGGAGGGAGAGAGACACACGAGGCATGAGCGGGGGGTAGGCGGGAGGGGGATAGACACACGGGACATGAGCGGGGGAGGGATAGACACATGGGGCATGAGCGGGTGGTGGGCGGCGGGAGGTATAGACACATGGGGCATGAGCGGGGGGTGGGCGGCGCGAGGGATAGACACACGGTGCATGAGTGGGGGGTGGGCGGCAGGAGGGATAGAGACACGGGGTATGAGCGGGGGGGTGGGCGGCGGGAGGGATAGACACACGGGGCATGAGCGGGGGGTGGGCGGCAAGAGGGATAGAGACACGGGGCATGAGCGGGGGGTGGGCGGAGGGAGGGATAGAGACACGGGGCATGAGCGGGGGTGGGCGGTGGGAGGGATAGAGACACGGGGCATGAGCGGGGGTGGGCGGCGGGAGGGATAGAGACACAGGGCATGAGCGGGGGTGGGCGGGAGGGAGGGATAGACACACGGGGCATGAGCGGGAGGGAGAGAGACACACGGGGCATGAGCGAAGGTGGGCGGGAGGGAGAGAGACACACGGGGCATGAGCGAGGGGTGGGGGTGAGGGTGAAAGACACACGGGGCATGAGCGGGGAGTGGGCGGGAGGGGGAGAGACACACGGGGCATGAGCAAGGGGTGGGCGGGAGGGGGAGAGACATGGGGCATGAGCGGGGGTGGGCGGGAGGGGGACACACGGGGCATGAGCGGGGGGTGGGGGGGGAGACACACGGGGCATGAGCGGGGGGTGGGCGGGAGGGGGAGAGACACATGGGGCATGAGCGTGGGGTGGGCGGGAGGGGGAGAGACACACGGGGCATGAGCAGGGGTTGGCGGTAGGGGGAGAGACAAACGGGGCATGAGCGGGGGGTGGGCAGGAGAGGGAGAGACACACGGGCCATGATCGGGGGGTGGGCGGGAGGGTGAGAGACACGGGGCATGAGAGGGGGTCGGGGGGAGGGGGAGAGACACACTGGGCATGAGCGGGGGGTGGGCGGGAGGGGGAGAGACACACGGGGCATGAGCAGGGGTGCGGGGGAGGGAGAGAGACATGGGGCATGAGCGGGGGTGAGGGGGAGGGAGAGAGACACACGAGGCATGAGCGGGGGGTAGGCGGGAGGGGGATAGACACACGGACATGAGCGGGGGAGGGATAGACACATGGGGCATGAGCGGGTGGTGGGCGGCGGGAGGTATAGACACATGGGGCATGAGCCGGGGGTGGGCGGCGGGAGGGATAGACACACGGGGCATGAGCGGGGGGTGGGCGGCAGGAGGGATAGAGACACGGGGTATGAGCGGGGGTGTGGGCGGCGGGAAGGATAGACACACGGGGCATGAGCGGGGGGTGGGCGGCAAGAGGGATAGAGACACGGGGCATGAGCGGGGGGTGGGCGGAGGGAGGGATAGAGACATGGGGCATGAGCGGGGGTGGGCGGTGGGAGGGATAGAGACATGGGGCATGAGCGGGGGTGGGCGGCGGGAGGGATAGAGACAAAGGGCATGAGTGGGGGTGGGCGGGAGGGAGGGATAGACACACGGGGCATGAGCGGGGGGTGGGCGGGAGAGGGAGAGACACACGGGGCATGAGCGGGGGTGGGGGAGAGGGAGGGAGAGAGACACACGGGGTGTTGGCGGGAGGGGGAGAGACACACGGGGCATGAGCGGGGGGTGGGGGCGAGGGGGAGAGACACACGGGGCATGAGCAGGGGTTGGGGGAGGGAGAGAGACACACGGGGCATGAGCGGGGGGATGGGAGGGAGGGAGAGAGACACACAGGGCTTGAGTGGGGGGGTGGGAGAGAGACACACGGGGCATGAGCGGGGGGTGGGGGGAGGGAGAGAGACACACGGGGCATGAGTGGGGGGTGGGCGGGAGGGGGAGAGACACGGGGCATGAGCGGGGGGTGGGCGGGAGGGGGAGAGACACAGGGCATGAGCGGGGGGTGGGCGGGAGGGGGAGAGACACACGGGCATGAGCGGGGGTGGGGGGGAGGGAGAGAGACACAAGGGGCATGAGTGGGGGGTGGGCGGGAGGGGGAGAGACACACGGGGCAGGAGCGGGGGGTGGGGGGGAGGGGGAGAGACACACGGGGCATGAGCGGGGGTGGGGGGGAGAGAGACACACAGGGCATGAGCGGGGGGTGGGCGGGAGGGGGAGAGATACATGGGGCATGAGCGGGGGGTGGGCGGGAGGGGGAGAGACACACGGGGCATGAGCAGGGGGTGGGGGGATAGAGACACACGGGGCATAAGCGAGGGGTGGGCGGAATGGGGAGAGACACACGGGGCATGAGCGTGGGGTGGGCGGGAGGGGGAGAGACACACGGAGCATGAGCGGGGGGTGGGCGGGAAGGGGAGAGACACACGGGGCACGAGCGGGGGGTGGGCGGGAGGGGGAGAGACACATGGGGCATGAGCAGGGGTGCGGGGGAGGGAGAGAGACATGGGGCATGAGCGGGGGTGAGGGGGAAGGGAGAGAGACACAAGGGGCATGAGCGGGGGGTGGGCGGGAGGGGGAGAGACACACGGGACATGAGCGGGGGAGGGATAGACACACGGGGCATGAGCGGGGGGTGGGCGGCGGGAGGGATAGAAAAATGGGGCATGAGCGGGTGGTGGGCGGCGGGAGGGATAGACACATGGGGCATGAGCGGGGGGTGGGCGGCGCGAGGGATAGACACACGGTGCATGAGTGGGGGGTGGGCGGCAGGAGGGATAGAGACACGGGGTATGAGCGGGGGGGTGGGCGGCGGGAGGGATAGACACACGGGGCATGAGCGGGGGGTGGGCGGCAAGAGGGATAGAGACACGGGGCATGAGCGGGGGGTGGGCGGAGGGAGGGATAGAGACACGGGGCATGAGCGGGGGTGGGCGGTGGGAGGGATAGAGACGCGGGGCATGAGCGGGGGTGGGCGGCGGGAGGGATAGAGACACAGGGCATGAGCGGGGGTGGGCGGGAGGGAGGGATAGACACACGGGGCATGAGCGGGAGGGAGAGAGACACACGGGGCATGAGCGAAGGTGGGCGGGAGGGGGAGAGACATACGGGGCATGAGCGGGGGGTGGGCGGGAGGGGGAGAGACACAGGGCATGAGCAGGGGGTGGGCGGGAGGGAGGGATAGACACACGGGGCATGAGCGGGAGGGAGAGAGACACACGGGGCATGAGCGAAGGTGGGCGGGAGGGGGAGAGACATACGGGGCATGAGCGGGGGGTGGGCGGGAGGGGGAGAGACACAGGGCATGAGCAGGGGGTGGGCGGGAGGGGGACACACGGGGCATGAGCGGGGGGTGGGCGGGAGGGGGAGAGACACACGGGGCATGAGCGGGGGGTGGGCGGGAGGGGGAGAGACACACGGGGCATGAGCGGGGGTGGGCAGGAGGGGGAGAGACACACGGGCCATGAGCAGGGGGTGGGCGGGAGGGGGAGAGACACACGGGGCATGAGCGGGGGGTGGGCGGGAGGGGAAGAGACACGGGGCATGAGCGGGGGTGGGGAGGAGGGGAAGAGACACACCGGGCATGAGCGGGGGGTGGGTGGGAGGGGGAGAGACACACGGGGCATGAGCAGGGTATGGGCGGGAGGGGGAGAGGCACACGGGGCATGAGCAGGGGTGCGGGGGAGGGAGAGAGACATGGGGCATGAGCGGGGGTGAGGGGGAGGGAGAGAGACACACGGGGCATGAGCGGGGGGTGGGCGGGAGGGGGAGAGACACACGGGACATGAGCGGGGGAGGGATAGACACACGGGGCATGAGCGGGGGGTGGGCGGCGGGAGGGATAGACACATGGGGCATGAGCGGGTGGTGGGCGGCGGGAGGGATAGACACATGGGGCATGAGCGGGGGGGTGGGCGGCAGGAGGGATAGAGACACGGGGTATGAGCGGTGGGGTGGGCGGCGGGAGGGATAGCCACACGGGGCATGAGCGGGGGGTGGGCGGCAAGAGGGATAGAGAGACACGGGGCATGAGCGGGGGGTGGGCGGAGGGAGGGATAGAGACACGGGGCATGAGGCGGGGTGGGCGGTGGGATGGATAGAGATACAGGGCATGAGCAGGGGGTGGGCGGCGGGAGGGATAGAGACACAGGGCATCAGCGGGGGTGGGCGGGAGGGAGGGATAGACACACGGGGCATGAGCAGGAGGGAGAGAGACACACAGGGCATGAGCGGAGGTGGGCGGAGGGGGAGAGACACACGGGGCATGAGCGGGGGGTGGGCGGGAGGGGGAGAGACAAGGGGCATGAGCGGGGGGTGGGCGGGAGGGGGACACACGGGGCATGAGCAGGGGTGGGCGAGAGGGGGAGAGACACACGGGGCATGAGCGGGGGGTGGGCGGGAGGGGGAGAGACACACGGGGCATGAGCGGGCGGTGGGCGGGAGGGGGAGAGACACACGGGGCATGAGCGGGGGGTGGGCGGGAGGGGGAGAGACACATGGGGAATGAGCGTGGGGTGGGCGGGAGGGGGAGACACACGGGGCATGAGCGGGGGGTGGGCGGGAGGGGGAGAGACACACGGCGGATGAGCGGGGGTGGGCAGGAGGGGGATAGACACACGGGCCATGAGCAGGGGGTGGGCGGGAGGGGGAGAGACACACTGAGCATGAGCGGGGGGTGGGTGGAAGAGGAGAGACACACGGGGCATGAGCAGGGGTGGGGGGAGGGAGAGAGACACACGGGGCATGAGCGAGGGGTGGGGGTGAGGGTGAAAGACACACGGGGCATGAGCGGGGAGTGGGCGGGAGGGGAGAGACACACGGGGCATGAGCAAGGGGTGGGCGGGAGGGGGAGAGACATGGGGCATGAGCGGGGGTGGGCGGGAGGGGGACACACGGGGCATGAGCGGGGGGTGGGGGGGAGACACACGGGGCATGAGCGGGGGGTGGGCGGGAGGGGGAGAGACACATGGGGCATGAGCGTGGGGTGGGCGGGAGGGGGAGAGACACACGGGCATGAGCAGGGGTTGGCGGGAGGGGGAGAGACAAACGGGGCATGAGCGGGGGGTGGGCAGGAGAGGGAGAGATACACGGGCCATGATCGGGGGGTGGGCGGGAGGGTGAGAGACACGGGGCATGAGAGGGGTTCGGGGGGAGGGGGAGAGACACACTGGGCATGAGCGGGGGGTGGGTGGGAGGGGGAGAGACACAAGGGGCATGAGCAGGGGTGCGGGGGAGGGAGAGAGACATGGGGCATGAGCGGGGGTGAGGGGGAGGGAGAGAGACACACGAGGCATGAGCGGGGGGTAGGCGGGAGGGGGATAGACACACGGGACATGAGCGGGGGAGGGATAGACACATGGGGCATGAGCGGGTGGTGGGCGGCGGGAGGTATAGACACATGGGGCATGAGCGGGGGGTGGGCGGCGCAAGGGATAGACACACGGTGCATGAGTGGGGGGTGGGCGGCAGGAGGGATAGAGACACGGGGTATGAGCGGGGGGGTGGGCGGCGGGAGGGATAGACACACGGGGCATGAGCGGGGGGTGGGCGGCAAGAGGGATAGAGACACGGGGCATGAGCGGGGGGTGGGCGGAGGGAGGGATAGAGACACGGGGCATGAGCGGGGGTGGGCGGTGGGAGGGATAGAGACACGGGGCATGAGCGGGGGTGGGCGGCGGGAGGGATAGAGACACAGGGCATGAGCGGGGGTGGGCGGGAGGGAGGGATAGACACACGGGGCATGAGCGGGAGGGAGAGAGACACACGGGGCATGAGCGAAGGTGGGCGGGAGGGGGAGAGACATACGGGGCATGAGCGGGGGGTGGGCGGGAGGGGGAGAGACACGGGGCATGAGCAGGGGGTGGGCGGGAGGGGGACACACGGGGCATGAGCGGGGGGTGGGCGGGAGGGGGAGAGACACACGGGGCATGAGCGGGGGGTGGGCGGGAAGGGGAGAGACACACGGGGCATGAGCGGGGGTGGGCGGGAGGGGGAGAGACACACGGGGCATGAGCGGGGGTGGGCAGGAGGGGGAGAGACACACGGGCCATGAGCAGGGGGTGGGCGGGAGGGGGAGAGACACACGGGGCATGAGCGGGGGGTGGGCGGGAGGGGAAGAGACACGGGGCATGAGCGGGGGTGGGGAGGAGGGGAAGAGACACACGGGGCATGAGCGGGGGGTGGGTGGGAGGGGGAGAGACACACGGGGCATGAGCAGGGGATGGGCGGGAGGGGGAGAGACACACGGGGCATGAGCAGGGGTGCGGGGGAGGGAGAGAGACATGGGGCATGAGCGGGGGTGAGGGGGAGGGAGAGAGACACACGGGGCATGAGCGGGGGGTGGGCGGGAGGGTGAGAGACACACGGGACAGGAGCGGGGGAGGGATAGACACACGGGGCATGAGCGGGGGGTGGGCGGCGGGAGGGATAGACACATGGGGCATGAGCGGGTGGTGGGCGGCGGGAGGGATAGACACATGGGGCATGAGCGGGGGGTGGGCGGCAGGAGGGATAGAGACACGGGGTATGAGCGGTGGGGTGGGCGGCGGGAGGGATAGACACACGGGGCATGAGCGGGGGGTGGGCGGCAAGAGGGATAGAGACACGGGGCATGAGCGGGGGGTGGGCGGAGGGAGGGATAGAGACACGGGGCATGAGCGGGGGTGGGCGGTGGGAGGGATAGAGATACAAGGCATGAGCAGGGGGTGGGCGGCGGGAGGGATAGAGACACAGGGCATCAGCGGGGGTGGGCGGGAGGGAGGGATAGACACACGGGGCATGAGCAGGAGGGAGAGAGACACACGGGGCATGAGCGGAGGTGGGCGGGAGGGGGAGAGACACACGGGGCATGAGCGGGGGGTGGGCGGGAGGGGGAGAGACAAGGGGCATGAGCGGGGGTGGGCGGGAGGGGGACACACGGGGCATGAGCGGGGGTGGGCGGGAGGGGGAGAGACACACGGGGCATGAGCGGGGGGTGGGCGGGAGGGGGAGAGACACACGGGGCATGAGCGGGCGGTGGGCGGGAGGGGGAGAGACACACGGGGCATGAGCGGGGGGTGGGCGGGAGGGGGAGAGACACACGGGGAATGAGCGTGGGGTGGGCGGGAGGGGGGAGACACACGGGGCATGAGCGGGGTGGGCGGGAGGGGACGAGACACACGGCGGATGAGCGGGGGTGGGCAGGAGGGGGAGAGACACACGGGCCATGAGCAGGGGGTGGGCGGGAGGGGGAGAGACATGGGGCATGAGTGGGGGTGGGCGGCGGGAGGGATAGAGACAAAGGGCATGAGTGGGGGTGGGCGGGAGGGAGGGATAGACACACGGGGCATGAGCGGGGGGTGGGCGGGAGAGGGAGAGACACACGGGGCATGAGCGGGGGTGGGGGAGAGGGAGAGAGACACACGGGGCATGAGCGGGGTGTTGGCGGGAGGGGGAGAGACACACGGGGCATGAGCGGGGGGTGGGGGCGAGGGGGAGAGACACACGGGGCATGAGCAGGGGTTGGGGGAGGGAGAGAGACACACGGGGCATGAGCGGGGGGTGGGAGGGAGGGAGAGAGACACACAGGGCTTGAGTGGGGGGGTGGGAGAGAGACACACGGGGCATGAGCGGGGGGTGGGGGGGAGAGAGACACACGGGGCATGAGTGGGGGGTGGGCGGGAGGGGGAGAGACACACGGGGTATGAGCGGGGGGTGGGCGGGAGGGGGAGAGACACAGGGCATGAGCGGGGGGTGGGCGGGAGGGGGAGAGACACACGGGCATGAGCGGGGGTGGGGGGAGGGAGAGAGACACAAGGGGCATGAGTGGGGGGTGGGCGGGAGGGGGAGAGACACACGGGGCAGGAGCGGGGGGTGGGGGGAGGGGGAGAGACACACGGGGCATGAGCGGGGGTGGGGGGGGGAGAGAGACACACAGGGCATGAGCGGGGGTGGGCGGGAGGGGGAAAGATACACAGGGCATGAGCGGGGGGTGGGCGGGAGGGGGAGAGACACACGGGGCATGAGCGGGGGGTGGGGGGATAGAGACACACGGGGCATAAGCGAGGGGTGGGCGGAATGGGGAGAGACACACGGGGCATGAGCGGGGGGAGGGCGGGAGGGGGAGAGACACACGGGGCATGAGCAGGGTGTGGGCGGGAGGGGGAGAGACACACGGGGCTGAGCGGGGGTGGGGGGAGGGAGAGTGACACAGGGCATTAGCGGGGGATGGGGGGGAGGGAGAGAGACACACGGGGCATGAGCGGGGGGTGGGCGGGAGGGAGAGTGACACAGGGCATTAGCGGGGGGCGGGGGGGAGGGAGAGAGACACACGGGGCATGAGCGGGGGGTGGGCGGGAGGGGGAGAGACACGGGGCATGAGCGGGGGTGGGGGGAGGGAGAGAGACACACGGGGCATGAGCGGGGGGTGGGCGGAAGAGGGAGAGACACACGGGGCATGAGCGGGGGTGGGGGGAGGGAGAGAGACACACGGGGAATGAGCGAGGGGTGGGGGGAGGGAGAGAGACACACGGGCATGAACGGGGAGTGGGCGGGAGGGGGAGAGACACACGGGGCATGAATAGGGGGTGGGCGGGAGGGGGAGAGACACGGGGCATGAGCGGGGGGTGGGCGGGAGCGGGACACACGGGGGGTGGGTGGGAGGGGGAGAGACACACGGGGCATGAGCGGGGGGTGGGCGGGAGGGGGAGGACACGGGGCATGAGCAGGGGGTGGGCGGGATGGGGAGAGACACGGGGCATGAGCGGGGGGTGGGCGGGAGGGGACACACGGGGCATGAGCGGGGGGTGGGCGGGAGGGGGAGAGACACACGGGGCATGAGCTGGGGGTGGGTGGGAATGGGAGAGACACACGGGGCATGAGCAGGGGGTGGGCGGGAGGGGGAGAGACACACGGGGCATGAGCGGGGGTGGGCGGGAGGGGGAGAGACAAACAGGCCATGAGCGGGGGGTGGGCAGGAGGGGGAGAGACACACGGGCCATGAGCGGGGGGTGGGCGGGAGGGGGAGAGACACACGGGGCATGAGCGGGGGGTGGGCGGGAGGGTGAGAGACACGGGGCATGAGCGGGGGTGGGGGGAAGGGGGAGAGACACACGGGGCGTGAGCGGGGGGTGGGCGGGAGAGACACACGGGGCATGAGCGGGCCTGGGGGGGAAGGAGAGAGACACACGGGGCATGAGCGGGGGGAGGGCGGGAGGGGGAGAGACACACGGGGCATGAGCAGGGTGTGGGCGGGAGGGGGAGAGACACACGGGGCTGAGCGGGGGTGGGGGGAGGGAGAGTGACACAGGGCATTAGCGGGGGGAGGGAGAGAGACACACGGGGCATGAGCGGGGGGTGGGCGGGAGGGGGAGAGACACGGGGCATGAGCGGGGGTGGGGGGAGGGAGAGAGACACACGGGGCATGAGCGGGGGGTGTGCGGGAGGGGGCGAGACACACGGGGCATGAGCGGGGGGTGGGCGGAAGAGGGAGAGACACACGGGGCATGAGCGGGGGTGGGGGGAGGGAGAGAGACACACGGGGCATGAGCGAGGGGTGGGGGGGAGGGAGAGAGACACACGGGCATGAACGGGGAGTGGGCGGGAGGGGGAGAGACACACGGGGCATGAATAGGGGGTGGGCGGGAGGGGGAAAGACACGGGGCATGAGCGGGGGGTGGGCGGGAGGGGGACACACGGGGCATGAGCGGGGGGTGGGCGGGAGGGGGAGAGACACACGGGGCATGAGCGGGGGTTGGGCGGGAGGGGGAGAGACACGGGGCATGAGCAGGGCGTGGGCGGGAGGGGGAGAGACACGGGGCATGAGTGGGGGTGCGGGGAAGGAAGAGAGACACGGGGCATGAGCGGGGGTGAGGAGGAGGGAGAGAGACACACGGGGCATGAGCGGTGGGGTGGGCTGCGGGAGGGATAGACACACGGGGCATGAGCGGGTGGTTGGCGGCGCGAGGGATAGAGACACGGGGTATGAGTGGGGGGTGGGCGGCGGGAGGGATAGACACACGGGGCATGAGCGGGGGGTGGGCGGCAGGAGGGATAGAGACACGGGGCATGAGCGGGGGGTGGGTGGCGGGAGGGATAGAGACACAGGGCATGAGCGGGGGTGGGCGGGAGGGAGGGATAGACACATGGGGCATGAGCGGGAGGGAGAGAGACACACTGGGCATGAGCGGGGGTTGGGCGGGAGGGGGAGAGAAACACGGGGCTTGAGCGGGGGGTGGGCGGGAGGGGGAGAGACATGGGGCATGAGCGGGGGGTGGGCCGGAGGGTGACACACGGGGCATGAGCGGGGGGGTGGGCGGGAGGGGGAGAGACACACGGTGCATGAGCGGGGGAGGGGGGAGGGAGAGAGACACACGGGGCATGAGCGTGGGGAGGGCGGGAGGGGGAGAGACACATGGGGCATGAGCAGGGGTGGGGGGAGGGAGAGTGACACAGGGCATTAGCGGGGGGTGGGGGGAGGGAGAGAGACACATGGGGCATGAGCGGGGGGTGGGCGGGAGGGGGAGAGAAACGGGGCATTAACCGGGGTGGGGGGGAGGGGGAGAGACACACGGGGCATGAGCGGGGGGTGCGCGGGAGGGGGAGAGACACACAGGGCATGAGCGGGGGGTGGACGGGAGAGACACACGGGGCATGAGCGGAGGTGGGGGGGAGGGTGAGAGACACACGGGGCATGAGCGGGGGGAGGGCGGGAGGGGGAGAGACACACGGGGCATGAGCAGGGTGTGGGCGGGAGGGGGAGAGACACACGGGGCTGAGCGGGGGTGGGGGGAGGGAGAGTGACACAGGGCATTAGCGGGGGGCGGGGGGGAGGGAGCTAGACACACCGGGCATGAGCGGCGGGTGGGCGGGAGGGGGAGAGACACGGGGCATGAGCGGGGGTGGGGGGAGGGAGAGAGACACACGGGGCATGAGCGGGGGGTGGGCGGAAGAGGGAGAGACACACGGGGCATGAGCGGGGGTGGGGGGAGGGAGAGAGACACAAGGGGCATGAGCGAGGGGTGGAGGGGAGGGAGAGAGACACACGGGCATGAACGGGGAGTGGGCGGGAGGGGGAGAGACACACGGGGCATGAATAGGGGGTGGGCGGGAGGGGGAGAGACACGGGGCATGAGCAGGGGGTGGGCGGGAGGGGGAGACACGGGGCATGAGCGGGGGGTGGGTGGGAGGGGGAGAGACACACGGGGCATGAGCGGGGGGTGGGCGGGAGGGGGAGAGACACGGGGCATGAGCAGGGGGTGGGCGGGATGGGGAGAGACACGGGGCATGAGCGGGGGGTGGGCGGGAGGGGACACACGGGGCATGAGCGGGGGGTGGGCGGGAGGGGGAGAGACACACGGGGCATGAGCGGGAGGTGGGTGGGAGGGGGAGAGACACACGGGGCATGAGCAGGGGGTGGGCGGGAGGGGGAGAGACACACGGGGCATGAGCGGGGGTGGGCGGGAGGGGGAGAGACAAACAGGCCATGAGCGGGGGGTGGGCAGGAGGGGGAGAGACACACGGGCCATGAGCGGGGGGTGGGCGGGAGGGGGAGAGACACACGGGGCATGAGCGGGGGGTGGGCGGGAGGGTGAGAGACACGGGGCATGAGCGGGGGTGGGGGGAAGGGGGAGAGACACGCGGGGGGTGGGCGGGAGAGACACACGGGGCATGAGCGGGCCTGGGGGGGAAGGAGAGAGACACACGGGGCATGAGCGGGGGGAGGGCGGGAGGGGGAGAGACACACGGTGCATGAGCAGGGTGTGGGCGGGAGGGGGAGAGACACACGGGGCTGAGCGGGGGTGGGGGGAGGGAGAGTGACACAGGGCATTAGCGGGGGGCGGGGGGAGGGAGAGAGACACACGGGGCATGAGCGGGGGGTGGGCGGGAGGGGGAGAGACACGGGGCATGAGCGGGGGTGGGGGGAGGGAGAGAGACACACGGGGCATGAGCGGGGGGTGTGCGGGAGGGGGCGAGACACACGGGGCATGAGCGGGGGGTGGGCGGAAGAGGGAGAGACACACGGGGCATGAGCGGGGGTGGGGGGAGGGAGAGAGACACACGGGGCATGAGCGAGGGGGGTGGGGGGGAGGGAGAGAGACACACGGGCATGAACGGGGAGTGGGCGGGAGGGGGAGAGACACACGGGGCATGAATAGGGGATGGGCGGGAGGGGGAGAGACACGGGGCATGAGCGGGGGGTGGGCGGGAGGGGGACACACGGGGCATGAGCGGGGGGTGGGCGGGAGGGGGAGAGACACACGGGGCATGAGCGGGGGGTGGGAGGGAGGGGGAGAGACACGGGGCATGAGCAGGGGGTGGGCGGGAGGGGGAGAGACACGGGGCATGAGCGGAGGGTGGGCGGGAGGGGACACACGGGGCATGAGCGGGGGGTGGGCGGGAGGGGGAGAGACACACGGGGCATGAGCGGGGGGTGGGTGGGAGGGGGAGAGACACACGGGGCATGAGCAGGGGGTGGGCGGGAGGGGGAGAGACACACGGGGCATGAGCGGGGGTGGGCGGGAGGGCGAGAGACAAACAGGGCATGAGCGGGGGGTGGGCAGGAGGGGGAGAGACACACGGGCCATGAGCGGGGGGTGGGCGGGAGGGGGAGAGACACACGGGGCATGAGCGGGGGGTGGGTGGGAGGTGGAGAGACACACGGGGCATGAGCAGGGGGTGGCCGGGAGGGGGAGAGACACACGGGGCATGAGCGGGGGTGGGCGGGAGGGGGAGAGACAAACAGGGCATGAGCGGGGGTTGGGCAGTAGGGGGAGAGACACACGGGCCATGAGCGGGGGGTGGGCGGGAGGGGGAGAGACACACGGGGCATAAGCGGGGGGTGGGCGGGAGGGTGAGAGACACGGGGCATGAGCGGGGGTGGGGGGAAGGGGGAGAGACACACGGGGCATGAGCGGGGGGTGGCCGGGAGGGGGAGAGACACACGGGGCATGAGCCGGGGGTGGGCGGGAGGGGGGGAGACACACGGGGCATGAGCGGGGGTGGGGGGAGGGAGAGAGACACACGGGGCATGAGCGGGGGGTGGGCGGGAGGGGGACACACGGAGCATGAGCAGGGGGAGAGACACACGGGGCATGAGCGGGGGTGGGGGAGAGGGAGAGAGACACACGGGGCATGAGCGGGGGGAGGGCAGGAGGGGGAGAGACACACGGGGCATGAGCAGGATGTGGGCGGGAGGGGGAGAGACACACGGGGCATGAGCGGGGGTGGGGGGGAGGGAGAGTGACACAGGGCATTAGCGGGGGGCCGGGGGGAGGGAGAGAGACACACGGGGCATGAACGGGGGGTGGGCGGGAGGGGGAGAGACACGGGGCATGAGCGGGGGTGGGGGGGAGGGGGAGAGACACACAGGGCATGAGCGGGGGGTGCGCGGGAGGGGGAGAGACACACAGGGCATGAGCGGGGGGTGGGCGGGAGAGACACACGGGGCATGTGCGGGGGTGAGGGAGAGAGACACACGGGGCATGAGCGGGGGGAGGGCGGGAGGGGGAGAGACACACGGGGCATGAGCAGGGTGTGGGTGGGAGGGGGAGAGACACACGGGGCATGAGCGGGGGTGGGGGGAGGGAGAGTGACACAGGGCATTAGCGAGGGGTGGGGGGGAGTGAGAGAGACACACTGGGCATGAGCGGGGGGTGGGCGGGAGTTGGAGAGACACGGGGCATGAGCGGGGGTGGGGGGAGGGAGAGAGACACACGGGGCATGAGCGGGGGAGGGCGGGAGGGGGAGAGACACATGGGGCATGAGCAGGGTGTGTGCGGGAGGGGGAGAGACACACGGGGCATGAGCGGGGGTGGGGGGGAGGGAGAGTGACACAGGGCATTAGCGTGCGGTGGGGGGAGGGAGAGAGACATACGGGGCATGAGCGGGGGGTGGGCGGGAGGGGGAGAGACACGGGGCATGAGCAGGGGTGGGGGGAGGGGGAGAGACACACGGGGCATGAATAGGGGGTGGGCGGGAGGGGGAGAGACACGGGGCATGAGCGGGGGGTGGGCGGGAGGGGGACACACGGGGCATGAGCGGGGGGTGGGCGGGAGGGGGAGAGACACACGGGGCATGAGCGGGGGGTGTGCGGGAGGGGGCGAGACACACGGGGCATGAGCGGGGGGTGGGCGGAAGAGGGAGAGACACACGGGGCATGAGCGGGGGTGGGGGGAGGGAGAGAGACACACGGGGCATGAGCGAGGGGGGTGGGGGGGAGGGAGAGAGACACACGGGCATGAACGGGGAGTGGGCGGGAGGGGGAGAGACACACGGGGCATGAATAGGGGATGGGCGGGAGGGGGAGAGACACGGGGCATGAGCGGGGGGTGGGCGGGAGGGGGACACACGGGGCATGAGCGGGGGGTGGGCGGGAGGGGGAGAGACACACGGGGCATGAGCGGGGGGTGGGCGGGAGGGGGAGAGACACGGGGCATGAGCAGGGGGTGGGCGGGAGGGGGAGAGACACGGGGCATGAGCGGGGGGTGGGCGGGAGGGGACACACGGGGCATGAGCGGGGGGTGGGCGGGAGGGGGAGAGACACACGGGGCATGAGCGGGGGGTGGGTGGGAGGGGGAGAGACACACGGGGCATGAGCAGGGGGTGGGCGGGAGGGGGAGAGACACACGGGGCATGAGCGGGGGTGGGCGGGAGGGCGAGAGACAAACAGGGCATGAGCGGGGGGTGGGCAGGAGGGGGAGAGACACACGGGCCATGAGCGGGGGGTGGGCGGGAGGGGGAGAGACACACGGGGCATGAGCGGGGGGTGGGTGGGAGGGGGAGAGACACACGGGGCATGAGCAGGGGGTGGGCGGGAGGGGGAGAGACACACGGGGCATGAGCGGGGGTGGGCGGGAGGGGGAGAGACAAACAGGGCATGAGCGGGGGGTGGGCAGTAGGGGGAGAGACACACGGGCCATGAGCGGGGGGTGGGCGGGAGGGGGAGAGACACACGGGGCATAAGCGGGGGGTGGGCGGGAGGGTGAGAGACACGGGGCATGAGCGGGGGTGGGGGGAAGGGGGAGAGACACACGGGGCATGAGCGGGGGGTGGGCGGGAGGGGGAGAGACACACGGGGCATGAGCGGGGGGTGGGCGGGAGGGGGGGAGACACACGGGGCATGAGCGGGGGTGGGGGGAGGGAGAGAGACACACGGGGCATGAGCGGGGGGTGGGCGGGAGGGGGACACACGGAGCATGAGCAGGGGGAGAGACACACGGGGCATGAGCGGGGGTGGGGGAGAGGGAGAGAGACACACGGGGCATGAGCGGGGGGAGGGCAGGAGGGGGAGAGACACACGGGGCATGAGCAGGATGTGGGCGGGAGGGGGAGAGACACACGGGGCATGAGCGGGGGTGGGGGGGAGGGAGAGTGACACAGGGCATTAGCGGGGGGCCGGGGGGAGGGAGAGAGACACACGGGGCATGAACGGGGGGTGGGCGGGAGGGGGAGAGACACGGGGCATGAGCGGGGGTGGGGGGGAGGGGGAGAGACACACAGGGCATGAGCGGGGGGTGCGCGGGAGGGGGAGAGACACACAGGGCATGAGCGGGGGGTGGGCGCTCGAGACACACGGGGCATGTGCGGGGGTGAGGGAGAGAGACACACGGGGCATGAGCGGGGGGAGGGCGGGAGGGGGAGAGACACACGGGGCATGAGCAGGGTGTGGGTGGGAGGGGGAGAGACACACGGGGCATGAGCGGGGGTGGGGGGAGGGAGAGTGACACAGGGCATTAGCGAGGGGTGGGGGGGAGTGAGAGAGACACACTGGGCATGAGCGGGGGGTGGGCGGGAGTTGGAGAGACACGGGGCATGAGCGGGGGTGGGGGGAGGGAGAGAGACACACGGGGCATGAGCGGGGGAGGGCGGGAGGGGGAGAGACACATGGGGCATGAGCAGGGTGTGTGCGGGAGGGGGAGAGACACACGGGGCATGAGCGGGGGTGGGGGGGAGGGAGAGTGACACAGGGCATTAGCGTGCGGTGGGGGGAGGGAGAGAGACATACGGGGCATGAGCGGGGGGTGGGCGGGAGGGGGAGAGACACGGGGCATGAGCAGGGGTGGGGGGAGGGGGAGAGACACACGGGGCATGAATAGGGGGTGGGCGGGAGGGGGAGAGACACGGGGCATGAGCGGGTGGTGGGCGGGAGGGGGACACACGGGGCATGAGCGGGGGGTGGGCGGGAGGGGGAGAGACACACGGGGCATGAGCGGGGGGTGGGCGGGAGGGGGAGAGACACGGGGCATGAGCAGGGGATGGGCGGGATGGGGAGAGACACGGGGCATGAGCGGGGGGTGGGCGGGAGGGGACACACGGGGCATGAGCGGGGGGTGGGCGGGAGGGGGAGAGACACACTGGGCATGAGCGGGGGTGGGTGGGAGGGGGAGAGACACACGGGGCATGAGCAGGGGGTGGGCGGGAGGGGGAGAGACACACGGGGCATGAGCGGGGGTGGGCGGGAGGGGGAGAGACAAACAGGCCATGAGCGGGGGGTGGGCAGGAGGGGGAGAGACACACGGGCCATGAGCGGGGGGTGGGAGGGAGGGGGAGAGACACACGGGGCATGAGCGGGGGGTGGGCGGGAGGGTGAGAGACACGGGGCATGAGCGGGGGTGGGGGGAAGAGGGAGAGACACACGGGGCATGAGCAGGGTGTGGGCGGGAGGGGGAGAGACACACGGGGCTGAGCGGGGGTGGGGGGAGGGAGAGTGACACAGGGCATTAGCGGGGGGCGGGGGGGAGGGAGAGAGACACACGGGGCATGAGCGGGGGGTGGGCGGGAGGGGGAGAGACACAGGGCATGAGCGGGGGTGGGGGGAGGGAGAGAGACACACGGGGCATGAGCGGGGGGTGTGCGGGAGGGGGCGAGACACACGGGGCATGAGCGGGGGGTGGGCGGAAGAGGGAGAGACACACGGGGCATGAGCGGGGGTGGGGGGAGGGAGAGAGACACACGGGGCATGAGCGAGGGGTGGGGGGGAGGGAGAGAGACACACGGGCATGAACGGGGAGTGGGCGGGAGGGGGAGAGACACACGGGGCATGAATAGGGGGTGGGCGGGAGGGGGAGAGACACGGGGCATGAGCGGGGGGTGGGCGGGAGGGGGACACACGGGGCATGAGCGGGGGGTGGGCGGGAGGGGGAGAGACACACGGGGCATGAGCGGGGGGTGGGCGGGAGGGGGAGAGACACGGGGCATGAGCAGGGGGTGGGCGGGAGGGGGAGAGACACGGGGCATGAGCGGGGGGTGGGCGGGAGGGGACACACGGGGCATGAGCGGGGGGTGGGCGGGAGGGGGAGAGACACACGGGGCATGAGCGGGGGGTGGGTGGGAGGGGGAGAGACACACGGGGCATGAGCAGGGGGTGGGCGGGAGGGGGAGAGACACACGGGGCATGAGCGGGGGTGGGCGGGAGGGGGAGAGACAAACAGGGCATGAGCGGGGGGTGGGCAGGAGGGGGAGAGACACACGGGCCATGAGCGGGGGGTGGGCGGGAGGGGGAGAGACACACGGGGCATGAGCAGGGGGTGGGTGGGAGGGGGAGAGACACACGGGGCATGAGCAGGGGGTGGGCGGGAGGGGGAGAGACACACGGGGCGTGAGCGGGGGTGGGCGGGAGGTGGAGAGACAAACAGGGCATGAGCGGGGGGTGGGCAGGAGGGGGAGAGACACACGGGCCATGAGCAGGGGGTTGGGCGGGAGGGGGAGAGACACACGGGGCATAAGCGGGGGGTGGGCGGGAGGGTGAGAGACACGGGGCATGAGCGGGGGTGGGGGGAAAGGGGAGAGACACACGGGGCGTGAGCGGGGGGTGGGCAGGAGGGGGAGAGACACACGGGGCATGAGCGGGGGGTGGGCGGGAGGGGGAGAGACACACGGGGCATGAGCGGGGGTGGGGGGGAGGGAGAGAGACACACGGGGCATGAGCGGGGGGTGGGCGGGAGGGGGACACATGGAGCATGAGCAGGGGGAGAGACACACGGGGCATGAGCGGGGGTGGGGGAGAGGGAGAGAGACACACGGGGCATGAGCGGGGGGAGGGCAGGAGGGGGAGAGACACACGGGGCATGAGCAGGATGTGGGCAGGAGGGGGAGAGACACGGGGCATGAGCGGGGGTGGGGGGGAGGGAGAGTGACACAGGGCATTAGCGGGGGGTCGGGGGTCGGGAGAGAGACACACGGGGCATGAACGGGGGGTGGGCGGGAGGGGGAGAGACACGGGGCATGAGCGGGGGTGGGGGGGAGGGGGAGAGACACACAGGGCATGAGCGGGGGGTGCGCGGGAGGGGGAGAGACACACAGGGCATGAGCGGGGGGTGGGCGGGAGAGACACACGGGGCATGTGCGGGGGTGGGGGGGAGGGAGAGAGACACACGGGGCATGAGCGGGGGGAGGGCGGGAGGGGGAGAGACACACGGGGCATGAGCAGGGTGTGGGTGGGAGGGGGAGAGACACACGGGGCATGAGCGGGGGTGGGGGGAGGGAGAGTGACACAGGGCATTAGCGAGGGGTGGGGGGAGTGAGAGAGACACACTGGGCATGAGCGGGGGGTGGGCGGGAGTTGGAGAGACACGGGGCATGAGCAGGGGTGGGGGGAGGGAGAGAGACACACGGGGCATGAGCGGGGGAGGGCGGGAGGGGGAGAGACACATGGGGCATGAGCAGGGTGTGTGCGGGAGGGGGAGAGACACACGGGGCATGAGCGGGGGTGGGGGGGAGGGAGAGTGACACAGGGCATTAGCGTGCGGTGGGGGGAGGGAGAGAGACATACGGGGCATGAGCGGGGGGTGGGCGGGAGGGGGAGAGACACGGGGCATGAGCAGGGGTGGGGGGAGGGGGAGAGACACACGGGGCATGAGCGAGGGGTGCGCGGGAGGGGGAGAGACACACAGGGCATGAGCGGGGGGTGGGCGGGAGGGGGAGAGACACGGGGCATGAGCGGGGGTGGGGGGAGGGAGAGAGACACACGGGGCATGAGCGGGGGGTGGGCGGAAGAGGGAGAGACACACGGGGCATGAGCGGGGGTGGGGGGGGGAGAGACACACGGGGCATGAGTGGGGGCTGGGCGGGAGGGGGAGAGACACACGGGGCATGAGCGGGGGGTGGGCAGAAGAGGGAGAGACACATGGGGAATGAGCGGGGGTGGGGGGGAGGGAGGGAGACACACGGGGCATGAGCGGGGAGTGGGCGGGAGGGGGAGAGACACACGGGGCATGAGCGGGGGGTGGGCGGGAGGGGGAAAGACACGGGGCATGAGCGGGGGGTGGGCGTGAGGGGGATACATGGGGCATGAGCGGGGGGTGGGTGGGAGGGGGAGAGACACACGGGGCGTGAGCGGGGGGTGGGCGGGAGGGGTAGAGACACACGGGGTATGAGCGTGGGGTGGGCGGGATGGGGAGAGACACACGGGGCATGAGCGGGGGTGGGCGGGAGGGGGAGAGACAAACGGGGCATGAGCGGGGGGTGGGCAGGAGGGGGAGAGACACACGGGCCATGAGCGGGGGGTGGGCAGAAGAGGGAGAGACACATGGGGAATGAGCGGGGGTGGGGGGGAGGGAGGGAGACACACGGGGCATGAGCGGGGAGTGGGCGGGAGGGGGAGAGACACACGGGGCATGAGCGGGGGGTGGGCGGGAGGGGGAAAGACACGGGGCATGAGCGGGGGGTGGGCGTGGGGGGGATACATGGGGCATGAGCGGGGGGTGGGCGGGAGGGGGAGAGACACACGGGGCGTGAGCGGGGGGTGGGCGGGAGGGGTAGAGACACACGGGGTATGAGCGTGGGGTGGGCGGGATGGGGAGAGACACACGGGGCATGAGCGGGGGTGGGCGGAAGGGGGAGAGACAAACGGGGCATGAGCGGGTGGGTGGGTGGGAGGGGGAGAGACACACGGGGCATGAGCAGGGGGTGGGCGGGAGGGGGAGAGACACACGGGGCATGAGCGGGGGTGGGCGGGAGGGGGAGAGACAAACAGGCCATGAGCGGGGGGTGGGCAGGAGGGGGAGAGACACACGGGCCATGAGCAGGGGGTGGGCGGGAGGGGGAGAGACACACGGGGCATGAGCGGGGGGTGGGCGGGAGGGTGAGAGACACGGGGCATGAGCGGGGTGGGGGGAAGAGGGAGAGACACACGGGGCATGAGCAGGGTGTGGGCGGGAGGGGGAGAGACACACGGGGCTGAGCGGGGGTGGGGGGAGGGAGAGTGACACAGGGCATTAGCGGGGGCGGGGGGGAGGGAGAGAGACACACGGGGCATGAGCGGGGGGTGGGCGGGAGGGGGAATGACACGGGGCATGAGCGGGGGTGGGGGGAGGGAGAGAGACACACGGGGCATGAGCGGGGGGTGTGCGGGAGGGGGCGAGACACACGGGGCATGAGCGGGGGGAGGGCGGAAGAGGGAGAGACACACGGGGCATGAGCGGGGGTGGGGGGAGGGAGAGAGACACACGGGGCATGAGCGAGGGGTGGGGGGGAGGGAGAGAGACACACGGGCATGAACGGGGAGTGGGCGGGAGGGGGAGAGACACACGGGACATGAATAGGGGGTGGGCGGGAGGGGGAGAGACACGGGGCATGAGCGGGGGGTGGGCGGGAGGGGGACACACGGGGCATGAGCGGGGGGTGGGCGGGAGGGGGAGAGACACACGGGGCATGAGCGGGGGGTGGGCGGGAGGGGGAGAGACACGGGGCATGAGCAGGGGGTGGGCGGGAGGGGGAGAGACACGGGGCATGAGCGGGGGGTGGGCGGGAGGGGACACACGGGGCATGAGCGGGGGGTGGGCAGGAGGGGGAGAGACACACGGGGCATGAGCGGGGTGTGGGTGGGAGAGGGAGAGACACACGGGGCATGAGCAGGGGGTGGGCGAGAGGGGGAGAGACACACGGGGCATGAGCGGGGGTGGGCGGGAGGGGGAGAGACAAACAGCGCATGAGCGGGGGGTGGGCATGAGGGGGAGAGACACACGGGCCATGAGCGGGGGGTGGGCGGGAGGGGGAGAGACACACGGGGCATGAGCGATGGGTGGGTGGGAGGGGGAGAGACACACGGGGCATGAGCAGGGGGTGGGCGGGAGGGGGAGAGACACACGGGGCGTGAGCGGGGGTGGGCGGGAGGTGGAGAGACAAACAGGGCATGAGCGGGGGGTGGGCAGGAGGGGGAGAGACACACGGGCCATGAGCAGGGGGTTGGGCGGGAGGGGGAGAGACACACGGGGCATAAGCGTGGGGTGGGCGGGAGGGTGAGAGACACGGGGCATGAGCGGGGGTGGGGGGAAAGGGGAGAGACACACGAGGCGTGAGCGGGGGGTGGGCAGGAGGGGGAGAGACACACGGGGCATGAGCGGGGGGTGGGCGGGAGGGGGAGAGACACACGGGGCATGAGCGGGGGTGGGGGGGAGGGAGAGAGACACACGGGGCATGAGCGGGGGGTGGGCGGGAGGGGGACACACGGAGCATGAGCAGGGGGAGAGACACACGGGGCATGAGCGGGAGTGGGGGAGAGGGAGAGAGACACACGGGGCATGAGCGGGGGGAGGGCAGGAGGGGGAGAGACACACGGGGCATGAGCAGGATGTGGGCGGGAGGGGGAGAGACACACGGGGCATGAGCGGGGGTGGGGGGGAGGGAGAGTGACACAGGGCATTAGCGGGGGGTCGGGGGTCGGGAGAGAGACACACGGGGCATGAACGGGGGGTGGGCGGGAGGGTGAGAGACACGGGGCATGAGCGGGGGTGGGGGGGAGGGGGAGAGACACACAGGGCATGAGCGGGGGGTGCGCGGGAGGGGGAGAGACACACAGGGCATGAGCGGGGGGTGGGCGGGAGAGACACACGGGGCATGTGCGGGGGTGGGGGGAGGGAGAGAGACACACGGGGCATGAGCGGGGGGAGGGCGGGAGGGGGAGAGACACACGGGGCATGAGCAGGGTGTGGGTGGGAGGGGGAGAGACACACGGGGCGTGAGCGGGGGTGGGGGGAGGGAGAGTGACACAGGGCATTAGCGAGGGGTGGGGGGAGTGAGAGAGACACACTGGGCATGAGCGGGGGGTGGGCGGGAGTTGGAGAGACACAGGGCATGAGCGGGGGTGGGGGGAGGGAGAGAGACACACGGGGCATGAGCGGGGGAGGGCGGGAGGGGGAGAGACACATGGGGCATGAGCAGGGTGTGTGCGGGAGGGGGAGAGACACACGGGGCATGAGCGGGGGTGGGGGGAGGGAGAGTGACACAGGGCATTAGCGTGCGGTGGGGGGAGGGAGAGAGACATACGGGGCATGAGCGGGGGGTGGGCGGGAGGGGGAGAGACACGGGGCATGAGCAGGGGTGGGGGAGGGGGAGAGACACACGGGGCATGAGCGGGGGGTGCGCGGGAGGGGGAGAGACACACAGGGCATGAGCGGGGGGGTTGGCGGGAGAGACACACGGGGCATGAGCAGGGGTGGGGGGGAGAGGGAGAGACATACGGGGCATGAGCGGGGGGTGGGCGGGAGGGGGAGAGACATGGGGCATGAGCGGGGGTGGGGGGAGGGAGAGAGACACACGGGGCATGAGCGGGGGGTGGGCGGAAGAGGGAGAGACACACGGGGCATGAGCGGGGGTGGGGGGGGAGAGACACACGGGGCATGAGTGGGGGCTGGGCGGGAGGGGGAGAGACACACGGGGCATGAGCGGGGGGTGGGCAGAAGAGGGAGAGACACATGGGGAATGAGCGGGGGTGGGGGGCAGGGAGGGAGACACACGGGGCATGAGCGGGGAGTGGGCGGGAGGGGGAGAGACACACGGGGCATGAGCGGGGGGTGGGCGGGAGGGGGAAAGACACGGGGCATGAGCGGGGGGTGGGCGTGAGGGGGATACATGGGGCATGAGCGGGGGGTGGGCGGGAGGGGGAGAGACACACGGGGCGTGAGCGGGGGGTGGGCGGGAGGGGTAGAGACACACGGGGTATGAGCGTGGGGTGGGCGGGATGGGGAGAGACACACGGGGCATGAGCGGGGGTGGGCGGGAGGGGGAGAGACAAACGGGGCATGAGCGGGGGGTGGGCAGGAGGGGGAGAGACACACGGGCCATGAGCGGGGGGTGGGCGGGAGGGGGAGAGACACACTGGGCATGAGCGGGGGGTGGGCAGGAGGGGGAGAGACACGGGGCATGAGCGGGGGTGGGGGGGAGGGGGAGAGACACGGGGCATGAGCAGGGGGTGGGCGGGAGGGGGAGAGACACACGGGGCATGAGCCGGGGGTGGGCGGGAGGGGGAGAGACACATGGGGCATGAGCGGGGGTGTGGGGGAGGGAGAGAGACACACGGGGCATGAGCGGGGGGTGGGCGGGAGGGGGAGAGACACACGGGGCATGAGCGGGGGGGTGGGCAGGAGGGGGAGAGACACACGGGGCATGAGCGGGGGGTGGGGGCGAGGGGGAGAGGCACACGGGGCATGAGCGGGGGTTGTGGGGAGGGAGAGAGACACACGGAGCATGAGCGGGGGGTGGGCGGGAGGGGGAGAGACACACGGGGCATGAGCGGGCGGTGGGCGGGAGGGGGAGAAACACACGGAGCATGAGTGGGGGGGAGGGAGAGAGACACACGGGGCATGAGCGGGGGGGTGGGAGGGAGGGAGAGAGACACACGGGGCTTGAGTGGGGGGTTGGGGGAGGGAGAGAGACACACGGGGCATGAGCGGGGGGTGGGGGGGAGGGAGAGAGACATACGGGGCATGAGTGGGGGGTGGGTGGGGGGTGGGCGGGAGGGGGAGAGACACACAGGGCATGAGCGGGGGATGGGCGGGAGGGGGAGAGACACAGGGCATGAGTGGGTGGTGGGCGGGAGGGGGAGAGACACACGGGGCATGAGTGGGGGGTGGGCGGGAGGGGGAGAGACACAAGGGGCATGAGCGGGGGGTGGGGGGGAGGGGGAGAGACACACGGGCATGAGCAGGGGTGGGGGGGGAGAGACATACGGGGCATGAGCGGGGGGTGGGCGGGAGGGGGAGAGACACACAGGGCATGAGCGGGGGGTGGGTGGGAGGGGGAGAGACACACGGGGCATGAGCAGGGGGTGGGGGATAGAGACACACGGGGCATGAGCGGGGGGATGGGCGGAATGGGGAGAGACACACGGGGCATGAGCGTGGGGTGGGCGGGAGGGGGAGAGACACACGGGGCATGAGCGGGGGGTGGGCGGGAAGGGGAGAGACACACGGGGCATGAGCGGGGGTGGGCGGGAGGGGGAGAGACACACGGGGCATGAGCAGGGGTGCGGGGGAGGGAGAGAGACATGGGGCATGAGCGGGGGGAAGGGAGAGAGACACACGGGGCATGAGCGGGGGGTGGGCGGGAGGGGGAGAGACACACGGGACATGAGCGGGGGAGGGATAGACACACGGGGCATGAGCGGGGGGTGGGCGGCGGGAGGGATAGACAAATGGGGCATGAGCGGGTGGTGGGAGGCGGGAGGGATAGACACACGGGGCATGAGCGGGGGGTGGGCAGGCGGGAGGGATAGACAAATGGGGCATGAGCGGGTGGTGGGAGGCGGGAGGGATAGACACATGGGGCATGAGCGGGGGGTGGGCGGCAGGAGGGATAGACACACGGGGCATGAGCGGGGGGTGGGCGTGAAGGGGAGAGATACACGGGGCATGAGCGGGGGTGGGCGGGAGGGGGAGAGACACACGGGGCATGAGCGGGGGTGGGCAGGAGGGGGAGAGACACACGGGCCATGAGCAGGGGGTGGGCGGGAGGGGGAGAGACACACGGGGCATGAGCGGGGGGTGGGCGGGAGGGGGAGAGACACGGGGCATGAGCGGGGGGAGGGGGAGAGACACACAGGGCATGAGCGGGGGGTGGGCGGGAGGGGGAGAGACACACGGGGCGTGAGCGGGGGGTGGACGGGAGGGGGAGAGACACACGGGGCATGAGCAGATGTGCGGGGGAGGGAGAGGGACATGGGGCATGAGAGGGGGTGAGGGGGAGGGAGAGAGACACACGGGGCATGAGCGGGGGGTGGGCGGGAGGGGGAGAGACACACGGGACATGAGCAGGGGAGGGATAGACACACGGGGCATGAGCGGGGGGTGGGCGGCGGGAGGGATAGACACATGGGGCATGAGCGGGTGGTGGGCGGCGGGAGGGATAGACACATGGGCATGAGCGGGGGGTGGGCGGCGGGATGGATAGACACACGGGGCATGAGCGGGGGGTGGGCGGCAGGAGGGATAGAGACACGGGGTATGAGCGGTGGGGTGGGCGGCGGGAGGGATAGACACACGGGGCATGAGCCGGGGGTGGGCGGCAAGAGCGATAGAGACACGGGGCATGAGCAGGGGGTTGGCAAAGGGAGGGATAGAGACATGGGGCATGAGCGGGGGTGGGCGGTGGGAGGGGTAGAGACACGGGGCATGAGCGGGGGGTGGGCGGCGGGAGGGATAGAGACACAGGGCATCAGAGGGGGTGGGCGGAAGGGAGGGATAGACACACGGGGCATGAGCGGAGGGAGAGAGACACACGGGGCATGAGCGGAGGTGGGCGGGAGGGGGAGAGACACACGGGGCATGAGCGGGGGTGGGCGAGGGAGAGAGGCATGGGGCATTAGCAGGGGGTGGGGGGGAGAGAGACACACGGGGCATGAGCGAGGGGTGGGGGGAGGGAGAGAGACACACGGGGCGTGAGCGGGGGATGGCCGGGAGGGGGAGAGACACACGGGGCATGAGCGGGGGGTGGGCGGGAGAGGGAGAGACACACGGGGCGTGAGCAGGGGTGGGGGGAGGGAGAGAGACACACGGGGCGTGAGAGGGGGTGGGTGGGAGGGGGAGAGACACACGGGGCATGAGCGGGGGGTGGGCGGGAGAGACACACGGGGCATGAGCGGGGGTGGGCGGGAGGGGGAGAGACACACGGCGCATGAGCGGGGGTGGGCAGGAGGGGGAGAGACTTACGGGCCATGAGCAGGGGGTGGGCGGTGGGAGGGATAGAGAAACAGGGCATGAGCGGGGCTGGGCGGGAGGGAGGGATAGACACACGGGGCATGAGCGGGAGGGAGAGAGACACACGGGGCATGAGCGTGGGGTGGGCGGGAGGGGGAGAGACACACGGGGCATGAGCGGGGGTGGGGGGAGGGAGACAGACACACGGGGCATGAGCGGGGGGTGGGCGGTCGGGGAGAGACACACGGGGCATGAGCGGGGGGTGGGCGGGAGGGGGAGAGATGCACAGGGCATGAGCGGGGTGGGGGGGAGTGAGAGAGACACACGGGGCATGAGCGGGGGGTGGCCGGGAGGGGGAGAGACACACGGGGCATGAGCAGGGGGTGGGCGGGAGGGGGAGAGACACATGGGGCATGAGCGGGGGATGGGGGGAGGGAGAGAGACACACGGGGCATGAGCGGGGGGCGGGCGGGAGGGGGAGAGACACACGGGGCATGAGCGGGGGTGGGCGGGAGGGGGGACACACACGGGGCATGAGCGGGGGGTGGGAGGGAGGGGGAGAGACACACGGGGCATGAGCGGGGGTGGGCGGGAGGGGGAGAGACACACAGGGCGTGAGCGGGGGTGCGGGGAAGGGAGAGAGACACGGGGCATGAGCGGGGGTGAGGGGGAGGGAGAGAGACACACGGGGCATGAGCGATGGGGTGGGCGGCGGGAGGGATAGACACACGGGGCATGAGCGGGGGGTGGGCGGAGGGAGGGATAGAGACACGGGGCATGAGCGGGGGTGGGCGGGACGGGGAGAGACACACGGGGCATGAGCGGGGGTGCGGGTAAGGGAGATAGACACCGGGCATGAGCGGGGGTGAGGGGGAGGGAGAGAGACACACGGGGCATGAGCGGTGGGGTGGGCGGCGGGAGGGATAGACACACGGGGCATGAGCGGGGGGTGGGCGGAGGGAGGGATAGAGACACGGGGCATGAGCGGGGGTGGGCGGTGGGAGGGATAGAGACACGGGGCATGAGCGGGGTGGGCGGCGGGAGGGATAGAGAAACAGGGCATGTGCGGGGCTGGGCGGGACGGAGGGATAGACACACGGGGCATGAGCGGGAGGGAGAGAGACACACGGGGCATGAGCGGGGGGTGGGCGGGAGGGGGAGAGACACACGGGGCATGAGCGGGGGGTGGGCGGGAGGGGGGTAGACACACGGGGCATGAGCGGGGGGTGGGCGGGAGGGGGAGAGACATGGGGCATGAGCGGGGGGTGGGCGGGAGGTGGACACATGGGGCATGAGCAGGGGGTGGGGAGGAGGGGGAGAGACACACGGGGCATGAGCGGGGGGTGGGAGGGAGGGGAGAGACACACAGGGCTTGTACGGGGGTGCGGGGAAGAAAGAGAGACACGGGGCATGAGCGGGGTGAGTAGGAGGGAGAGAGACACACGGGGCATGAGCGGTGGGGTGGGCGGCGGGAGGGATAGACACACGGGGCACGAGCAGTGGTCGGCGGCGGGAGGGATAGAGACACGGGGTATGAGCGGGGGGAGGGATAGACACACGGGGAATGAGCGGGGGTGGGCGGCAGGAGGGATAGAGACACGGGGCATGAGCGGGGGGTGGGTGGCGGGAGGGATAGAGACACAGGGCATGAGCGGGGTGGGCGGGAGGGAGGGATAGACACATGGGGCATGAGCGGGAGGGAGAGAGACACACGGGGCATGAGCGGGGGTTGGGCGGGAGGGGGAGAGACACACGGGGCTTGAGCGGGGGGTGGGCGGGAGGGGGAGAGACACGGGGCATGAGCCGGGGTTGGGTGGGAGGGGGACACACGGGGCATGAGCGGGGGTGAGGGGGAGGGAGAGAGACACACGGGGCATGAGCGGTGGGGTGGGCGGCGGGAGGGATAGACACACGGGGCATGAGCGGGGGGTGGGCGGAGGGAGGGATAGAGACACGGGGCATGAGCGGGGGTGGGCGGTGGGAGGGATAGAGACACGGGGCATGAGCGGGGTGGGCGGCGGGAGGGATAGAGAAACAGGGCATGAGCGGGGCTGGGCGGGAGGGAGGGATAGACACACGGGGCATGAGCGGGAGGGAGAGAGACACACGGGGCATGAGCGGGGGGTGGGCGGGAGGGGGAGAGACACACGGGGCATGAGCGGGGGGTGGGCGGGAGGGGGGGAGACACACGGGGCATGAGCGGGGGGTGGGCGGGAGGGGGAGAGACATGGGGCATGAGCGGGGGGTGGGCGGGAGGTGGACACATGGGGCATGAGCAGGGGGTGGGGAGGAGGGGGAGAGACACACGGGGCATGAGCGGGGGGTGGGAGGGAGAGGAGAGACACACGGGGCTTGTACGGGGGTGCGGGGAAGAAAGAGAGACACGGGGCATGAGCGGGGTGAGTAGGAGGGAGAGAGACACACGGGGCATGAGCGGTGGAGTGGGCGGCGGGAGGGATAGACACACGGGGCACGAGCAGTGGTCGGCGGCGGGAGGGATAGAGACACGGGGTATGAGCGGGGGGAGGGATAGACACACGGGGAATGAGCGGGGGTGGGCGGCAGGAGGGATAGAGACACGGGGCATGAGCGGGGTGTGGGTGGCGGGAGGGATAGAGACACAGGGCATGAGCGGGGTGGGCGGGAGGGAGGGATAGACACATGGGGCATGAGCGGGAGGGAGAGAGACACACGGGGCATGAGCGGGGTTTGGGCAGGAGGGGGAGAGACACACGGGGCTTGAGCGGGGGGTGGGCGGGAGGGGGAGAGACACGGGGCATGAGCCGGGGTTGGGTGGGAGGCGGACACACGGGGCATGAGCAGGGGGGTGGGCGGGAGGGGGAGAGACACACGGGGCATGAGCGGGGGTGGGGAGGAGGGAGAGAGACACACGGGGCATGAGCGGGGGGAGGGCGGGAGGGGGAGAGACACACGGGGCATGAGCAGGGTGTGGGCGGGAGCGGGAGAGACACACGGGGCATGAGCGGGGGTGGGGGGAGGGAGAGTGACACAGGGCATTAGCAGGGGGTGGGGGGAGGGAGAGAGACACGCGGGGTGTGGGCGGGAGGGGGAGAGAAACGGGGCATGAGCCGGGGTGGGGGGGAGGGGGAGAGACACACGAGGCATGAGCGGGGGGTGGCGGGAGGGGGAGAGACACACAGGGCATGAGCGGGGGGGTGGGCGGGAGAGACACACGGGGCATGAGCGGGGGTGGGGGGGAGCGAGAGAGACACACGGGGCATGAGCGGGGGGAGGGCGGGAGGGGGAGAGACACACGGGGCATGAGCAGGGTGTGGGCGGGAGGGGGAGAGACACACGGGGCATGAGCGGGGGTGGGGGGAGGGAGAGTGAAACAGGGCATTAGCGGGGGGGTGGGGGGGAGGGAGAGAGACACACGGGGCATGAGCGGGGGGTGGGCGGGAGGGGGAGAGACACGGGGCATGAGCGAGGGGTGGGGGGGAGGGAGAGAGACACACGGGCATGAACGGGGAGTGGGCGGGAGGGGGAGAGACACACGGGGCATGAGCAGTGGGTGGGCGGGAGGGGGAGAGACACGGGGCATGAGCGGGGGGTGGGTGGGAGGGTTACACACGGGGCATGAGCGGGGGTGGGGGGAGGGAGAGAGACACACGGGCATGAACGGGGAGTGGGCGGGAGGGGGAGAGACACGGGGCATGAGCAGGGGGTGGGCGGGAGGGGGAGAGACACGGGGCATGAGCGGGGGGTGGGCGGAAGGGGGACACACGGGGCATGAGCGGGGGGTGGGCGGGGGTGGAGAGACACACGGGGCATGAGCGGGGGGTGGGCGGGAGGGGGATAGACATGGGGCATGAGCAGGGTGTGGGCGGGAGGGGGAGAGACACGGGGCATGAGCGGGGGGTGGGCGGGAGGGGGACACACGGGGCATGAGCGGGGGGTGGGCGGGAGGGGGAGAGACACACGGGGCATGAGCGGGGGGTGGGCGGGAGAGGGAGAGACACACGGGGCATGAGCGGGGGGTGGGCGGGAGGGGGAGAGACACACGGGGCATGAGCGGGGGGTGGGCGGGAGGGGGAGAGACACACGGGGCATGAGCGGGGGGTGGGCGGGAGGGGGACACATGGAGCATAAGCAGGGGGAGAGACACACGGGGCATGAGCGGGGGTGGGGGGAGGGAGAGAGACACACGGGGCATGAGCGGGGGGAGGGCGGGAGGGGGAGAGACACACGGGGCATGAGCAGGATGTGGGCGGGAGGGGGAGAGACACACGGGGCATGAGCGGAGGTGGGGGGGAGGGAGAGTGACACAGGGCATTAGCGGGGGGTCAGGGGGAGGGAGAGAGACACACGGGGCATGAATGGGGGGTGGGCGGGAGGGGGAGAGACACGGGGCATAAGCGGGGGTGGGGGGAGGGGGAGAGACACACAGGGCATGAGCGGGGGGTGCGCGGGAGGGGGAGAGACACACGGGGCATGAGCGGGGGAGGGCGGGAGGGGGAGAGACACACGGGGCATGAGCAGGGTGTGGGCGGGAGGGGGAGAGCCACACGGGGCATGAGCGGGGGTGGGGGGGAGGGCGAGTGACACAGGGCATTAGCGGGGGGTGGGGGGAGGGAGAGAGACATACGGGGCATGAGCGGGGGGTGGGTGGGAGGGGGAGAGACACGGGGCATGAGAAGGGGTGGGGGGAGGGGAGAGACACACGGGGCATGAGCGGGGGGTGCGCGGGAGGGGGAGAGACACACAGGGCATGAGCGGGGGGGTGAGCGGGAGAGACAAACGGGGCATGAGCGGGGGTGGGGGGGAGAGAGAGAGACACACGGGGCATGAGCGGGGGTAGGGCGGGAGGGGGAGAGACACACGGGGCATGAGCAGGATGTGGGCGGGAGGGGGAGAGACACAGGGGGCATGAGCGGGGGTGGGGGGAGGGAGAGTGACACAGGGCATTAACGGGGGTTTGGGGGAGGGAGAGAGACACACGGGGCATGAGCGGGGGGTGGGCGGGAGGGGGAGAGACACGGGGCATGAGCGGGGGTGGGGGGAGGGAGAGAGACACATGGGGCATGAGCAGGGGGTGGGCGGAAGAGGGAGAGACACACGGGGCATGAGCGGGGGTGGGGGGAGGGAGAGAGACACACGGGGCATGAGCGGGTCCTGGGGGGGAGGGGAGAGACACACGGGGCATGAGCGGGGGGTGGGCGGAAGAGGGAGAGACACACGGGGCATGAGCGGGGGTGGGGGGAGGGAGAGAGACACACGGAGCATGAGCGGGGGTGGGGGGAGGGAGAGAGACACACGGGGCATGAGCGGGGAGTGGGCGGGAGGGGGAGAGACACACGGGGCATGAGCGGGGGGTGGGCGGGAGGGGGAGAGACACGGGCATGAACGGGGGGTGGGCGTGAGGGGGACACACGGGGCATGAGCGGGGGTGGGCGGGAGGGGGAGAGACATACGGGGCGTGAGCGGGGTTGGGCGGGAGGGGTAGAGACACACAGGGTATGAGCGTGAGGTGGGCAGGATGGGGAGAGACACACGGGGCATGAGCGGGGGTGGGCGGGAGGGGGAGAGACAAACGGGGCATGAGCGGGGGTGGGCAGGAGGGGGAGAGACACACGGGCCATGAGCGGGGGGTGGGCGGGAGGGGGAGAGACACGGGGCATGAGCGGGGGTGGGCGGGAGGGGGAGAGACACACGGGGCATGAGCGGGGGGTGGGCGGGAGGGAGAGAGACACACGGGGCATGAGCGGGGGGTGGGCGGGAGGGAGAGAGACACACGGGGCATGAGCGGGGTTGTGGGGGAGGGAGAGAGACACACAGGGCATGAGCGGGGGGTGGGCGGGAGGGAGAGAGACACACGGGGCATGAGCGGGGGGTGGGCGGGAGGGGGAGAGACACACGGGGCATGAGCGGGGGTGGGGGGGAGGGAGAGAGACACACGGGGCATGAGCGGGGGAGGGCGGGAGGGGGAGAGACACACGGGGCATGAGCAGGGTGTGGGCGGGAGGGTGAGAGACACACAGGGCATGAGCGGGGGTTGGTTGGAAGGTTGAGTGAAACAGGGCATTAGCGGGGGGTTGGGGGGAGGGAGAGAGACACACGGGGCTTAAGCGGGGGGTGGGCGGGAGGGGGAGAGACACGGGGATGAGCGGGGGTGGGGGGAGGGGGAGAGACACATGGGGCATGAGCGGGGGGTGCGCGGGAGGGGGAGAGACACACAGGGCATGAGCGGGGAGTGGGCGGGAGAGACACACGGGGCATGAGCGGGGGTGGGGGGGAGGGAGAGAGACACACGGGGCATGAGCGGGGGGAGGCCGGGGAGGGGGAAAGACGCACGGGGCATGAGCAGGGTGTGGGGGGGAGGGGGAGAGACACACGGTGCATGAGCGGGGGTGGGGGAGGGAGAGTGACACAGGGCATTGGCGGGGGGCGGGGGGAGGGAGAGAGACACACGGGCATGAGCGGGGGGTGGGCGGGAGAGGGAGAGACACGGGGCATGAGCGGGGGTGGGGGGAGGGAGAGAGACACACGGGGCATGAGCAGGGGGTGAGCGGAAGAGGGAGAGACACATGGGGCATGAGCGGGGGTGTGGGGAGGGAGAGAGACACACGGGGCATGAGCGGGGGGTGGGCGGGAGGGGGAGAGACACACAGGGCATGAGCGGGGGGTGGGCGGGAGGGGGGAGAGACACACGGGGCATGAGCGGGGGTGGGGGGAGGGAGAGAGACACACGGGGCATGAGCGGGGGGTGGGCGGGAGGGGGACACACGGAGCATGAGCAGGGGGAGAGACACACGGGGCATGAGCGGGGGTGGGGGGGAGAGAAAGAGACACACGGGGCATGAGCGGGGGAGGGCGGGAGGGGGAGAGACACACGGGGCATGAGCGGGGGGAGGGCCGGAGGGTGAGAGACACACGGGGCATGAGCGGGGGTGGGTGGGGGAGGGAGAGTGAAACAGGGCATTAGCGGGGTGTTGGGGGGAGGGAGAGAGACACACGGGGCATGAGCGGGGGGGTGGGCGGGAGGGGGAGAGACACGGGGCATGAGCGGGGGTGGGGGGAGGAGGGGAGACACATGGGACATGAGCGGGGGTGCACGGGAGGGGGAGAGACACACAGGGCATGAGCGGGGAGTGGGCGGGAGAGACACACGGGGCATGAGCGAGGGTGGGGGGGAGGGAGAGAGACACACGGGGCATGAGCGGGGGGAGGGCGGGAGGTGGAGAGACACACGGGGCATGAGCAGGGTGTGGGCAGGAGGGGGAGAGACACACGGGGCATGAGCGGGGGTGGGGGGAGGGAGAGTGACACAGGGCATTAGCAGGGGGTGGGGGGGAGGGAGAGAGACACACGGGGCATGAGCGGGGGGTGGGCGGGAGGGGGAGAGACACGGGGCATGAGCGGGGGTGGGGGGGAGGGAGAGAGACACACGGGGCATGAGCAGGGGGTGAGCGGAAGAGGGAGAGACACACGGGGCATGAGCGGGGGTGGGAGGAGGGGGAGAGACACACGGGGCATGAGCGGGGGTGGGGGGAGGGAGAGAGACACACGGGGCATGAGCGGGGGGAGGGCGGGAGGGGGAGAGACACACGGGGCATGAGCAGGGTGTGGGCGGGAGGGGGAGAGACACGGGGCATGAGCGGGGGTGAGGGGGAGGGGGAGAGACACACGGGGCATGAGCGGGGGGTGGGCGGGAGGGAGAGAGACACACGGGGCATGAGCGGGGGGTGGGCGGGAGGGGGAGAGACACATGGGGCATGAGCGGGGTTGTGGGGGAGGGGGAGAGACACACGGGGCATGAGCGGGGGGTGGGCGGGAGGGGGAGAGACACACGGGGCATGAGCCGGAGGGTGGGCGGGAGGGGGAGAGACACATGGGGCATGAGCGGGGGTGGGGGGGGGGGGAGAGAGACACACTGGGCATGAGCGGGGGGTGGGCGGGAGGGAGAGAGACACACGGGGCATGAGCGGGGGGTGGGCGGGAGGGGGAGAGACACACGGGGCATGAGCGGGGGTGGGGGGGAGGGAGAGAGACACACGGGGCATGAGCGGGGGGAGGGCGGGAGGGGGAGAGACACACGGGGCATGAGCAGGGTGTGGGCGGGAGGGTGAGAGACACACAGGGCATGAGCGGGGGTGGGTGGGAGGTTGAGTGAAACAGGGCATTAGCGGGGGGTTGGGGGGAGGGAGAGAGACACACGGGGCTTAAGCGGGGGGTGGGCGGGAGGGGGAGAGACACGGGGCATGAGCGGGGTGGGGGGAGGGGGAGAGACACATGGGGCATGAGCGGGGGGTGCGTGGGAGGGGGTGAGAGACACACAGGGCATGAGCGGGGAGTGGGCGGGAGAGACACACGGGGCATGAGCGGGGGTCGGGGGGAGGGAGAGAGACACACGGGGCATGAGCGGGGGGAGGCCGGGAGGGGGAAAGACACACGGGGCATGAGCAGGGTGTGGGCGGGAGGGGGAGAGACACACGGGGCATGAGTGGGGGTGGGGGTAGGGAGAGTGACACAGGGCATTGGCGGGGGGCGGGGGGAGGGAGAGAGACACACGGGGCATGAGCGGGGGGTGGGCGGGAGGGGGAGAGACACGGGGCATGAGCGGGGGTGGGGGGAGGGAGAGAGACACACGGGGCATGAGCAGGGGGTGAGCGGAAGAGGGAGAGACACATGGGGCATGAGCGGGGGTGTGGGGGAGGGAGAGAGACACACTGGGCATGAGCGGGGGGTGGGCGGGAGGGGGAGAGACACACAGGGCATGAGCGGGGGGTGGGCGGGAGGGGGAGAGACACACGGGGCATGAGCGGGGGTGGGGGGGAGGGAGAGAGACACACGGGGCATGAGCGGGGGGTGGGCGGGAGGGGGACACACGGAGCATGAGCAGGGGGAGAGACACACGGGGCATGAGCGGGGGTTGGGGGGAGAGAAAGAGACACACGGGGCATGAGCGGGGGGAGGGCCGGAGGGTGAGAGACACACGGGCATGAGCGGGGGGTGCACGGGAGGGGGAGAGACACACAGGGCATGAGCGGGGAGTGGGCGGGAGAGACACACGGGGCATGAGCGAGGGTGGGGGGGAGGGAGAGAGACACACGGGGCATTAGCGGGGGGAGGGCGGAGGGGGAGAGACACACGGGGCATGAGCAGGGTGTGGGCAGGAGGGGGAGAGACACACGGGGCATGAGCGGGGTGGGGGGAGGGAGAGTGACACAGGGCATTAGCAGGGGGCGGGGGGGAGGGAGAGAGACACACGGGGCATGAGCGGGGGGTGGGCGGGAGGGGGAGAGACACGGGGCATGAGAGCGGGTGGGGGGAGGGAGAGAGACACACGGGGCATGAGCAGGGGGTGAGCGGAAGAGGGAGAGACACACGGGGCATGAGCGGGGGTGGGAGGAGGGGGAGAGACACACGGGGCATGAGCGGGGGTGGGGGGGGAGGGAGAGAGACACACGGGGCATGAGCGGGGGGAGGGCGGGAGGGGGAGAGACACACGGGGCATGAGCAGGGTGTGGGCGGGGAGGGGGAGAGACACGGGGCATGAGCGGGGGTGGGGGGGAGGGGGAGAGACACACGGGGCATGAGCGGGGGGTGGGCGGGAGGGAGAGAGACACACGGGGCATGAGCGGGGGGTGGGCGGGAGGGGGAGAGACACATGGGGCATGAGCGGGGTTGTGGGGGAGGGGGAGAGACACACGGGGCATGAGCGGGGGGTGGGCGGGAGGGGGAGAGACACACGGGGCATGAGCGGGGGGTGGGCGGGAGGGGGAGAGACACACGGGGCATGAGCGGGGGTGGGGGGAGGGAGAGAGACACACGGGGCATGAGCGGGGGGAGGGCGGGAGGGGGAGAGACACACGGGGCATGAGCAGGGTGTGGGCGGGAGGGTGAGAGACACACAGGGCATGAGCGGGGGTGGGTGGGAGGGAGAGTAAAACAGGGCATTAGCGGGGGGTTGGGGGGAGGGAGAGAGACACACGGGGCTTAAGCGGGGGGTGGGCGGGAGGGGGAGAGACACGGGGCATGAGCGGGGGTGGGGGGAGGGGGAGAGACACATGGGGCATGAGCGGGGGGTGCGCGGGAGGGGGAGAGACACACAGGGCATGAGCGGGGAGTGGGCGGGAGAGACACACGGGGCATGAGGGGGGTTGGGGGGGAGGGAGAGAGACACACGGGGCATGAGCGGGGGGAGGCCGGGAGGGGGAAAGACACACGGGGCATGAGCAGGGTGTGGGCGGGAGGGGGAGAGACAAACGGGGCATGAGCGGGGGTGGGGGGAGGGAGAGGGACACAGGGCATTGGTGGGGGGCGGGGGGGAGGGAGAGAGACACACGGGGCATGAGCGGGGGGTGGGCGGGAGGGGGAGAGACACGGGGCATGAGCGGGTGTGGGGGGAGGGAGAGAGACACACGGGGCATGAGCAGGGGGTGAGCGGAAGAGGGAGAGACACATGGGGCATGAGCGGGGGTGTGGGGATGGGAGAGAGACACACGGGGCATGAGCGGGGGGTGGGCGGGAGGGGGAGAGACACACAGGGCATGAGCGGGGGGTGGGCGGGAGGCTGAGAGACACACGGGGCGTGAGCGGGGGTGGGGGGGAGGGAGAGAGACACACGGGGCATGAGCGGGGGGTGGGCGGGAGGGGGACACACGGAGCATGAGCAGGGGGAGAGACACACGGGGCATGAGCGGGGGTGGGGGGGAGAGAAAGAGACACACGGGGCATGAGCAGGGGGAGGGCGGGAGGGGGAGAGACACACGGGCATGAGCGGGGGGAGGGCCGGAGGGTGAGAGACACACGGGGCATGAGCGGGGGTGGGTGGGGGAGGGAGAGTGAAACAGGGCATTAGCGGGGGGTTGGGGGGAGGGAGAGAGACACACGGGGCATGAGCGGGGGTGGGCGGGAGGGGGAGAGACACGGGGCATGAGCGGGGGTGGGGGGAGGGGGAGAGACACATGGGGCATGAGCGGGGGGTGCACGGGAGGGGGAGAGACACACAGGGCATGAGCGGGGAGTGGGCGGGAGAGACACACGGGGCATGAGCGGGGGTGGGGGGGAGGGAGAGAGACACACGGGGCATGAGCGGGGGGAGGGCGGGAGGGGGAGAGACACACGGGGCATGAGCAGGGTGTGGGCAGGAGGGGGAGAGACACACGGGGCATGAGCGGGGGTGGGGGGAGGGAGAGTGACACAGGGCATTAGCAGGGGGCGGGGGGGAGAGAGAGAGACACACGGGGCATGAGCGGGGGGTGGGCGGGAGGGGGAGAGACACGGGGCATGAGAGGGGGTGGGGGGAGGGAGAGAGACACACGGGGCATGAGCAGGGGTGAGCGGAAGAGGGAGAGACACACGGGGCATGAGCGGGGGTGGGAGGAGGGAGAGAGACACATGGGGCATGAGCGGGGGGTGGGCGGGAGGGGGAGAGACACACGGGGCATGAGCGGGGTGTGGGCGGGAGGGGGAGAGACATGGGGCATGAGCGGGGGGTGGGCGGCAGGGGGACCACGGGGCATGAGCGGGGGGTGGGCAGGAGGGGGAGAGACACACGGGCCATGAGCGGGGGGTGGGCGGGAGGGGGAGAGACACGCGGGGGGTGGGCGGGAGGGGGAGAGACACGGGGCATGAGCGGGGGTGGGGGGGAGGGGGAGAGACACACGGGCATGAGCGGGGGTGGGCGGGAGGGGGAGAGACACACGGGGCGTGAGCGGGGGGTGGGCGGGAGGGGGAGAGACACATGGGGCATGAGCAGCGGTGTGGGGGAGGGAGAGAGACACGCGGGGGGTGGGCGGGAGGGGGAGAGACACACGGGGCATGAGCGGGGGGTGGGCGGGAGGGGGAGAGACACACGGGGCATGAGCGGGGGTGGGGGGAGGGAGAGAGACACACAGGGCATGAGCGGGGGGTGGGCGGGAGGGGGACACACGGAGCATGAGCAGGGGGAGAGACACACGGGCATGAGCGAGGGTTGGAGGGAGAGAGACACACGGGGCATGAGCGGGAGGAGGGCGGGAGGGGGAGAGACACACGGGGCATGAGCAGGGTGTGGGCGGGAGGGGGAGAGACACATGTGGCATGAGCGGGGGTGGGTGGGAGGGAGAGTGACACAGGGCATTAGCGGGGGGCTGCGGGGAGGGAGAGAGACACACGGGGCATGAGCGTGGGGTGGGCGGGAGGGAGAGAGACACGGGGCATGAGCGGGGGTGGGGGGAGGGGGAGAGACACACGGGGCATGAGCGGGGGGTGCGCGGGAGGGGGAGAGACGCACAGGGCATGAGCGGGGGGTGGGCGGGAGAGACACACAGGGCATGAGCGGGGGTGGGGGGGAGGGAGAGAGACACACGGGGCATGAGCGGGGGGAGGGCGGGAGGGGGAGAGACACACGGGGCATGAGCAGGGTGTGGGTGGGAGGGGGGCGACAAACGGGGCATGAGCGGGGTGGGGGGAGGGAGAGTGACACAGGGCATTAGCGGGGGGCGGGGGGAGGGAGGGAGACACACGGGGCATGAGCGGGGGGTGGGCGGGAGGGGGAGAGACACGGAGCATGAGCGGGGGTGGGGGGAGGGAGAGAGACACAAGGGGCATGAGCAGGGGGTGGGCGGAAGAGGGAGAGACACACGGGGCATGAGCGGGGGTGGGGGGAGGGAGAGAGACACACGGGGCATGAGCGGGGGGTGGGCGGGAGGGGGAGAGACACACGGGGCATGAGCGGGGAGTGGGCGGGAGGGGGAGAGACATGCGGCATGAGCGGGGGGTGGGCGGCAGGGAGACCACGGGGGCATGAGCGGGGGGTGGGCAGAAGGGGGAGAGACACACCGGGCGTGAGCGGGGGGTGGGCGGGCAGGGGAGAGACACACGGGGCATGAGCGTGGGGTGGGCGGGAGAGACACAGGGTATGAGCGGGGGTGGGGGGAGGGGGAGAGACACACGGGGCATGAGCAGGGGTGGGGGGAGGGGGAGAGACACACGGGGCATGAGCGGGGGGTGGGCGGGAGGGGGAGAGACATGGGGCATGAGCGGGGGTGGGCGGCAGGGGGACCACGGGGCATGAGCGGGGTGTGGGCAGGAGGGGGAGAGACACACGGGCATGAGCGGGGGGTGGGTGGGAGGGGGAGAGACACACGGGGCATGAGTGTGGGGTGGGTGGGAGGGGGATAGACACACGGGGCATGAGCGGGGGGTGGGCGGGAGAGACACACGGGGCATGAGCTGGGGTGGGGGGAGGGGGAGAGACACACGGGGCTTGAGCGGGGGGTTGGCGGGAGGGGGAGAGACATGGGGCATGAGCGGGGGGTGGGCGGCAGGGGGACCACGGGGCATGAGCGGGGGGTGGGCAGGAGGGGGAGAGACACACGGGGCATGAGCGGAGGGTGGGCGGGAGGGGGAGAGACACACGGGCATGAGTGTGGGATGTGCTGGAGGGGGAGAGACACACGGGGCATGAGCGGGGGGTGGGCGGGAGGGGGAGAGACATGGGGCATGAGCGGGGGGTGGGCGGCAGGGGGACCACGTGGCATGAGCGGGGGGTGGGCGGGCGGGTGAGAGACACACGGGCATGAGCGTGGGGGTGGGCAGGAGGGGGAGAGACACACGGGGCATGAGCAGGGGTGGGCGGGAGGGGGAGAGACACACGGGGCATGAGCGGGGGGTGGGGGGGAGGTGGAGAGACACACGGGGCATGAGCGGGGGGTGGGTGGGAGGGGGAGAGACACAGGGCATGAGCGGGGGTGGGGGGAGAGACACACGGGGCATGAGCGGGGGGTGGGCGGGAGGGGGAGAGACACACGGGCATGAGCGGGGGGTGGGTGGGAGGGGGAGAAACACACAGGGCATGAGCGGGGGTGGGGGGGAGGGCGAGAGACACACGGGGCATGAGCGGGGGGTGGGCGGGAGGGGGAGAGACACAGGGGCATGAGCGGGGGGTGGGCGGGGGGAGGGGGAGAGACACACGGGGCGTGAGCGGGGGGAGGGAGAGAGACACAGGGCATTAGCAGGGGGTGGGGGGAGAGACACACGGGGCATGAGCGGGGGGTGGGCGGGAGGGGGAGAGACATGAGGCATGAGCGGGGGTGGGCGGGAGGGGGAGAGACACACGGGGCATGAGCGGGGGTTGGGCGGGAGAGGGAGAGACACACGGGGCATGAGCGGGGGTGGGGGGGAGGGAGAGAGACACACGGGGCATGAGCAGGGGGTAGGGGCGAGGGAGAGAGACACACGGGGCATGAGCGGGGGGTGGGGGCGAGGGGGAGAGACATACGGGGCATGAGCGGGGGTGGGGGGGGAGGGAGAGAGACACACAGGGCATGAGCGGGGGGTGGGCGGGAGGGGGAGAGACACACGGGGCATGAGCGGGGTGTGGGCGGGAGGGGGAAAGACACACAGGGCATGAGTGGGGGTGGGCGGGAGGGAGAGAGACACACGGGGCATGAGCGGGGGGTGGGAGGGAGGGAGAGAGACACACGGGGCATGAGCAGGGGGTAGGGGGGGAGAGAGACACACGGGGCATGAGCGGGGGGTGGGCGGGAGGGGAGACACACGGGGCATGAGCGGAGGTGGGGGAGGAGGGAGAGAGACACACGGGGCATGAACGGAGGTGGGCGGGAGAGGGAGAGACACACGGGGCATGAGCGGGGGTGGGGAGGAGGGAGAGAGACACACGGGGCATGAGCGGGGGGTGGGGGGGAGGGAGAGAGACACACGGGGCATGAGTGGGGGGTGGGCGGGAGGGGAGAGACACACGGGGCATGAGCGGGGGTGGGGGCAAGGGCGAGAGACACACGGGTCATGAGCGGGGGAGGGGGGAGGGAGAGAGACACACGGGGCATGAGCGGGGGTGGGCGGGAGGGGGAGAGACACACGGGGCATGAGCGGGGGGTGGGCGGGAGAGGGAGAGACACACAGGGCATGAGTGGGGGGAGGGAGAGAGACACACGGGGCATGAGCGGGGGTGGGAGGGAGGGAGAGAGACACACGGGGCTTGAGCGGGGGGTTGGGGGAGGGAGAGAGACACACGGGGCATGAGCGGGGGTGGGGGAGGGAGAGACACACGGGGCATGAGCGGGGGGTGGGCGTTAGAGGAGACACACGGGGCATGAGCGGGGGGTGGACGGGAGGGGGAGAGACACACAGGGCATGAACAGGGGGTGGGCGGGAGGGGAGAAACACACGGGGCATGAGTGGGTGTGGGGGGGAGGGAGAGAGACACACGGGGCATGAGCGGGGGGTTGGGGGGAGCGAGAGAGACAGACAGGGCATGAGCGGGGGGGTGGGGAGGAGGGAGAGAGACACACGGGGCATGAGCTGGGGGTGGGGGGAGGGAGAGAGACACACGGGGCATGAGCGGGGGGTGGGCGGGAGAGACACACGGGGCATGAGCGGGGGTGGGAGGAGGGGGAGAGACACACGGGGCTTGAGCGGGGGGTGGGCGGGAGGGGGAGAGACATGGGGCATGAGCGGGGGGTGGGCGGCAGGGGGACCACGGGGCATGAGCGGGGGGTGGGCAGGAGGGGGAGAGACACACGGGGCATGAGCGGGGGGTGGGCGGGAGGGGGAGAGACACACGGGGCATGAGTGTGGGATGTGCTGGAGGGGGAGAGACACACGGGGCATGAGCGGGGGGTGGGCGGGAGGGGGAGAGACATGGGGCATGAGCGGGGGGTGGGCGGCAGGGGGACCACGTGGCATGAGCGGGGGGTGGGCGGGCGGGTGAGAGACACACGGGCATGAGCGTGGGGTGGGCAAGAGGGGGAGAGACACACGGGGCATGAGCGGGGGTGGGCGGGAGGGGGAGAGACACACGGGGCATGAGCGGGGGGTGGGGGGGAGGTGGAGAGACACACGGGGCATGAGCGGGGGGTGGGCGGGAGGGGGAGAGACACAGGGCATGAGCGGGGGTGGGGGGGAGGGGGAGAGACACACGGGGCATGAGCGGGGGGTGGGCGGGAGGGGGAGAGACACACGGGCATGAGCGGGGGGTGGGTGGGAGGGGGAGAAACACACAGGGCATGAGCGGGGGTGGGGGGGAGGGCGAGAGACACACGTGGCATGAGCGGGGGGTGGGCGGGAGGGGGAGAGACACAGGGGCATGAGCGGGGGGTGGGCGGGAGGGGGAGAGACACACGGGGCGTGAGCGGGGGGAGGGAGAGAGACACAGGGCATTAGCGGGGGGTGGGGGGGAGAGACACACGGGGCATGAGCGGGGGGTGGGCGGGAGGGGGAGAGACACGAGGCATGAGCGGGGGTGGGGGGAGGGAGAGAGACACACGGGGCATGAGCGGGGGGTGGGCGGGAGGGGGAGAGACACACGGGGCATGAGCGGGGGTTGGGCGGGAGAGGGAGAGACACACGGGGCATGAGCGGGGGTGGGGGGGAGGGAGAGAGACACACGGGGCATGAGCAGGGGGTAGGGACGAGGGAGAGAGACACACGGGGCATGAGCGGGGGGTGGGGGCGAGGGGGAGAGACATACGGGGCATGAGCGGGGGTGGGGGGGAGGGAGAGAGACACACAGGGCATGAGCGGGGGGTGGGCGGGAGGGGGAGAGACACACGGGGCATGAGCGGGGTGTGGGCGGGAGGGGGAAAGACACACGGGGCATGAGCGGGGGGTGGGAGGGAGGGAGAGAGACACACGGGGCTTGAGCGGGGGGTTGGGGGGAGGGAGAGAGACACACGGGGCATGAGCAGGGGGTAGGGGGGGAGAGAGACACACGGGGCATGAGCGGGGGGTGGGCGGGAGGGGAGACACACGGGGCATGAGCGGAGGTGGGGGAGGAGGGAGAGAGACACACGGGGCATGAACGGGGGTGGGCGGGAGTGGGAGAGACACACGGGGCATGAGCGGGGGTGGGGAGGAGGGAGAGAGACACACGGGGCATGAGCTGGGGGTGGGGGGGAGGGAGAGAGACACACGGGGCATGAGTGGGGGGTGGGCGGGAGGGGAGAGACAGACGGGGCATGAGCGGGGGTGGGGGCAAGGTGGAGAGACACACGGGGCATGAGCGGGGGAGGGGGGAGGGAGAGAGACACACGGGGCATGAGCGGGGGTGGGCGGGAGGGGGAGAGACACACGGGGCATGAGCGGGGGTGGGCGGGAGAGGGAGAGACACACAGGGCATGAGTGGGGGGAGGGAGAGAGACACACGGGGCATAAGCGGGGGTGGGAGGGAGGGAGAGAGACACACGGGGCTTGAGCGGGGGTTTGGGGGAGGGAGAGAGACACACGGGGCATGAGCGGGGGGTGGGGGGAGGGAGAGACACACGGGGCATGAGCGGGGGGTGGGCGTTAGAGGAGACACACGGGGCATGAGTGGGGGGTGGACGGGAGGGGGAGAGACACACGGGGCATGAACAGGGGGTGGGCGGGAGGGGAGAAACACACGGGGCATGAGTGGGTGTGGGGGGGAGGGAGAGAGACACACGGGGCATGAGCGGGGGGTTGGGGGGAGCGAGAGAGACAGACAGGGCATGAGCGGGGGGGGTGGGGAGGAGGGAGAGAGACACACGGGGCATGAGCTGGGGGTGGGGGGAGGGAGAGAGACACACGGGGCATGAGCGGGGGGTGGGCGGGAGCTGAGAGACACACGGGGCATGATCGGGCGTGGGGGGAGGGAGACACACGGGGCATGAGCGGGAGGGGGAGAGACACACGGGGCATGAGCGGGGGGTGGGCGGGAGGGGGAGCGACACACGGGGCATGAGCAGGGGTGGGGGGAGGGAGAGAGACACACGGGGCATAAGCAGGGTGTGGGGGAGGGAGAGAGACACACGGGGCATGAGCGGTGGGTAGGGGGAGGGAGAGAGACACAAGGGGCATGAGCGGGGGTGGGGGGAGGGAGAGAGACACACGGGGCATGAGCGGGGGTGGGGGGGAGGGAGAGAGACACACGGGGCATGAGCAGGGGGTAGGGACGAGGGAGAGAGACACACGGGGCATGAGCGGGGGGTGGGGGCGAGGGGGAGAGACATACGGGGCATGAGCGGGGGTGGGGGGGAGGGAGAGAGACACACAGGGCATGAGCGGGGGGTGGGCGGGAGGGGGAGAGACACACGGGGCATGAGCGGGGTGTGGGCGGGAGGGGGAAAGACACACGGGGCATGAGCGGGGGGTGGGAGGGAGGGAGAGAGACACACGGGGCTTGAGCGGGGGGTTGGGGGGAGGGAGAGAGACACACGGGGCATGAGCAGGGGGTAGGGGGGGAGAGAGACACACGGGGCATGAGCGGGGGGTGGGCGGGAGGGGAGACACACGGGGCATGAGCGGAGGTGGGGGAGGAGGGAGAGAGACACACGGGGCATGAACGGGGGTGGGCGGGAGTGGGAGAGACACACGGGGCATGAGCGGGGGTGGGGAGGAGGGAGAGAGACACACGGGGCATGAGCTGGGGGTGGGGGGGAGGGAGAGAGACACACGGGGCATGAGTGGGGGGTGGGCGGGAGGGGAGAGACACACGGGGCATGAGCGGGGGTGGGGGCAAGGTGGAGAGACACACGGGGCATGAGCGGGGGAGGGGGGAGGGAGAGAGACACACGGGGCATGAGCGGGGGTGGGCGGGAGGGGGAGAGACACACGGGGCATGAGCGGGGGTGGGCGGGAGAGGGAGAGACACACAGGGCATGAGTGGGGGGAGGGAGAGAGACACACGGGGCATGAGCGGGGGTGGGAGGGAGGGAGAGAGACACACGGGGCTTGAGCGGGGGTTTGGGGGAGGGAGAGAGACACACGGGGCATGAGCGGGGGGTGGGGGGAGGGAGAGACACACGGGGCATGAGCGGGGGGTGGGCGTTAGAGGAGACACACGGGGCATGAGTGGGGGGTGGACGGGAGGGGGAGAGACACACGGGGCATGAACAGGGGGTGGGCGGGAGGGGAGAAACACACGGGGCATGAGTGGGTGTGGGGGGGAGGGAGAGAGACACACGGGGCATGAGCGGGGGGTTGGGGGGAGCGAGAGAGACAGACAGGGCATGAGCGGGGGGGTGGGGAGGAGGGAGAGAGACACACGGGGCATGAGCTGGGGGTGGGGGGAGGGAGAGAGACACACGGGGCATGAGCGGGGGGTGGGCGGGAGCTGAGAGACACACGGGGCATGATCGGGCGTGGGGGGAGGGAGACACACGGGGCATGAGCGGGAGGGGGAGAGACACACGGGGCATGAGCGGGGGGTGGGCGGGAGGGGGAGCGACACACGGGGCATGAGCAGGGGTGGGGGGAGGGAGAGAGACACACGGGGCATAAGCAGGGTGTGGGGGAGGGAGAGAGACACACGGGGCATGAGCGGTGGGTAGGGGGAGGGAGAGAGACACAAGGGGCATGAGCGGGGGTGGGGGGAGGGAGAGAGACACACGGCGTTCGTGTGCAGGCGGCAGATCCCGCTCTTCGGCCCTCCGCTGGCCACCGTGTGCCGATGCCGTGAGCGGGGGGCAGGAGGAACAGGGGAGACACGGAGCATGAGTGGGGGTGGGGGGACAAGAAGGACACACGGGGCATGAGTGGGGGTGGGAGGAACAGGAGACACACACGAAAGACTTACTGTGCAGGCGGCAGATCCCGCTCCTGCTGACAAAGCCTCTCATGCGAGGAACAAAGATGGCGGGCGTCTCTGAAGCCAGACGCACTGCACGCTTTCACTGCATCCAATGAGAGCACGTCAGATGTCCGTGGACATCACGCAAGCTGCTTGCCCAATCACTGTCCTGTCCGCGGAGCGAACAGGGAAGTGTGTCTGCGAAGCGAACACAGATATCACTAATTTTTTTCACTTACATTTTGTTTAAAACTACTGGACGGATTTACACCAAATAAAGCAAAGCACGCTTTCGGGACCAAGCTGACGCTCCTGCCGCAAATTTGGTGTAAATCCGTCCAGTGGTTTGGGCTGTAGCCGTGCGCAATGTTTTTTCCCCATTATGTCTATGGGAAAAAACAAAAGTTTTGGGACCCCCCCTATAACTTTTCCCCCCCTGGACGAATCCTCACCAAACTTTGCAAACATATTCAAAGTGGGCCATATACTTTTTTTGCAAGGTTTGGTGAGGATTTGTCCAGGGGGAGCAAAGTTATAAGCCGCCCAAAAAGTGTTCTTCCTATGGAAACACCAACTTAACCATAACTACATGGCCACTACCGTGGCCATGTAATATATATATATATATATAGCTCTTATTCTGGCTTTGTCTACTCAGCTGTATTATTTATTTATTTGTATTTGTAAATCGCACTAGGAGCCCACAGGCATCGAGGCGCTGTTGCAGAGATTGTCTTATTTGTCGCGACCCCCTCGTGGGTGGCAGTGACTTACTTGGCAAAGGCGTGCACCGTGTACGTTAACCACCCGGGGGGCCCCTTCTGCGTCAGCTGATTATCCGGGGCCAGCTTCCAGATGTCGCCTCTGCCCAGCTCTTTAACTTTCTCTTGGAACAATTCGTCCCACGTCTCATCCAGCGCCATGTTTCGGGCTTGCTGCTTTAGTGAGCTGGCTGTGATGTCTGCAGCCTGGACTAGATGTTAAATAAAAAAACAGCAGCGTTGATGTGAAGCTGTGCTTCTCTGGTGCGAAACCTCGCGTGCCAGTCTGCTTCTTTCTTTATCCAGGTGGGCAAACTTTGATCGGGGGAGGGAGTTGGGGCGGAGTCACAAAGAGATCGCAGGCGAGTTTGATTAATAATATGTGTTATTGATGTCCGCGGAATGTGGCTGCAAATGAAATCGTCTGCTCACATCATAACCAGTCCTGACTCAGAAATGACTGGTGCACGCCTCCAAGACTGCAACAGCACTAGGCTCTTGTTGACGAGCAACGCCCACAAAGGCGGGAGGGTAGGGACTCAGCAGGAAACATAACTGAAACTCACCAGCGGCAAGGAAACGAAACTGCGGCCTTTGCGTTACCCAGCCACAGGTCTGCGCAGCACCCACGCTCAACAAAAACTCTCTCTTCTGGTGCACAGCGAAAGGCAGGTCTTTTATTCCAGCGGGTTGACGCTTGTGCCGAGCAGCGCTCGCTTCAGTCAAACTCGTTTTCGACATTACAATTTTTAAATCCAGAAAAAGGTTAAGTAAACCCATAGCTCTCAACCATTTGAGTTGCAAAGGCGGGTGAATTCACCCGATTTTGTTTTTGGCGGTGAGACGCCCATTGGAATGAATGGGCATGAAGGAGGCTTGGCGGTTCAGTCAGCCCTTTACAAGGCGGGTGACACCCACCAAAAGCGTGTGAGTTGAGAGCTATGGTAAACCTCTATGAAGTAGGAGCAGGATTGCACAGATCACGAAGCATTTCAAACCGCGACTACACTCTCAACCAGACAAATTGGAGCAATGAGGCAAGTCTCGGTATCCAGCATCTCCCACTGACAGATCAAGGCTGTCAGCAAGACGAAGTTCTCTAACAGACCTATTTAAACATGCTTAGGGTCATTTTTGGAAAACTTATTTTATTAAAGTTTTGAAAACAATGTGGGAGTGGGGTTGTAATGACGCGCTTGTGATGCCGGCCCGCTCCCTCCAGCGTCACGCCGCTCGTGGAGCCCCGGGGTTGTCACAGGGCGCGGCACGGGGAGAAAGACAGCGAGTCGGAGAGGACGCTTGTGAGCGGGGCTCCTGGCTCCGCAGTGAAATGCACAGCGTAAAACCCGCTGGATGTTGGTATGAAGCAGGGCACTTGATAAAAACAATAAAGTATCATTCAAGCAGGGTTGGACTGGGAACCAAAAGATGCCATGGAAATAATTCTCAAAGTGGCCCCATTTCACACTTTTTCAACAAGCCTAACCCTTTTCCTATGACAAAATGTGGAAAAACCACACAAAAGAGGCCCAGGGTGCAGAGGCCTACTGGGACATTTTCAGAGTTCCCTATTGGCCAGTCTACGCCTGCTTTCAAGCAAATTAGGCTGACATGCATTATTGAACAACCACAAGTATTTCATGTACATATGTACAGTTCGACAATGTCGACGAAGGTGGGGTAAGCTGTGAGCAAGTATCACACACCCGTCGAACCAACACCAGGTGAAAATAAAAGCAAACAAGCAGAATAAGGAAAGTCTGCAACACATTGACAAGACAGCATGCAAGGAGTCACGCCACCGCCAACATGTCTCCAAACTCCAGGTGGAACCAATGGAAGTCCCAATTCCAAACATTTCTAGAAGCTGTAGATAGGACAGGATTCACATGTTAGAGCAGAGGTATTCAAACTGTGGGACACCCCGCCCCGGGGGTGGGGGCGCGGAGGGGTCACATCCACATCCAAGGGGGGCCGAAACCCCAGCCTGAAATAACATGGGGTCTTTTTACTTTTTGTTTAAAAAAGGGAGGAAGAAAAAGCGGGGTAGGGGGCAGCTCTGGACAGGGGCTGCTCACCCATATGGGAGCGTCGACCCAGTGGCCCCCTCACCCATTATGGAGGTGCCAGCCCGGTGAAACACTCATCGATCCCGGAGTTCCTTTTCCAGCTGATGGAGCGCTCCGTTTTGCTTCGACCGCCTTGCATAGCTCTTTGGAAATGCTGGCTGGGGAACTTTATGTGCGAGGGGGAGCTCCTGCGCCTCCTCGCACATGCAGACCGAGCAGACTGGAGCAGGGCATTTCAGTGCCCACGCGCAGGCCCCTGCATGCATGTGCAGGAACCAGGGAGCTCTTGCTTCCCGATTCCTGTTCATGATGCAGGAACTGGTGCGCTGGGGAGGAAACTTCAGAACCGGGGCAGAAGGAACATTTATGTTCATTTATTTTTTATTTGAATATGTGTATGGGTGTGTGTATACTTGTCTTATGAGTGAGTCTATGATGATGGGCGCTTGTGTAAATGATAGAGTGCTTGCTGTGTGAATGCTGTGTGAATGTGTGTGTGTTTGTGTTGGTCCGTGCAGCTGATTTTGGCGAGTGAGGGTGAGGAGGGTTGTACAACAGAGGCAACTACCCAGCTGCCAAAATCAGCTCTCCTTCTCCTGGAGCCCAGGGCACAGCGATGGTATTTTTATACTGGACATCTATCATAGATGTCCAGTAAAAAATACCATGCTTTCCCCCTGGGCCCCCCAGCGTCTTGCATACACACATAATCACTTTGATTGTGGCACAGGGGACAGGGATGGTATCTTTTTACTGGACATCTTTCATAGATGTCCAGTAAAAAAATACCTTGCCTTCCCCCTGGGCCCGCCAGCGCCAATTGCAAACTGTTTGACTTTTTACCCAATTTTTTAAAAAAAAAGTATGCTCTAATGTGCAGCTTTTAAACCCTCTACTTTAATATATTTCCCGGTGGAGTTCACCCCAAACCCCCCTTGATTGGTTCGGGGTCCCTCGCTGCGCTCGGTCGTTATGGCATATCTGGGAGAAATATTGATGCCCCCCACTTAAAAAATTCACCAGCCGCCACTGCCCCTGGGACTGTGCTGGGAGGAGGGTGGGGGATCCCATAGACTGTGGTGGGAGCAGGATGAAGGGGGGGGGCATGGGATAGTGGTGGGAGCAGGGTGGGGAGAGCCCCGGGTCTGTGGTGGGCTGGGTAGAACCCAGAGACAGGGCTGGGAATAGGAGGAAGTACCAGGAGTCAGTGATGGAGCAGGTGGGGGTGCCCAGAGACTTTACTGGGAGTAGGGTGCAGTGACGGCACACGATAGTTCATATTCATTTGGACTTACTGTCCACTTGACATTTTTGGGGAGGCCCGGCCTGCCCACATTCTGCTCAGGGGGGGCCCAGGCCAATTAAGTTTGAAGACCACTGCCTTAGATGAAGTCGGCACTACTGCAAAATGCACTTATTACGGAAGACATATTATTGTATCGCATTAGCCGAAGTATCAAAGGAACCTGATGGATCAGCTCACGACAATGCATTCGAAGAGGCAATGGCCAGGTTGGAGTCCCGTTTTGGAAGAGTCCCAGAAATAATGCTGGCACATGAAAAACTTGACACCAGGCTGCAAACAACCTCAGAATCGATTGACGACTTTGCATCACTTAAAGAGCTAGCGACCATGTGCGCTTTCTGCACCATGGCCGACCAACTTATCAGAGACCAACCTATAGTGCATTGTTGTGACATTTAAAAGCAAGAAGCCTTGTGGACGATCAGGAAGTCCGCACTAGAGAAAGCGATCACTATCGCCTAAAGAGTGGAGCGATCAATACGCTCCATTAGAGAATTAAGTCCAGCAAGCGTCAAAGAAGAGGTGTGCAGAGTGAGAAGGCAACCTGCAAGATAGGAAAGAGAAAGAACTTCTGCTGAACACAGAACATGGGATGGGTCCCAAAATAGACGCCCTCCAGACAAAAGGTTCTTATGTTATGTTGTTATGTTATTTTATGTTAAGTGGCATTTATATAGTGCTCTATATATCACTGGTATGACCTCAAAGCACTGGTAGGTTGAACACCCTCGGGGACCATAGTCCAGGTTCGTTGAGCGAGTAGGTTGTCGTAGGGTGCTTGGGTGCACGAGTTAAGTGCGCAGCTGATGTAATTGCTTGATGGTAGCTGCATTCTAGCATTAGGCGTGGTGGTATTGCTACAGAGGTTTCTTGCAAATAGCGAGCTGCCCAGATTTGTGGCCACAGCCGCCATCCACCACAAATGATGCACTTGTTGGACAGAGGGACTCAGTAGATGGAGCTGGTTGCACAATGTTTCACTTGAGCAGACATGTGTGCTGTACAGGCCCCTTGTATGTGATCTTCCTACATGTATGATGACAAACTGGTCAGGCCACCGGCTAGTGGTTCTAGAAGTGGGCTTCTAGAACCACTAGCCGCACATTGCCAATTTCTCATCCAATCCCCAGGGAAAATTAAAGAATCCAATAGCACTTGGAAACAAGGGATGACTCGGGGGAGGTGCTTTCAATGTTTTTTTATTTATTTTAATTTTTTATTTATAATGTGTTTAATATCCAGAGGTTTCTCAGCGCGGACCCGGGGATCGACCTTGTATTGCTTCGTGTCGTCTTGTTTCCAAGGCGAGCACGTTGCCCCTGAGCTATCCTCCTGAGACTCATGAGCAGCCTAATAATTCTACAGTACCTCTGTATCGACATACATATCACTCATCAATATTGAGTGCGGTAAAACGGACGCACTTCACCACACCGCAACAACAAACAACACATAACTCGTACCAAAAGCATTCGAGGACTCACATCGATCCGATATTCACACCCAAGCTCAGCGCATGGTGAAAAGCGATCTGAAGCTGCCAACAGGACATCACTTTTCTCACTTTCCTACTTCCTCTTCAACCGATTAACCACCCTCCTGCCCCCCCACCTTCTTGTTTGCATGCATATCTGCCTGAGGGCCTGGGGACCAATTGCATTGGTGACGGTGCGCGGTACAAATACCTTTAACTTGAACATTAACACAATATTCCTTAATCCTTTGGCCATGGTACCACCTGTGACACGACCAAGGCATACCCCATCTCCAGGGAAAGTTAACCATATAATGAATAAGAAACACAACACAGCTGCATGGAGAAAAAAACATGTTTGCCTTGTCTTCAGGGACAAACAATAATACAATAAAACAAGACACCACCAGACACCAAATTCACATATAAACAGACCGATACAAAGAATGGAAAGATCTGTACATGGACCCTTTAAGTGCATGTCCCTTGCTGCATATCAGAGTGGCGCTGGAAGTAAGGGTGCTGGGGGTGCTGCAGCACTCGCTCCTTTCAGCTGAACACTACTCGATAGAAATCCTCTTGCAGTTTGGCTAGCAGTTCCTTCATTGCGTACACACAAAACAGAAAGCATGTAAGTGTCTTTAATTTATCTGGGCTCTCTTCTGAGTGCAAGAAAGAAAATGTATTACTGTTTGGAAGAAGAAGCCATTTAGAAGAGGGCTGTGTAAAACGGATCAGGGTTGGAATCTCGTGACGGAAATGTTCGAGGGAGAAAAGACCAAAGGTTATTTTTCCGAAAAATAACCTTTGGTCTTTTCTTCTCTGTACATTTCTGACTTGGCCCCCGCCCCCAAATCCCTACTTACCTTGCAGCAGCACTCTTCACTGTGTGCCGCCGACTTGCTGTGTCCCTGCGATGCCTGTTCCCTTTCACTTCCGTGATCGGGAACCGGCGCCGCGCCCGCAACCCCTGCAACTCCCACTCACAATATAGTGAACAAAGGTGCAGGGGACACCCCTGCAGCTCCCGCAGCCCTTAGCAGCGAATGGGAGATTTGGTCAAACTTTCAGCAGTTCGGAATTTTCGAACAGCTGAAATTCACCCAAATCTCCCATTCAGGCTTTTATTTACGGGTTTTTTGGACGTTTCCTGTAAAACTTGACTTGCCACACATAGATCCTATCTGTATTGGCTTCATGCTGCCGAATGGTAGTTTCTCTAGCTGTGTGTCTCTTTTCAAAGTTCCATGCAGGCCAGAGGCAGTCATTGCAGTGACCTGGTCAAGCTTTTTAGGTACTTAGTCCAAACGCTACTGTCACGGAATTGTACGATTTATATGTATGCAACAAATAGGATTGTGGTACAAGACAGTTCGGACAAATACCAAATTGTTTCAGTAACCTGCATGATTCATACCCTTTGAGTTTCTTTATAATGTGTACCGAAATATATGTTTTACATCTAAATAAATGATTAATTTAAAAAAAGGAACAATGTGTATTTGCTTTCGTTTGTGAAACTAAAGGACCAGTGCTTTGACAGTCCCGTATCAGGGCGCTTTTCCATGACTGGTGAGGCCCTGTGGAGCCCTTCATTTGCATATTTTTTGACATCACACAGAATGACATCACAAGAAGTGACATTAATCTTTTTGTACTGGAGGGAACCATGGAAGGTTATATTTCAAGACGTTGGCATATGTAAGACAAGGTACAAATAGAAACATTACCATCCATACATTGCACACCTATACGTCCAATTCCTATTATTGTTACTCTATACTGTATAGAGCAATACCATGAGCGAGGCTTTATTGGCTACCAGACAGTATCGAGTAAATCACTTCTTAGGACTTTGGAAGATAAGGCACGGTAAGAGAACATTTTTGCCTAGATTCACACACTTTACTTAAATGGTGAAGCCGGGTTTCGAGACTAGTTTGGAATTCAGGCACTTTAACTCTTTTTTTCCCCATCTGTAGTCAGTAGAAATATGTTTTTGACTTTCCAGAATACTCGGTTTTACTGAGATAACTTGAAAAGTACCCAATAATAATATGCCACTCTGAGAAATGTATAAATCCTTATAGAAATATATTGAACAAAAATGTATGATAGTAGCATTATTTCCCCATCTTGTCTGGACGACTACAAATGCCAGAATGCAATTCAGCAAGAAAAAGTAGACTCTGAATTTTGTAAATGTAGTTTCAAGACTTAGACGCACAACCGAATATAATGTGTCATAAGGTCAGCTGGTTTTCCTACCTATTGATTTGTTGGGGAGACATGGTGTGAAAACAAAGTGAAAATATCGAGGCTGAGTACCCCAAAAGGAAATACACCGAACACGGGTTACAAAGGAACATACAAAGATCTTTTATTTTATACTGAACAGTTTCAAAGGACAAAAGTAACGGATAGCTATCGGCCCTCAGTACAACACAACGAACTCCAGCGTGGTTCAGTGTGCTCAGTGAGTGGGACTGTACATTAGAATCAGTCGCCCTTTTATACTATTTGCGAACATGATGTCCAAACCTACTGCGGGTTAATATTCCCTTAATACATTACTGATCTAGGGTTCATGCCGGGTTCATACCACTATATGCATAGGGTTTGCCTTTAATACATTCGCCGACAAGTCTACACGGGAACAGTGTATTTTAGGATTTCTCATAAAGGTCTTCTCAAACAATAATACCATGTAGTTAAAGAAGTGTTCTCAGTTCAGTATTTGGATACATTGTTCTTAACATATGCTCGCGGATTAGTTTAATTGGCACAAGTAATCCTTTACACACAGGTCAACGAAGGACAAGGTCTCAGTTCACGACCCCAACAAGTGGCCTGCAGACAAGTTACATATTAATTGCACACAGAGGTCAAGACGGCCATGTTGTATTTCGGAATGACATTGTCCACCATTTTAACTCACAGGGTGACTTTACAGAGAGAACCTAAAATGGCGGATTGACCTAAAATGACAGCTTACATTGATTCTAAGGTCAGGACCTTGTAACACGGATTTCTTCGCAAGTGGCTCACAAGCAGCTTGGCGTAGGTCAATATACATATATTCTTTGCAATAGGAGGCACAATATAATTTCCCGTTTGACAAACCCTCCTTTTGGCCTATGCCAAGTGCTAAACTACTTCTGATCTCCTTGCAAACAACTCCATGCATCATCATCCATGCACCCTGAATCGCTATCAGAAATATCTATTGCCATCAGATTATCCGCTAAAATTTCTTTTAACACATATTCCTTGGAGGTTTTATCTGGGGCATACACTTTATGTCCCATTGTACCTATCGTTTGTGCGCAACATCCCCCTAGCAGCGAACATATACTAGGTAAACACTGGATACAACAACAAAGGAACAACAGAATTCGCAAAATGATCAGTAAGACCGAAAGTACCTTCCAACCCCAAGATCGCAAGAAGTCCCAGAACCAAGCACTAAGATCCCAGTTTCCCTCGGGAACATGCACTTCTGAACTAAGGACGTGCAGATTCTGTATTGCCTTGAAGATAGTTGGGGAGGAATCTGGCACGAAAACACAGCAAGCGGACCCCACTAATTTACATACTCCACCACATTCGGCCAGAATGACATCTAATGCCACCCGGTTCTGGAGCGCTACTAGTCTTACCGCTTTCTGTTCTAATGTCATATTATAAAGTATGTCCGTGGTCCGGTTGATGGTTCTCTCCAGTACTCTCGCTAGTCTTCTGATATCTTCGGAATTCGCTATCTGCCCCCAAAATGGCACAAATTATTTTGCTACATCTCCCAAGACCTGTGCTGGAGTGTCACCGTTCTCGTCCCGCCATGGACGAGCCTTTGAAACCTCTATAGTACTATCTTTGAACACCCCAGGTAACAGGATCCCTAAATAACAGGTTCCCTGCCAATCCCTGGGCAACCATGAAAATGCTACATTAGCGCAAACAAAGTAGACAGGTTCGCCTACATACAAAGGTCTGTCTTCCCCAGTTAAATTTGCAACATTGGCACAACCTTTAAAAGCTCGCATTGACTGAGTACCATTCCCCTGTATGCAGAAAGAAACTGAATCGGGGCTATGGTTAACAGTGTAAGAAGGAGGCATGGCATCCTTATTGCCTATCAGAGCCATCTTGAAGGTAATCAAAGATTGAAAGGGACGAGACAGTCTATCAGAAGGCCTAATAGAAGCAACGTTGAGCTTACTCCTATTTGCAAAAAGCGAGCATCCCAGGGGAGTCAGAACACGTTTCTCAAAACTATTCAAATTAGTGCCATCAAAGTTCCCCGAGATGCTATCATTCCAACGGCCAAAGAACAGTGCTCTAAGAGAAGCATAACAAGCAGTTGTCAAAGGTAAAGGATGAATATACCAACCTAGCCCCTTATCCCTGTGTTGCAGTAAATAAGAACAGACCCAACAGTTGGACCTATTGAAAATAGCATGCGTAGCATTCATGATAAGTAACAGAGTATTGTTATGGTACCTTTGTCTATGCTGGGAGTCCCTAGAGGACAGAGTATGCAGATGTGCAAAGGGAGTAGAAACAGTGGGTACATTTTCAGTCGGTAACAAGGACTCTAAAGGATGAGTTTCCTCCATGTACCATAAGCCTAAGACAGTGACTATTATAAAACCAAATATTATTATAAAAACACAGCAATACGTTTTCGGGGCCCAAGTGCTTTGTCCATTATTGTCAAAATTCCTCTTCTCAGACTTGAACTCGTAGTGTAGAAGAATAATTCTTCCCACTAATGTATCACTTTGAATGTAAAATTAAACATACAAAGCAATCTATTAATTGAAAGATTGGATTCCCACCGAGACCTCGTGGCTGTAGAAAATAAACAACAAGAGATATGTGAGTAGAACAGCTCTGATTAAGATTTCAGAAAACAGTTCCCAAACATTAATCACACTAACTTGAATAATAACAATAGACTTGGAATGACTAACACAACTGGTTCTAGGGCGATATCAAACGGATGTTCTGGAAGAAAGTTGTACACTATGAGCCTATTTCCCTGAAATCAGATAGACAAAAACTATATATAACAAGAGAAAAAAAATCCTGCGTACCCAAAATATTCCTTAAGTTAGGCACGAAAATGCGGAACGCCCTTATTCAGCTGGAAGATTGGATTGAAAAGAAACTGTTCTACTGTTTAGAGACAGATGCTGTTCTTGGTTCGCTGTGATAACGCAGAGTTGTGCTGATTCCGGCGTTATAATGGAAGATCTCCCTCGGTGCAGCGGAAGCGGTCCCACTGAGCAGCGGCGGCTGTCCCACGGTGCAGCGGTTGCTGCCCCACGGTGCAGCGGAGGCGGTCCCACGGAGCAGCGGAGGCTGTCCCATGGTGTTAGGCAGAAACCTGTGCAGTTCCCTTTGGGAGCACTGAAAAGATTTAGGACTACAGGTGTTAGCAGTAAACCCACTTGGTAGCAGTCTGTACCACCCAAATTTACCTGGTAGCTGTGGCTGAGCAGTCAGACTTCCCTCAAGAAGAATTAGGCAGTATGCAAAGTATACACAATAGGCACTCAGACACAATAATACAAGCAAACACTGACCAGAGCTTTGGTATCAAAGTATATAATTATTTATTTAAAAACACACTGTTTGAAACACTCCAGCACTCTTATGGTAAAACACTCTAAACACAGTTACTATTATAATATATACAACCCTTGTTCCTTATCAGAGAAGTCTTAGTTAACACCACTTATTTCCATACAGAGGTGAGCGCTTAACTATAGATGGCACTCCAATAAGTTTATGAAGAAGGGAGGGAAAAAGACAGAATATGGGAAGGTACACCACTCTAAGATTTAGGAACACTATTAGCAAGGCAGAAGAGCAAAAGTCACTTGTGAGCCGAAGTCCATAGGCTGGGCCCACTCTTAGAGAGAGCAGAGCAAAAAAATGCGCCCAAGATCACACAGTTACACTAGGCTTGGAAAGTCTTGCAGAGAGTTCAAAAAGAGTTTAGAGAGGCTCAGAAAAGTTTAGCCAGGGTGTCCCAGGCTAACCCAGGTTCGAAAGCCGGGGGCTAAATCTACCCCATACAGTCGGTGCCAAGGGAAGCCGGGCAGGACACGGTACCTTAAGTGGGAAGGATCCTCCAGTGGGGGCAGTTGTTCCTGGCAGCGGGTGTAAGTCTCGTCGTCGTCCAGGGGAAGAGAAGATCTCGACTTGGAGGAAAGATGAAGGTCGTTGCACTGCCAGGGAAGAAACCAGCCGCAGAGTTTTCCGGTTAAAGGTAGTACCCTTTATTTCGCGGTCGTGGTAAAACGTGGTATCCCGGTTGCCGGGGTGCTTGGCACAGGCAAGGCGGCCACGAGATACGTCGGGAAGGCGAAAAGACAGTGAAACTGGTTATCCCCACCAGTCAAAGGAAGAAGACTCTCCGGCGGGGGATCTCCTCTGTCGTTGGGAAAAGTGGTGAGACGGTCCAGCAGGGCTCCACCGGTGGTGGTGTCGTGGCAGGTCGGCTCAACTTCCCCCTCATCGGATTCTTAGGTCCTGTGGAGACTTCTGAAGTTCCAGTCCCCAAAGCCCTGCTTTTATGCAGAAAACCCCCATTCACTCAGCCTAGCTGTCACTCAAACATGCTTAAGTGGTGAGCCGGCCGGCTCACCACTTGGGCCAATCAGGACGGAGTACGACTTGAGTTGCCTAGGCAACTCAGTCCAGGGTGCCTAAATCCCCCTCCACCCCTCCTAAGTACCCCAGACAGAGTGGCACCACTTTGGAGGGCTTCTGTGGAGAAGCCCGCCAAAAAGTGGAACAAAGGGCTCGACTTGGGTTGGAGTCACAGAAGAGAACACAAACGCCATTTTAGAACCGAGTTTTGGCAAAAAATACCAACCGGAGAATTAATATTAATTAAATAAACCGGCGGTATGTTCGAAGCTATCGTAATTAAATAAATAAAGATATTAGCCTCGAACAATGGGAAAATCCCATAGAGAAATATTCGTGGTTGAATATAAAAAGTAGTATCCACTGCCACCAGCCAAAACTCGATCAGGGGGGAAGGAGACGTGCCCCCTCGACTAACAGACCCCGGGGCAATTGAATTGCCCCAGCCAGTACGTCCACAATATGATGGTTGGTACTGGTTCTGTTCAGAATTTAAGACTAGTAAAGTCAATGGTGACTTTACAGGCCCTGGGAGACAGTAGTCAGTCCCAGGGTATGGAGTCTATACTGGGGAGTCACTATGACACCCCTGTGTTACTGCACTGAGGGTGCTGTGTAACACACATCACAAAAACGCATGAAGCCCTATGGAGTAAAAGACCCCATAGCCCATTAAACACATCTAGAGTCAAAGAAACACACTCAAATCATGTCCAAGAGTGAGGGTAAAAGAGTCTCACTCTTGGCAGGAGAAAAAAATAAACCCCAAAAATCCAGCAAAGCTGCTGGGGGACTCACTAGGTTAGGAAATTCAGCCTAAACAGAGAATTCTCCCTAACACTCGCCCCCCCCCCAGACTAAGGGACAGGAGGATTTAATCCACTCTTGGATGAACCACATACCTCTAGTCAATGACATACATCCTAGAGAGTCCATCAGCATTTTGATGGTGACACCCTGACCTGTGCTCAATGGTGAAATCAAACCCTTACAGGCAGATTGACCATCTCAATAGTTTTGGATTTTCTCCCTTCATTTGCATTAACCATCTCAAGGGTTGGTGGTCAGTCTGAATGACAAAAGTAGAACCATACAAGTATGGCCTAAACTTCTTCAGAGCCCACACAATAGCAAAGCATTCTCTTTCGATTGTTGCCCACCTTGTCTCAGGATCCTTCAGCTTACGGCTGATGAAGCAAATGGGGTGCTCCCTACCCTTCTCATCCAGTTGGCATAGAACTGCACCTATACCTACATTGGAAGCATCAGTTTGTACAATGAAAGTTTGGTGGTAGTCAGGAGCTCTCAGTACTGGAGCTTGGCAAAGAGATGTCTTCAGTTTTTCAAAGGCCTGATTGCACTCCTCATTCCATTTGACCTTTTTAGGGAATTTTGGAGAGGAGATTACATTCAGTGGAGAAGCTATGGTTCCATAGTTCTCAATGAAATTCCTGTAATACCCAGTGAGGCCTAGGAAGGCTTTCACCTGGGTTTGAGTAGTAGGTATTTTCCAATTTTGCACAGCTTCAATTTTTCTGAGCAAAGGCCTTATTTCTCCACCTCCTACCTCATGCCCAAGGTAGACCACTTTACTTTGACCTATCTGGCATTTACTTGCCTTGATAGTCAGAGTGGCCTGCTCAAGAGCCTGCAAAACATGCCTTAGGTGGTTCACATGTTCCTCCCAAGAGTGGCTGAAGACTGCAATGTCATCCAAGTATGCCATGCAGAGGTCCTCCATCCCAGCTAGAACTTGATTCACCATCCTTTGGAATGTAGCAGGTGCATTTTTTAATCCAAAAGGCATGACCTTAAACTGGTACAAGCCAACAGGGGTTGAAAATGCAGTTTTCTCCTTGGCATGGTCTGTCAAGGCTATTTGCCAATAGCCTGACGTAAGGTCAAATGTGCTGAGGTACTTGGCTGCACCAAGTTTATCCACCAACTCATCTGTCCTTGGCAAAGGGTGGGCATCAGTTTTCGTCACTGCATTAAGAGCTCTATAGTCCACACAGAATCTCAAGTCTTTGGATCCTGCCTTTGGTACTAACACAACTGGGCTAGACCATGGACTCGTAGAGGGTTCTATTACCCCAAGATCAAGCATCTTCTTGACCTCCCCTTTGATATGGGTTCTCACATTTTCTGAAATTCTGTATCCTCTGCTTCTGACTGGCAGACAGTCACCAGTGAGTATCTCATGCTGTCCCCAATGGGTCAAGCCTGGTGAGAGTGAGAACAGGGAGGCAAACTGATTTAACATAGATTTGCACTACTCTTGTTGCTCAGGTGTCAGATCTGAAGAGAGATTGACTCCTTCAATTTTCTCATCTAAAGGTACACCTCTGAGGAGATCAGGGAGAACTCACTCTCTTCTTCCTCTGCTGCTGAACCTAGAAGCAAGGCTCCTACTTCAGGTCGGGAGACGTACGCTTTCAGTCGGTTGGTGTGGAAGACTCTAGGAGCTTCCCTGGGTCTGCCCAGATCCACCAGATAGTTGACCTCCCCAAGTTTTCCCACAACTTTGAAGGGTCCCATCCATTTGTCTTGCAAGGCCCTCTGCCTTGTTGGGAGCATAACGAGAACCAGCTGGTCTTGAGTGAACTCAACCATGTTAGCCTTTTGACCATGCCAATGCTTGACCAAAGCTTGTCCAGCTTTCAGGTTATCACTAGCTTCTGCCATCATGTGTGACATTCTCCTTCGGAGACCTATCACATAGTTAGTCACTCTGACTGGCTTGAGAGGAGGAGCACCTTCCAATCCCTCCTTAATCAGGGCCAACGGACCTCTGACTGGATGGCCATAGAGATGTTCAAAGGGAGAATAACCTACTCCCTCCTGAGGGACTTCTCTATAAGCAAAGAGAAGGCATGGCAGTAGAAGGTCCCACTTTCTTTTCAGGGGTTCCTCTAAAGCACCTATCATGCTCTTCATGGTTCTGTTAAACCTTTCTACCAACCCATTGGTCTGGGGTGGTATGCGGTTGAGAACTTGTAAGTAACTCTTCAGGTCTTCCACATAGCTTTCATGTAGTGGGACATAAAGTTTGACCCCCTGTTGGATATTACTTCCTTAGGAAACCCAACCCTGGTAAAAATACCAAGGAGGGCCTTAGCTACAGCCGGAGCTGTAACAGTCCTCATAGGAATTGCCTCAGGGTACCTAGTAGCATGGTCTACTACAACAAGGATAAACCTGTTGCCTGACGAGGTTGCGGGATCAAGGGGACCAACAATGTCAATCCCTACCCTCTCAAATGGGACTCCCACAACTGGGAGAGGCACTAAAGGTGCCACATTCTTGGAGCCAACCTTACCAGAGGTTTGGCAGGTATGGCAGCTCTTGCAAAACGTATCTACTTCTGCCCCCATTTTTGGCCAATAGAAGTAGAGTGAGAGCCTTTCCTTGGTCTTCTTGAAACTCAAGTGACCAGCAAAAGGAATCTTGTGGGCTAAGTGCAAGAACTGTTGTCTGTTTTCTTGAGGTACTACAAGGTGCTTGTAGTCTCCAGGTTCAGACTCAGTTGGTTCACTGTAGAAGAGGCCATCTTCCCAGTGCAACCTATACTTCCCAGGCTCTTGCCCATCAGCCTGAGCAGCTGCCTGGTGGCGGAGACCCTCCAGAGTTGGACATTCTCTTTGTCCCTTACGAAAAGCTGCCCTGCTGGGCCCACCTTCTGCAGTAAAGACTGCAGCTCAGGATGGTCCTCAGGGTCCAGATCTCCAATAAGTTCTTGGCCTCCCACTAGCTCTTCTTCAGAGTCTAGTTCAACCACACAGGGTTGTACCTCCCTCTCAGCCTCAGCTGGAAGTTCAGTTACCGGTGTAACTGTGGACAACCAAGGGGAAGTCCTTGTTGGAAGCACTGGAGTGCTTGCTGCTGGCTTTTTCCTAGGAGTCTTGGGTTGCCCCTTTGCTCCTGATCTGGTAATTACTGCAGTGAGTTGCTCCAGTGGTAAAGGAGTGATCTCTGTCATCATCTCCTTAGATAACCCTCGCAGGGTTTTCTCTCTTGCAGGTTTTGTGAGCTCCTGTAACCTTTTACTAGGAGGTCTGGGGGTATGTGACACAACTCCAAGAGCTTTCAGGTCATTACCCAACATAACCCTACCTGGTACTTCACATTGTACACTGACAGGTATCTTTACAGCCATATCATTACACTGGATGAGAACTGGTAACTGGGGACACATCTGCACAGGCCCTCCAGCTAACTTGGTGAGGCATTTGGGTGCCTTAGCAACATCCTCTGCCTTGAAAAATGATTCATCCACCACAGTTATGCTGGCCTCAGTGTCTCTAATGGCAGGAGTCCCCTGACCATTCACCTGGACACTGTCTTTATAATACTCTTTAGTATTACCTGGGATAGAATTATACACATCTAAATTCTGTTGTTCCCACAACCCCAGAGAGACTAAAGAAACACTGGCTGAGACACCAATGGATTCATCAGCTAGCAGTAGAAAGTTTCCACTTGCCATTGGGACTTCCTCTTCTGGAGCGAAGGCTAAGGAGGCAAGTTGGATCCCTGAAGGTTTACCCTTGCATCTGGGATCTCCTTTCACATGGTCAGTAGAGCCACAAACAAAGCATTTACTGAATGCCTTCTGGAATGGTGGCTTGTTCTGGCCTCCCTCTGGTTTGGCACCAGAGGGTACACTATTCTGCTGTGGTTCCCCTTGTGGCTTACCCTTATGGTTTTGTTTGGGGCCCTCTTTGGAATTTGCAGTATTAGAATTCTCTTTGGAGTCCTTTTTAGGCTGTTTCCCCTCATTCTTTTTCTGAGTTACCCCAGAATCCTTGTGAGTGGCCCTGTTCGCAACCCACAAGTCAGCAGCCTTAGCTAGCTTTCGGGAATCTAATTCCTTTGACTCAGCCAAGTGCTGTCTGAGCTCAGGAGAGCAGGCATCATAAATTGACTCCAACATAAAAAGATTCTGCATACCTTCATAAGTGTTCACTTTGTAACCCTTTTCAACCCTTCACTCACCCAGGTAGCCCAAGGGGTACCATCATGCTTTTTGAGGGTTCTAAACCTCTTAAGATACTGGGAAGGTGTCTTCCCAAATCTAGCTATCAGAGCTAGTTTCACACATTCATACTCTTTCCTATCCTCCTCCCCCAACTCCATTACCACATCAGTTGCAACAGGGGGAAGCCTAGAGAACAACCAGGTGAGTAAGTCCTTTCCTGTGATGTTCTGGAGCCCATGATTATATTCAAACAGAGACAACCAATCCAACACATCCAACTTAGGCTCATACATACCAACCAATTCTTTAGGCATCCAGGGTCTTTTAGGACTGAAACTTCTAGAGGAGCCAGAGAGAGAAGTATTTTCAACAGACAATTTCTTCATTTCTAGCTCATGCTTGAGCTCCATTTCCCTTAGCCGTAGTTCTTGATTCAGTTCCTGGTGTCTTTGTTCAGCCTGAGTATTCAGTCTCTTGAACTCTAGTTCAAGTTTCATTTTTTTCTAGCTCAAGATATTGAGGACTAAGTCTGGGACCTAGCAAAGGTCCAGTAGGTACAGCTGGCAGAGCAGACGGAGGCCTAGGGGGGACAGTCACAGCAGCCTCACCCTCCTCTTAGCATCCTAAAGCACGCTAAAATGTATACTCAATACAAATCCCACCGCTGTACACCAGTGTTAGGCAGAAACCTGTGCAGTTCCCTTTGGAAACACTGCAAAAGATTTAGGACTACATGTGTTAGCAGTAAACCCACTTCATAGCAGTCTGTACCACCCAGATTTACCTGGTAGCTGTGGCTGAGCAGTCAGACTTCTCTGAAGAAGAGTTAGACAGTATGCAAAGTATACACAATAGGCACTCAGACACAATAATACAAGCAAACACTGACCAGAGCTTTGGTATCAAAGTATATATTTATTTATTTAAAAACACACTTTTTGAAACACTCCAGCACTCTTATGGTAAAACACTCTAAACACAGTTACTATTATAATATATACAACCCTTGTTCCTTATCAGAGAAGTCTTAGTTAACACCACTTATTTCCATACAGAGGTGAGCGCTTAACTATAGATGGCACTCCAATAAGTTTATGAAGAACGGAGGGAAAAAGACAGAATATGGGAAGGTAAACCACTCTAAGATTTAGGAACACTATTAGCAAGGCAGAAGAGCAAAAGTCACTTGTGAGCCGAAGTCCATAGGCTGGGCCCACTCTTAGAGAGAGCAGAGCAAAAATGCGCCCAAGATCACACAGTTACACTAGGCTTGGAAAGTCTTGCAGAGAGTTCAAAAAGAGTTTAGAGAGGCTCAGAAAAGTTTAGCCAGGGTGTCCCAGGCTAACCCAGGTTCGAAAGCCGGGGGCTAAATCTACCCCATACAGTCGGTGCCAAGGGAAGCCGGGCAGGACACGGTACCTTAAGTGGGAAGGATCCTCCAGTGGGGGCAGTTGTTCCTGGCAGCGGGTGTAAGTCTCGTCGTCGTCCAGGGGAAGAGAAGATCTCGACTTGGAGGAAAGATGAAGGTCGTTGCACTGCCAGGGAAGAAACCAGCCGCAGAGTTTTCCGGTTAAAGGTAGTACCCTTTATTTCGCGGTCGTGGTAAAACGTGGTATCCCGGTTGCCGGGGTGCTTGGCACAGGCAAGCCAGCCACGAGATACGTCGGGAAGGTGAAAAGACAGTGAAACTGGTTATCCCCACCAGTCAAAGGAAGAAGAATCTCCGGCGGGAGATCTCCTCTGTCGTTGGGAAAAGTGGTGAGACGGTCCAGCAGGGCTCCACCGATGGTGTCGTCGTGGCAGGTTGGCTCAGCTTCTCCCTCGTCGGATTCTTAGCTCTTGTAGCGACTTCTGAAGTTCGAGTCCCCAAAGCCTTGCTTTTATGCAGAAAACCCCCATTCACTCAGCCTAGCTGTCACTCAAACATGCTTAAGTGGTGAGCCGGCCGGCTCACCACTTGGGCCAATCAGGACGGAGTGCGACTTGAGTTGCCTAGGCAACTCAGTCCAGGGTGCCTAAATCCCTGTCCACCCCTCCTAGGTACCCCAGACAGAGTGGCACCACTTTGGAGGGCTTCTGTGGAGAAGCCCGCCAAAAAGTGGAACAAAGGGCTCGACTTGGGTTGGAGTCACAGAAGAGAACATAAACGCCATTTTAGAACCGATTTTTGGCAAAAAATACCAACCGGAGAATTAATATTAATTTAATAAACCGGCGGTATGTTCGAGGCTATTGTAATTAAATAAATAAAGATATTAGCCTCGAACAATGGGAAAATCCCATAGAGAAATATTCGCGGTTGAATATAAAAAGTAGTATGCACTGCCACCAGCCAAAACTCAATCAGGGGGGACGGAGACGTGCCCCCTCGATAAACAGACCCCGGGGCAATTGAATTCCCCCAGCCAGTACGTCCACAATATGATGGTTGGTACTGGTTCTGTTCAGAATTTAAGACTAGTAAAGTCAATGGTGACTTTACAGGCCCTGGGAGACAGTAGTCAGTCCCAGGGTATGGAGTCTATACTGGGGAGTCACTATGACACCCCTGTGTTACTGCACTGAGGGTGCTGTGTAACACACATCACAAAAACACATGAAGCCCTATGGAGTAAAAGACCCCATAGCCCATTAAACACATCTAGAGTCAAAGAAACACACTCAAATCATGTCCAGGAGTGAGGGTAAAAGATTCTCACTCTTGGCAGGAGAAAGAAATAAACCCCAAAAATCCAGCAAAGCTGCTGGGGGAAATTCAGCCTAAACAGAGAATTCTCCCTAACACATGGCACCGCAGAAGTTGTCAGGCGGAGAGGTGAACACTGTCTCGAACATGTTATTTAAACAGATAGAATCGTAAACCAAAAGAGTTATCCAAGTTCAATCTGGGTTGAAAACCAAACGGGCAGTATGGGAACAAAATGAGAAATACCAGACGTAATCTAGGAACAAGATCAAGAGTTCGTAACCAGGAAGACAGAAGACAACTAAGCAGACAAGGGAAATCCAAAAGCAAGTCAAGTCCAGAAAGCCGGGTCAAGTAGTAACGTAGTCAGAACAAGAAAAAAGGCCAAAAACGGAACGCCAAAAAAAGCTCAATCAGAAGCACTAAACCAAAGTGGAGGCGTGGCTAAATAGCCAAGATCACATGACTAACGCCGTGATCCCACACGCATGTAGCTTCCTATTAGCAACGAGTCACGTAGCTTCCATGGTAACCTCCATTCACTGCGGCGAGCCGCGCTCCGTGTTAATAAACCCCGTAGTCCAAGGATTAGTCGGTTGTGTCTCCTTGTTGTTTTCACTGAACTAAGAACACGTGACCCATCTCGCAGCGGTCTATGCATGACTATTATCTCGGCTGGTCACACGATCATTTACTACAAGTCCCATACGAGCGGTAGCGGTGGCAGGCATTGTAGTCTTCAAACGACAAACCCCAGTGTTATTAGCTGGTGACCTCCCGGCCGCGTGACTTCTTAGTCCTTCCACAACCCTAGCCAACAGAATCCCCTTTCTCAAATATGGGCAAAAACAAGCCCTCGATGCCTTATTCGAATGCACAGCCGAACCGTGCCGTAAGTCTATCAGATGCACAGCAAAACCGTGCCGTAAGTCTATTTCCTTGGACGCAGATTGTACCTTGCTTTTCCCGGTACTGATTGATCTGGAAACAATGTGTCATCACTACCCGTTGGAAGCAACGTATCAAGAGCAAGTGAATATGCAGAATTTGAAACAACAGTTTCCGGAAGCAAAACTTTTGGAGAGTGTGGAGACAGAATGGCAGGTTCCCCAAGCCTCACAGGCTCAGAAAGATTCTCCAATGCACTCTCAGCGCTATTTACTGCTTTGGGATCATTGGTTGCAGCGTTAGCGAGGGGTTCTGTTTCTTCTGTATTGTGTGGCACTGGGTGAGGAAGTCTCTTGACATGCGTCACATGGATCCAATTCCTTCTGCCTGAGACACACACCGCCGTCTGTGTGACCAACAGGACCTGGAATGGGCCCCGCCAACGAGGTGCAAGGCAGGAAGAACACTCAAATGCCTTGATGAGCACCCAGTCCCCAGGGAGTATGCTGTGGCCCGGGCCCTCGTATCGCACAGGAAAGCCACTCGTACCTGGTGATAAATCAAATACAGGTTTTTAGTCAACTGGCTGCAATAATCTGAAAGAAGTACATTTTCAAGGATCTACATTTAGGAAGATTCCAGATATTGGCAGGTCTCCCCATTACCACCTCAAATGGAGAGAGCCCAGTCTTAGTTTGAGGGGTTGTACGCATGGCTAATAAGACGATCGGTAAGGCGTCCGGCCATTTTAATTTAGTGCCGGCACACGTCTTAGCGAGCTTGTTCTTGATGTCACCATTGTGTCTTTCTAATAGTCCGGCGCTCTGAATGTGTCTGGCCGAATGGAACCGTTTGTCAATCTGTAATGCCGCACATATCTGCAGAATTACAGCAGCGACAAAATGTGGACCATTGTCCGACCAGATGACTCTTGGTAGCCCGAACCGAGGAAAATACTCCTTTAATATGGTTTTCGCGGTAGTCATGGCTGTAGCACGTTTGACAGGTAAAGCCTCGACCCATTTACTAAAAGCACAGATGACAACTAATACATACTTCATATTGTTGCACCGTTCCATTTCAATAAAATCAAAGTAAATGACTTTGAAGGGGACAGAAGGTGGCCCAAAACTTCCCCTTGGAGTTGATGTCCCCTTTCCCACATTGTAGGCAAATTATGCAGTCCTGAACATAGCGCTGGGCAACTTTCGAAATTTTGTCATTTGCCCAAAATGTCTCTAACATTTTCGTAACTTTCTGGGCACATATATGCGTAGGACCATGGGCCATGACGACCATCATCATCACATAAGCGTCAGGGAGTAGCCATTTCCCTTCAACTATGTCCACCCAACACCCATCATCATCGAGTTTCCCCAAGCCTTCAGCCCACCTCTTGGATTCTTCTAACGTGGCATCGGCTTGGATATCCCGTACAGACCCGACACCCTCGTCCATTGCATAGGCATTTACAGTCTCCCTTGAAACATACATCTCCGTAAAGAGATCGGTGGCAGTTTGTCTAGCTATCTGATCAGCAAAAGCATTCCCTTTTCCTACATCATCTATGATCTTTCGATGTGCTGCACATTTCACGACAGCTAACTGAGCAGGGAGCGCAAGCGCTTAGAGCAGTTGTACTATTAGGGAGCCATGTTGGATCTTTGTGCCATGCAAAGTTAAGAACCCTCTCTCTGGCCAAAGTCTCCCAAAGTTGTGAACCACCCCAAAGGCATACTGACTATCAGTAAATATGTTTACTGTAAGCCCTTCGGAGAGTTCACAAGCTCGGGTCAATGCTATAATCTCTGCAGCCTGTGCAGAGTTATGCGTAATTCTCTTGGTTTCCACGACCGTGCTTAATGTGGTGATTGCATAAGCAGCTGTGGATGTACCATCCGGAAGTTTGAAGCAGGAGCCATCACAAAACAGCTCTCCTTGCGGATTGTTCAAAGGATTGTCTTTCAGATCAATTCTACCCTTTGTCTCTTGTTCGGTAGTATACAGACAGTGATGTGACTCTTCGTTGCCGCAAGCAGTACCTTGCGGGAAAGGTAAGAGTTCAGCCGGATTGAGAACACAACACCTCTTAATTTGGATGTGAGGAGCAAACAAGATCAATTCATATCTCGTCAACCGTGCATAAGTGAGGTGTTGCGTTTGGGTTCTGTTCAGTAGAACATCTACAGAGTGAGGCACCATCAGGGTTAGATCATGGCATAGGACCATTCCCTCACTCTGTTTTACAGACGCAGCAGCAGCAGCGACAGCTCACAAACATCTTGACAAAGCGCATGCTACAGGATCAAGGGCGGAAGAAAAGTAACCGCACAGCCTATTCTTCCCTCCATGTTCCTGCGTTAGTACAGCCAAAGCACATCCATCACATTCATGCACAAACAACACAAAGGCCTTTTCATAGTTTGGTGTGCCCAAAACCAGTGCCGAGCATAATGCAGTCTTGAGCAAATCAAATGATTGCTGGTGTTCCGCGTTCCATGGCAATGGCGAAGAAATGCCCTTCTTTGTCAAAGCCAACATTGGTTTAATCACTAGTGAGAAGTTTGGGATCCACAACCTAGAGTAAGAAGCCATACCTATCAAGGCTCTAACTTCCTTCTCTGTATTAGGGACAGACATGCCAGAAATGTGTTTTATTCTTTCAGGTGTCAATCTTCTTCCCTCCTTTGACAGGAGATAGCCTAAATAGGCGACCTCCTGGCAACAATATTGAAAGTTTTTAAGCAAAGCTTTGTGACCATGTTTAGCTAGATGAATAAGCAACAACACAGTGCCCTCCTTACAGGCGCTCTCAGAGTCAGCAGCTAAAAGCAAATCATCAACATACTGAAGCAATGTACAAGTAGAGAGCAATTCAAGGGTATCAAGCTGTTCTTTCAAAGCCCTACTGTAGATGATAGGACTCTCTGTGTACCTTGCGGTGCACAAGTAAATGTAAACGAGCGTCCCCCTAAGGTGAACGCGAACAAGTATCTAATGTCCTTGTGTATAGGAATACTAAAGAAAGCATTCTTCAGATCCACAACACTAAAGTAAGCAGCTGTAGCTGGAATCATGGTTAATATTGTCGTCACGTCAGGCACAATTGGAAATTGCAGAGCAACGACTTTATTAGTGGCACGCAAATCAATTATAAAACGAATGGAATTGCATTATCGCCTTTCGTGTACATGGGTAAAATCGGACTATTGCACAAACTTCCTGAAATTTCCTCAATTACCCCGCGATGCACAAAATCGGAAACAATGCATTTCAAAACTCGCTCGCCCTCAACTGAAATCTTAAACTGTGGATTGCGTGGCAGCTCAATTCCATGTTTCAAGACTATCTTAACAGGCTCAGTCTGTAAAACACTGACATCATTGTCGTCAATTGCCCACAAGCACTCTGGTAAATCAAGGAATTCTGTCAGCAAAGATCTAGTTAAGAATTGAGAGACAGAAAGTTGCTGTGGTGAAATCGTCAAGCGCACTCCATCAGAAGAACAATGAATTACCGCATTTAATTCTTTTAACAGATTCAACCCCAGCAAATTTTCTCCACAATTCAAAGTCAACAGAAAAGGACAGTGGTCCGTAAAGGGACCCAAAGAAATAGGTACAGGCGAAGAAACTGGACAAACAACTGGTGTGCCAGAAAACCCTACAGAAACATTCGTTTGCCCTGACAGTGAAATGTTTGGAACCCGAGAATGATCAATGGAACACTTCTGTGCTCCAGTATCTATCAAAAACAAATGTTTCCTATTATCCACTACCATTTCAACATAGGGACCTTTCTGATTGACTGGAATAGGTGTAGGTTCCAAACCCTGCTTCGGGCAATCCTAACAAAACAGATTATCATCAAAAGGAAGCTCTTCGGAGAGGTAAGCAGCAGAAGGATGATCAAATATGTTTCTAGTATCCACACCTGGTACCTGATTATCCTGTGAAAAAGGTTGCTGAGGATCCTGTGCAAAATGACCTCTACCAGGGCCCCCTACACCCGGGCGACCTCTGGATCGTCTACCCATATTTCCAAATGTGTAATTCGACCTTTGTCGAAGGACGGGTCATTGTGCATGCCAATGACCCTCTAGTCGACAATAGGCACACTGGTTAATGTTCACAGGACCCAAGGGCACATTCCCTTGTGGAACATACTGATCTCTAATCTGCGAACTACCCCCTCTGGGGCCTCTAACAATTTGCTGTAACAATACTTTAGTCTTAAATCACCTTTTCGCTTCTCAACTCTATCTTTTTCATTGTTGACACGATTCTCGTAGTACTGAGCCATGTGCAGTACCTCTGATTGGGACTTCGCCTGCCAAGCGCTCTCAGAAGACATCATTTGTGACTGGATGTCAGGCAGCAATCCACGCACAAATTTGTCCACAAATAATCTTTTCCCAGACTCTGTGCCTAGGTCTTGTCCACTGAAATCCGAGAATACCTGTTCGAACCGATTAAATAACTCGGTAGCACCCTCAGACTTCCCCTGGACACAGGCCATAAGCTTGTCCCAAATAATTCTCTTTTTGGGAATTATGGTTTTCAATTTTGCAATGATTCTATCAGGCAACATTAGTATCACCTGGGGCGGTCTCTCAGCAGCTGGCCTTTCTCCATCGAGTCTAGGTATGTTAGCCCATGTATCCCCCAACCCTGGTACATCATCTATAGTCCTAACTTGTTTCCAAAAATCTACGGGCAGGAGTACGGGAAATAACAAATCAATATCACCCAGGGTGAATACTGAGGACTGCAGGACAGATTCTATTTCTTTATAGAATCCTGTCGGATTTTTCCTAATATCAGGAATAGATTGTCTAATAGTGTTCACTTCCTGTCTTGAGAACGGAACGTGAACAAACTGTGATACATAATTTGCAGGAATGGTCACAGCAACTGCATTTGTTGCAGAATCAGCCGCAATCTCAACCTTCGGGACAAATGTCAGAGGAACCTCTCTCATAGGCAACTGAGAAGTAGGCGACTCCGAATGCTTACTAAGCAGCAGAGCTAAGTCGAGTGCTAAAGCAGTCGAAGAAGTGTCAAGTGAAAAAGCTCTCTTATAAATACTCAATAACTCTGTGGGGCAACTAATCTTTCTCTTTACACAATCATCCTGTAGGTACTCTACCATTACCTGTATCACTTTCCTCTGCATTTCTGGCGTATACTGACTGTATGTGTCATATACCTCAACTGGAGTTATCGACATATCTGAAATCCATCTAAGCGCGTCTTGCGCACAAATTCGTACTTCCTCAGATATCGATTTTCGACAAGGAAGGAACCGTTTCTGTACATACATACTTTCCCCCTCGTCATCCTCATTCTGTAACCTTTCCAGCTCCTTTCTATACTAAAATATCCTCTCAACATGCTCATTTACTTTCTCCACAGTGTCTCTTGAAAACGCTAAAGTGTTTAGATCCCTTAACCCTTGTGGGAGATCTGCATTATTTAATTTGCCCCACATTACACATAAATGAACCCCTAAACCTTTAATGAAAACATTTTTCTCAGGAAAATTATCCATATTAGAAAGTGTGGAAAAAACGTTAGCTTGATCATCTCTCTCCATACAATGCTTAGCCCATGCAATCAATTCATGTTTCTTTTCTGGAGATACAGTATAACGAGTGACAACCCTTGACCCCGCACCTTGATCGACTATAAGCGGTATGAGACCACTTGGAAGAGGGGGAGCAGGCAAATTCAATGGAGGTACTGTTACTGGTGCAACAGGAAGGGGTGGAGGAACAGGTGGAAGAACAACAACTGGAGGAAGAGGAACATTAGGAGGAGCAAGAACAACAGGAACATCAGCAGGAAGAGCAGGAATAACAGCAGGAAGAGGCACAACAGCAGGAAGAGGAGCATACGCAGGTGGCGCAGAGGCACCAGGCCTTCGTTCATTTAACAATTTGTCACTAAGTTCATCAGAAACATGGAAATCTTTACATGGATAGATTTTCTGAATGCCAAGTGAGAAAGCCCTATCCATATTCCTAGCTAACTCAGACTGTTTATCTTGGTCATACAACAATGCTTTTTCGGCGTTCGTTTTATGACGGCGTGCATGTTTTTCCCTACTCTTAAATTGCTGTAACGCTTCTTTTTTCCAATTCTGCAAAACATCGAATGCTGCAGGTCTAGCCTTTTTCTTTAATAGGATTGACTCTAAATACTCAATATGAGGGATTTCAAAACTACCATTGATTGGCCACTGAAGTTCGGAGGCATGTCTAGTTTGCCTGTGCCAAATATCATTAAACACTATACTTCCAATGCCATGCTTACAGTACATAGTACACGCCGGCGACCCCTCCTGTGGTGCTGGACGGCTAAATTCCAAAGATTGTCTATCGCTGCGGAATAACGCCCTGAAGCACGTGGACAATTTCCCAGGCATTTCAAAATATTGGTGTTACCTGGTCAATAATTGTGTCTGCAGATACAATACGCCAAAATCAAATTATCAGGATATTTAAGAATCGGGTCACGACTCACCTGATCAATCCTAAGGAGGTCCGATCGGATTACAAAGAATCTTGCCTAACTGATCTTACCTCGTGTTTGGTGATTTTGGCAAATCTGCCCGCCTCGATAAGTGGACCCTCGTCAAGATGCCGTCTCGGACCACACGCTAATCGTCCAGGGATCGGGTCGTGCAGTGCTGCCAAGGTGTCACGTCTCATTCAGAAGGGGCCCCCTTCACTGTCCGATCCCGGTCCGATGGCGGGTGTCAACCTTCGACAATCCGGCATCAATCTTGTGGGTCCCAATTCGGGTACCAACTGTTAAAACAAAGTGAAAATATCGAGGCTGAGTACCCCAAAAGGAAATACACCGAACACGGGTTACAAAGGAACATACAAAGATCTTTTATTTTATACTGAACAGTTTCAAAGGACAAAAGTAACGGATAGCTATCGGCCCTCAGTACAACACAACGAACTCCAGCGTGGTACAGTGTGCTCAGTGAGTGGGACTGTACATTAGAATTAGTCGCACTTTTATACTATTTGCAAACATGATGTCCAACCCTACTGCGGGTTAATATTCCTTTAATACATTACTGATCTAGGGTTCATGCCGAGTTCACACATCTATATGCATAGGGTTTGCCTTTAATACATCCGTCAACAAGTCTACACGGTAACAGTGTATTTTAGGATTTCTCATAAAGGTCTTCTCAAACATTAATACAATGTAGTTAAACAAGTGTTCTCAGTTTAGTATTTGGATACATTGTTCTTAACATATGCTCGCGGATTAGTTTCATTGGCACAAGTAATCCTTTACACACAGGTCAGCGAAGGATAAGGTCTCAGTTCACGACCCCAACAAGTGGCCTGCAGGCAAGTTACATATTAATTGCACACAGAGGTCAAGATGGCCATCTTGTATTTCGGAATGACATCGTCCCCCATTTTAACTCACAGGGTGACTTTACAGAGAGAAATTAAAATGGCGGATTGATCTAAAATGGCGGCTTACATCGATTCTAAGGTCAGGACCTTTTAACACGGATTTCTTCGCAAGTGGCTTACAAGCAGCTTGGCGTAGGCCAATATACATATATTCTTTGCAATAGGAGGGACAATATAATTTCCCATTTGACAATGGTAACCAACATATCATTGTGGCAGGAGATTTTAATGCAACCTGGTAATCATGACACAAGGCTGTAATATTAGGAAAAATCCTAAAACCATGTCAGATCAACTAGGCAGAATGTGGATTGATTTTTTGGTTAATTGGGACTTAAAGAGGGGTGACAGGGAGTCATGGATAGACCATACGTTTCTCTCTCCAAGCCTGGGTAAGCTAGCTGAACCCCTGGCGAGGGGAGATTCGCTTGGGAGTGACCCATTAACCTAACTTTGCACTTGGCACATTCCAGTGATGTCTCATGAACTTGTTCCCAGGTTAGCCTTTACTATGGTAGAGAGGTTTTTTTCTACATAAGGTGGAGCATGAAATCATGTAAAACCTTTATGACAATATGGGAAAAGGAACTGGAACTGGAAGCTATGATGAGCGTAAGAGAAACTCTAAATGCCTTTAATTATAACAATAAGTTTAAAATGTGTCTCAACTCTCTTTTAGTTAAGCGTCAACTATTGGGGCATGCCACTCATTTAAACAATTATGATACCAGAATCCAGAAGGCAAAGGCCATTAAGAGACTGGCACTTAAAGTTAGCTGCAAAGAAAAAAGTCACTAATTTCCTATCTGTATGTAAAAAAAAATCAAAAGATCCTTCAAATTGATCCGACGAGAAACACACATTAAGAGAAATCAGGAGACTCTAATAGGGAATGACACGTCCAATTTTTAGTCCAAATTGGGAGATGCCACAAAAAAAAACTTGTATAGTGGTGGAGTGTCACATAGAGGCACAGGTGTGGGAACTTTACCTAACTGACTAATACTCATTTCCAGAAAAGGAATATCAATTTGGAGAGAATAGGCTCTCAGACAGACAAAGTTTGTCTTTGGGATTATGATGACATCTGTTGGGCTATCAAAAAAGTAAAGTCTTACCTGCACACCCGGAGCAGATAACATCCCGTCGGTACTTATTAAACAAAACTTAGAGCTCTTTGCTCGCCCACTTTGGGAACTATTTAACATGTCTGTCTTACCCATAAGGTCCCTGATTCTTGGAAGCTATCATACATAATCCCGATCTTTAAGAAGGGGTATTAAACGAATCCAGCAAATTTTAGACCAATAGCTTTGCTGGACTCGTCTAATAAAATATTTGCCAGACTGCTGCTCAAGGAGCTAAAAGTACAGATAAATAAACTGAAATTATTATCTGTCTCCCAAGTAGGTTTCCGCGCAGGTATGGGCACCCGCCTGAATGCTCTGGCTATGGCACATATGCGGGCAGCATTGAAGAAAAAAGTGCTAGGCCCCATCTACATGGCCTCTATTGACATGAACAGTGCATTTGATACAGTCAGCAGAGGACGGTGGTTGGAGAAACTTTGGTTGGCGGGTGTTCCACCCAAGTTGATACAGCTGCTCGCTTTGCTGCATAGAGATACTACATTCAGGGTAAAATTGGACAGAAAAGGCTCAATGACGGCCCCGTTCATACATTTGTTGGACTGAGGCAGGGCTGCGTCGTAGCCCCCACCCTATATAATCTATATGGGTAAGCTATGCAAGGGGAGTACCACAAACCCAGTCAGGTTGGGTATGGTGGCATTGCACTGATTAGCTTTTGCAGACAATACTGTCCTCTTTGATCTTACTCCAATGGGACTGCAGAAAAAAAACTACACTTTTTTACACCTATGCAGAACAGTTCTAAATCAAGAGTTCTAATATTCTCCACAAAAAGCAGTCCAAAATCTCTGATCTGGCGGATGGTTGAAGAACATCTCAAGAGAGTAAACTCCCTCACCTATCTGGGGTATGAAGCTTCCAGCACAATTTCTAAGCAATCATGGGTTCCAACTCATTAATGCAAAATATAGCTCACTTTTGGCAAAAATGAAAAGGTTATATTCCCAGTTATGCCTCTTTTCCCTGAAACCCCAAATCCAGGTCTACCTGATGCAAGTAGAACCAACAATACTATACGGATTAGACATCCTCTTCAGTGATTTGGGGGAAAAATTAAACTCTACACAGGGTATGTTGTGGAAAAAGACCTTTGGACTGGCAAATTCACTTCCCAACTCTTTGTTGAGGTACGAGTTTGGGTTTGTTTCTCTGGCCACAAGAGCTAAATGGAGGAAATTATCTGATTACGCTAAATTGATAAATCCGCTCCCCAATCCCTCCATGAAGGATGGGGAAGAGATCAAACGGGTAATTCAGGTATTACTATCACGAAAACAAAGGAAGAAACAAACATCTTCCTGGTGGAGATAGGGTCCTCCAAAGAAGAACTGGTTATAAATCCAACTGGTGTGAAAAAGAAGCATGATTGTGCCAAAACAATTGAGAAGCTGGCCACGTACACGCTATATAAAGAATATGCAATGCTAAATCACAAAAGGGAATATTTGTTAAAATACCTACTTATTTTTCCCTCCCCCAAAAAAAGAGAAATCTTTACCTGCGCTTCTGCTTAAACCAGTTCCCCACTCTGGAGAGAGTGAGTTGTTGGGTGGCTGAGCCACGTAATAAGAACTGTAGGTTTGGTGGCAATACTGACTTGAGAGAAACCACGAAACACCTGGTGATGGGTTGTACTGACTTAAGGGAATCTAGAGTTAAAGACTTGGGCTTGGCTGTAGGGAATAAAGCCTTTTGGTTGAGTTTGATGGGAGGTGACTTACAGAGCCTGATACTGGTTCTATGAGGACTGCTTGAAATGATTTCCAAAAAAGCTGGAGTGGCTGAACTTAGAAGATGTAGGAGTGTCATTGCATGTCTCCTCTTTCACCTCCTCCCTTTCCCATCACCTAGTTGATCTTGAGCTAGTATGAAACTTGATACGTTTCTTGATCCAATCAATTTTATTTAGTCTATGAAGGAATGTATTTCTTTTACTATGTAATGTTTTCTTTTTATTTCTTTGTATTACTGTCTTTTATTTTTTGTGTGAAAGGTTTTCATTTCTGTGTACATGGGAACCAAAATACAATAAAAAATAAATAAATAAATAGATAAATAAATAAATAGAGTTAAGTAGTGAATTGATTCAGAGCTCTAGCTGTTGTACAGAGTCTGCTGGGCCGTGGAGGAGGTGGGTGAGAGGTGTTGTTTCTGGTGTCCAGTCAAAGGGTCGAATACATTGTTTTCAACTGCAATAGTTTCAAATGAAAAGGACCGAAGAAAAAAAAAATGGAATGCCTTTTTTTATGTTTTTTTTTTTTGCCTTCGTATAGAAAAAAATACTAGTTTTCCCTAAAAAACAGGGGTTTGGAGGGGGAGTCCACAAAAAAAATATGTCCATTAAAAAAAAAAATGTCGGTCCTTTGATTCAAAACTATTGCATTCGATCCTTTTGTATTCAAACGTTTCACTATAAACCGTTGTTTCTGTGGCCTCATGGAATGGTAACTAGGGGAAAGAACAAGGGCATCGTGCTAGGAAGCAGCTCCTTCAGGAAGGTTAGTGTTACAGGTGGCAGCTGCTGCCTGGGGAGCCCTTATCAATGTTGGGCCCTGAGCTACTGCGCAGACTGCCGATGCTTAGCACCAGTCCTGAGGTCAGCTGGTTGCAGTCATTCTTTTATCAAAAGCCTGCCCCATATATGATCTAAAGTTCCACAAAAATTAAAACACTTTTTGGCTTGTTAAATAAGCAAGAATGAAATAATGTGGGAGATAGATTTAAAAAAGTATTGTGCAACATATTTTATTTGTTGTCAAACAAGTCACAGACTTGAGTAGCTAGCTTGAGCTTCCATAAGAAAAATACACCTAGCACAGACCTTACAACCCATAATTTAAAACGTTGTTAGGTTCTTGTTGGAAACAACTCTTTCACAATAAACCATGACTAACAAAGAGCTTCCCAATTACATTATCTGCGGTAACAAAGAGAATGTTAAGTAGGTAAGCATTTACGAGACACCAGGGGAAGCTGCAGGACCTGGTCTTCTGGGCACATGGGTGAGGTGGGGGGAGAGGGGCTGTCTTCCGGTTCTGACAGAGTGAAGGTGTATGGGGAGAATGGAGGGCCTTGTGCTAGGAAGTCGCCCCTTTGGAAAGTTTAGTTACCGGCAGGGGTAAAGTCCTTAAAAAAGTGGGGTGACACATTAACATACCGATTGAATGTGGCGTCACCAGAAATTAGAATATCTAGGTGCCCTCTGAAAAAAGTGGGGGGGGGGGCTCCTGAACAAAGTGGGTGGACTCCATCCACCCGTTTGTACCCTCGACTGGAGCCTGGTTACAGGTGGCAAGCACCCCCACTCAAAAAATGGTTTCAGCATCACTGGATGTCTCTGCCTTATCTGGACGGACTCTTCTTGCAGGCTGGGCTACTGGTGTCCAGGGATGTGCTGCAATTGCTGTAGGAAGCCGGTCCGCTATAGGGATGCTGGATACAGCGCCCCCACTGGATCCTGTGGCCACTGCAGATTCCTAGGGCGGCCACAGTTCTATTGGAGGCTCCTAGGATTTTAGCATGTTGTGTAATCTGCGGCAGAGACTGACTACTGGCTGTGCAATGGCTGCCATTGCTCAGTTCCAAAAATGTTTTCCAGGTTTTCCTGGGCTGTTCCCGGCTTGCCCTTGCCTCCTATACCATAGACAGCCTGCTATCTGCAATCTCATTCTTTAGGCCATGGTGCCACTCAACCAGCATGTTTCAAATGGAGGTGAGCTGCGTGCAGACCCCCAGCTGGTGCTGGCCCATCTCTTCCTCGCAGGAGGAAGTTGTGTTATGTGAGGCCTGTTGTACTGGCCACCCTTGCTTCTTATCTGGTGTCTTGGTATACTGTGGCAGGGTGGTGGTTGGGCCACTTGTGTTCCTGGAGTTGACCATCCACCCCACCTGATGTTCCCATACCTGCCTCGCACTATATTTGTGGCATGAGCACTTTGACCTCCTTCCGTGCTTCGTCCCCTTGCAGGTCTGCATGGTGGGGTCTTCCACCTTGACAATGGCTTCCTGCTGAGCCGCATCTGTGTGGAAAATAGAATGCTATTGTCTGGCATCTTTCTCGTGATGCACAGTGGACAAACTCACAGATTGTGGCCACTGGCCAGTATTGTGCTTAGGTCCATGGCTAGTGTCTGTTCAGTGTAAATAATATACAGTGGGCACTGTTGAGAGATCCATCCACTGGTAAAGGCTAACATCTATGGTTCGGAGCTTGTTAGTGCTTTAAAATATTCAGTGCACATGGGTGAAAGTGGTCACCACTGTCCATAACTGAATGCCATGACTAGTACCCATCCATGTGTTAAACTATATTTGGCCATGCACTCTGGCCATGGCTGAAGGCCATACTTAATGTCAGTTACTGTTTTAATGCAATTAGTGATGTCATCAGTGATGTGATCTGTGATGTCATAATTGTGGTCATAGTCTGCGCAACAGGGGGCACGAAGTTAAGGTGGCTTTAGCTGCATTTCCACAGTTTTGTTGCATTAAGTACTCATCTTAACATCCCTGCAACCAAAGTTTTTTCCTTGAATATATATATATATATATATATATATATATATATATATATATATATATATATATTCAGTGAAAAAACTTTGTCAAAGGGACGTTATGGTTCCAAGTAAAACCGAAAAACCCTTGAAATTCGCCAGTTATGGTAAGCCAAGCAACCATAACTGCCACTACCACCGTGAACTGCTAAGACTAACACCCAGGACATCAAAGATGACATCACAAATGTCATTGATGACATCACTGATGACATCACATGTGTATGTACTTTTCATGAAATATGTGTACAAGGGATTCTTATTATAATGTTGCGAAACAAGTGTCAAGGATCATTGCAATAAATATCATACCCTAATTAGTGCATTGAACGATGCATTGATATAAATAGCATCCTATTATGGGGTTCTATCTAGTATACTAAGCTACTCATACAGAAACATAACATTGTGTGCAGCGTACAATATGAAGGTATAATATTCGTAATGTTAATATGTTGAATAATGAAATGATAATTGTTTTCTTAATAGATTTTTGTGTACTGTGAAATATGTAATAAGTAGCTAATAAAACACATGTATTACATCATTGCATTACTATAGACAAAACACAAAGACACAAGAACACATACCAATATGGGTATATACAGGGAAAGTGAAGTTAGCAAAAAAGCACAAGTAGTAGCAGAAACAATTCATAACTTAACTGATTATTTTCAGGCAAATAAATGATTGCTCTGTTTCAAAGCTGCTATTTACCCTAGGTATTTGTATCACTTGATGTGACTGGACCCTAAGGAAAGTAGTGTGAGTACAATGTACACAAATATGACCATTAACAGGGAAAGTACAGCCATAAAAAAAAAAAACAGAACTATCAGAAAGGGCTCATAAGTCTATTGATTATCTTTATGCACAAAAAGGATTGCTGTCTTTCAAGCTTGTGTCTTCCCGTGTGTATATGTTTCATATGATGTGACTGTACTCTAAGGGAATTACTGTAAGAACCTACTTGAAGGATACGTCTACAAATAAAATAAAATTTGTAGTTTCTGACTGTTACTGAAGAAAACCATGTGGCCTAGATATGTCAGCAAAAGAAAAAAGAGTGAGCCAGACATGTGATGTCGTCATTGATGTCATCAATGACATTTGTGATGTCATCTTTGATGTCCTGGGTGTTAGTCTTAGCAGTGCACGGTGGTGGCGCGAGTTATGGTTGCTTAGCTTACCATAACTGGCAAATTTCAAGGGTTTTTCGGTTTTACTTGGAACCATAACGTCCCTTTGACAAAGTTTTTTCACTGAATTTCATAGGTTTTTAGTAGCGCAACTTAACCATAACGTCCCTTTAACAAAGTTTTTTCACTGAATTTCATAGGTTTTTAGTAGCGCAACTTAACCATTACGTCCCTTTAACAAAGTTTTTTCATTGAATTTCATAGGTTTTTATTATTGCAACTTAACCATAACATCCCTGTAACATTTTTTTAACTAAATTGTAAAGGTTTTTATTAGTGCAATGTCACCATAACATCCTTTTCAATAGATGAAGACCACTAACATCTTATGCCCTCAAAGTGGGAACGCCGGGTGGTAAAAAAAAAAAAAAAAGATGTTCCTTCCTACACCGGGATGCCTGCGGCGTCCCGGTTTAGGAAGAAAAATCTTTTACCAAGATGGACACCATGGAAAGGGAAGGCGGGGTGTATAAAGAGAACACAACAGGGCATGAGCGGGGGGTGGGAGGGAACAGGGGAGACACATGGACATGAGCGAGGGGTGGGGGGAACACGAGGGAGACACGGGGCATGAGCGGGGGTGGGGGGAGCATGGCGCACACGGGGCATGAGCGGGGGTGGGGGAACAGGGCACACACACGGGGCATGAGCGGGGGGTGGGGGGAACAGGGGAGACACACAGGGCATGAACCGGGGGTGGGGGGAAGGGGAGAGATACACGGGGCATGAGCAGGGGTGGGGGGGAGGGGAGAGACTATCGGGGCATGAGCGGGGGGTGGGCGGCGGGAGGGATAGAGACACGGGGCATGAGCGGGGGGTGGCCGGCGGGAGGGATAGAGACACAGGGCATGAGCGGGGGATGGGCGGCGGGAGGGTTAGAGACACGGGGCATGAGCAGGGGTGGGCGGCGTGAGGGATAGACACACGGGGCATGAGAGGGGGTGGGGAGAGGGGAGAGACACGGGGCATGAGCGGGGGGTGGGCGGCGGGAGGAATAGAGACACGGGACATGAGCAGGGGATGAGTGGCGGGAGGGATAGAGACACGGGGCATGAGCGGAGGGTGGGCGGCGGGAGGGATAGAGACACGGGGCTTGAGCGGGGGTGGACAGCGTGAGGGATAGACACATGGGGCATGAGCGGGGGTGGGCGTGAGGGGGAGAGACACATGGGGCATGAGCAGGGGTGGGCAGCGGGAGGGATAGACACACGGGGCATGAGCGGGGGGTGGGCGGCGGGAGGGATAGACACACGGGGCATGAGCGGGGGGTGGGTGGCGGGAGGGATAGACACACGGGGCATGAGCGGGGGTGGGCGGCGGGAGGGATAGACACACGGGGCATGAGCGGGGGTGGGCAGCGGGAGGGATAGACACACGGGGCATGAGCGGGGGGTGGGCTTAGGGAGGGATAGACACACGGGGCATGAGCGGGGGGTGGGCGGTGGGAGGGATAGAAACACGGGGCATGAGCGGGGGTGGGCGGCGGGAGGGATAGAGACACGGGGTATGAGCGGGGGGTGGGCGGCAGGAGGGATAGACACACGGGGCATGATTGGGGGTGGCCGGCGGGAGGGATAGAGACACGGGGCATGAACGGGGGGTTGGCGGCGGGAGGGATAGAGACACGGGGCATGAGCGGGAGCGAGAGAGACACACGGGGCATGAGCAGGGGGTGGCGGGAGGGGGAGAGACACACGGGGCATGAGCGGGGGGTGGGCGGGAGGGAGAGAGACACACGGGGCATGAGCGGGGGTGGGCGGGAGGGGGAGAGACACACGGGGCATGAGCGGGGGGTGGGCGGGAGGGGGAGAGACACGGGGCATGAGCGGGAGTTGGGGGGAGGGGGAGAGACACACGGGGCATGAGCGGGGGGTGGGCGGGAGGGGGATAGACACTTGCAGCATGAGCCGGGGGTAGCCGGGAGGGGGAGAGACACACGGGGCATGAGCGGGGGGTGGCCAGGAGGGAAAGAGACACACGGGGCATGAGCGGGGGGTGGGCGGGAGAGGGAGAGAGACACGGGGCATGAGCCAGGGTTGCGGGGAGGAAGAGAGACACATGGGGCATGAGCGGGGGGTGGGCGGGAAAGGGAGAGACACACGGGGCATGAGCGGGGGGTGCGCGGGAAGGGGAGAGACACACGGGGCATGAGCGGGGGGTGAGGGGGAGAGACACACGGGGCATGAGCGGGGGTGGGGGGAGGGAGAGAGACACACGGGGCATGAGCAGGGGGTGGGCGGGAGGGGGAGAGACACACGGGGCATGAGCGGGGGGTGGGGGAGGGGAGAGACACACGGGGCATGAGCGGGGTGGGGTGGAGGGAGAGCGACACACGGGGCATGAGCGGGGGGTGGGCGGCGGGAGGGATAGACACATAGGGCATGAGCGAGGGGTGGGTGGCAGGAGGGATAGAGAGACGGGGCATGAGCGGGGGGTGGGTGCCGGGAGGGATAGACACACGGGGCATGAGCGGGGGGTGGGTGGCGGGAGGGATAGAGACACGGGGCATGAGCGGGGGGTGGGCGGCGGGAGGGATAGACACATGGGGCATGAGCAGCGGGAGGCATAGACACACGGGGCATGAGCAGGGGGTGGGCGGCGGGAGGGATAGACACACGGGCATGAGCGGGGGGTGGGCGGCGGGAGGGATAGACACAGGGGGCATGAGCGAGGGGTGGCGGGAGGGGGAGAGACACACGGGGCATGAGCGGGGGGTGGGCGGGAGGGAGAGAGACACACGGGGCATGAGCGGGGAGTGGGCGGGAGGGGGAGAGACACACGGGGCATGAGCTGGGGGTGGGCGGGAGGGGGAGAGACATGGGGCATGAGCGGGAGTTGGGGGGAGGGGGAGAGACACACGGGGCATGAGCGGGGGGTGGGCGGGAGGCGGATAGACACTTGGAGCATGAGCCGGGGGTGGCCGGGAGGGGGAGAGACACACGGGGCATGAGCAGGGGGTGGCCGGGAGGGGGAGAGACACACGGGGCATGAGCGGGGGTGGGCGGGAGAGGGAGAGAGACAGGGGGCATGAGCCAGGGTTGCGGGGGGGAAGAGAGACACATGGGGCATGAGCGGGGGGTAGGCAGGAGGGGGAGAAACACACGGGGCATGAGCGGGGGGTGCGCGGGAGGGGGAGAGATACACGGGGCATGAGCGGGGGGTGGGGTGGAGGGGGAGAGACACACGGGCATGAGCGGGGGTGGGGGGAGGGAGAGAGACGCACGGGGCATGAGCAGGGGGTGGGCGGGAGGGGGAGAGACACACGGGGCATGAGCAGGGGGTGGGGGGAGGGGGAAAGACACACGGGGCATGAGCGGGGTGGGGTGGAGGGAGAGCGACACACGGGGCATGAGCGGGGGGTGGGCGGCAGGAGGGATAGAGAGACGGGGCATGAGCGGGGGGTGGGTGGCGGGAGGGATAGACACACGGGGCATGAGCGGGGGGTGGGCGGCGGGAGGGATAGAGACACGGGGCATGAGCGGGGGGAGGGATAGACACACGGGGCATGAGCAGCGGGAGGCATAGACACACGGGGCATGAGCAGGGGGTGGGCGGCGGGAGGGATAGACACATGGGGCATGAGCGGGGGGTGGGCGGCGGGAGGGATAGACACACGGGGCATGAGCGGGGGGTGGGCGGTGGGAGGGATAGACACATGGGGCATGAGCGGGGGTGGGCGACGGGAGGGATAGAGACACGGGGTATGAGCGGGGGGTGGGCGGCGGGAGGGATAGACAAATGGGGCATGAGCGGGGGGTGGGCGGCGGGAGGGATAGAAACACGGCATGAGCGGGGGGTGGGCGGGAGGGAGGGATAGACACACGGGGCATGAGCGGGAGGGAGAGAGAAACACGGGGCATGAGCGGGGGTGGCGGGAGGGGGAGAGACACACGGGGCATGAGCGGGGGGTGGGCGGGAGGGAGAGAGACACACGGGGCATGAGCGAGGGGTGGGCGGGAGGGGGAGAGACACACGGGGCATGAGCGGGGGGAGGGCGGGAGGGGGAGAGACAAGGGGCATGAGCGGGAGTTGGGGGAGGGGGAGAGACACACGGGGCATGAGCGGGGGGTGGGCGGGAGGGGGAGAGACACATGGAGCATGAGCCGGGGGTGGCCGGGAGGGGGAGAGACACATGGGGCATGAGAGGGGGGTGCGCGGGAGAGGGAGAGACACACGGGGCATGAGCCAGGGTTGCGGGGAGGAAGAGAGACACATGGGGCATGAGCGGGGGGTGGGCGGGAGGGGGAGAGACACACGGGGCATGAGCGGGGTGGGGGGGAGAGAGAGAGACACACGGGGCATGAGCAGGGGGTGGGCGGGAGGGGGAGAGACACACGGGGCATGAGCAGGGGGTAGGGGGGAGGGGGAGAGACACACTGGGCATGAGCAGGGTGGGGTGGAGGGAGAGAGAAACACGGGGCATGAGCGGGGTGTGGACGGGAGGGGGAGAGACACACGGGGCATGAGCGGGGGGTGGGCGGGAGGGGGAGAGACACATGGGGCATGAGCGGGGGGTGGGCGGGAGGGGGAGAGACACACGGGGCATGAGCGGGGGTGGGGGGGTGGAAGAGAGACACACGGGGCATGAGTGGGTGGTGGGGGGAGGGAGAGAGACACACAGGCCATGAGCGGGGGGTTGGGGGGAGGGAGAGAGAAACACGGGGCATGAGCGGGGGTGGGGGGGAGGGAGAGAGACACAGGGGGCATGAGCGGGGGGTGCGGGGGAGGGTGAGAGACACGCGGGGCATGAGCGGGGGGTGGGCGGGAGGGGAGAGACACACGGGGCATGAGCGGGGGTGGAGGGGAGGGAGAGAGACACACGGGGCATGAGCGGGGGGTGGGCAGAAGGGGGAGATACACACGGGGCATGAGCGGGGGGTGGGCGGGAGGGATAGACACACAGGGCATGAGCGAGGGGTGGGCGGCAGGAGGGATAGAGAGACGGGGCATGAGCGGGGGGTGCGTGGCGGGAGGGATAGACACGCGGGGGGTGGGCGGCGGGAGGGATAGAGACACGGGGCATGAGCGGGGGGTGGGCGGTGGGAGGGATAGACACACGGGGCATGAGCAGCGGGAGGCATAGACACACGGGGCATGAGCAGGGGGTGGGCGGCGGGAGGGATAGACACATGGGGCATGAGCGGGGGGTGGGCGGCGGGAGGGATAGACACACGGGGCATGAGCGGGGGGTGGGCGGTGGGAGGGATAGACACATGGGGCATGAGCGGGGGTGGGCGACGGGAGGGATAGAGACACGGGGTATGAGCGGGGGGTGGGCGGCGGGAGGGATAGACAAATGGGGCATGAGCGGGGGGTGGGCGGCGGGAGGGATAGAAACACGGCATGAGCGGGGGGTGGGCGGGAGGGAGGGATAGACACACGGGGCATGAGCGGGAGGGAGAGAGAAACACGGGGCATGAGCGGGGGGTGGCGGGAGGGGGAGAGACACACGGGGCATGAGCGGGGGGTGGGCGGGAGGGAGAGAGACACACGGGGCATGAGCGGGGGGTGGGCGGGAGGGGGAGAGACACACGGGGCATGAGCGGGGGGAGGGCGGGAGGGGGAGAGACAAGGGGCATGAGCGGGAGTTGGGGGGAGGGGGAGAGACACACGGGGCATGAGCGGGGGGTGGGCGGGAGGGGGAGAGACACATGGAGCATGAGCCGGGGGTGGCCGGGAGGGGGAGAGACACATGGGGCATGAGAGGGGGGTGCGCGGGAGAGGGAGAGACACACGGGGCATGAGCCAGGGTTGCGGGGAGGAAGAGAGACACATGGGGCATGAGCGGGGGGTGGGCGGGAGGGGGAGAGACACACGGGGCATGAGCGGGGTGGGGGGGAGAGAGAGAGACACACGGGGCATGAGCAGGGGGTGGGCGGGAGGGGGAGAGACACACGGGGCATGAGCAGGGGGTAGGGGGGAGGGGGAGAGACACACTGGGCATGAGCAGGGTGGGGTGGAGGGAGAGAGAAACACGGGGCATGAGCGGGGTGTGGGCGGGAGGGGGAGAGACACACGGGGCATGAGCGGGGGGTGGGCGGGAGGGGGAGAGACACATGGGGCATGAGCGGGGGGTGGGCAGGAGGGGGAGAGACACACGGGGCATGAGCGGGGGTGGGGGGGTGGAAGAGAGACACACGGGGCATGAGTGGGTGGTGGGGGGAGGGAGAGAGACACACAGGCCATGAGCGGGGGGTTGGGGGGAGGGAGAGAGAAACACGGGGCATGAGCGGGGGTGGGGGGGAGGGAGAGAGACACAGGGGGCATGAGCGGGGGGTGGGGGGGAGGGTGAGAGACACGCAGGGCATGAGCGGGGGGTGGGCGGGAGGGGAGAGACACACGGGGCATGAGCGGGGGTGGAGGGGAGGGAGAGAGACGCACGGGGCATGAGCGGGGGGTGGGCAGAAGGGGGAGATACACACGGGGCATGAGCGGGGGGTGGGCGGGAGGGGGAGAGACACACAGGGCATGAGCGGGGGTGGGGGGGAGGGAGAGAGACACACGGGGCATGAGCGGGGGTGGGGGGGAGGGAGAGAGACACACAGGGCATGAGTGGGGGGTGGGGGGAGGGAGAGAGACACACGGGGCATGAGCGGGGGGTTGGGGGAGGGAGAGAGACACACAGCATTCGTGTGCAGGCGGCAGATCCCGCTCCTCGGCCCCACGCTGGCCAGCATGTGCCGATGGCGTGAGCGGGGGGCTGGAGGAACAGGGGAGATACGGAGCATGAGTGGGGGTGGGGGGGACAAGAAGGACACAGGGGGCATGAGCGGGGGTGGGAGGAACAGGAGACAGACACGAAAGACTTACTGTGCAGGCGGCAGATCCCGCTCCTGCTGACAAAGCCTCTCATGCTAGGAACAAAGATGGCGGGCGTCTCTGAAGCCAGACGCACTGCACGCTTTCACCGCATCCAATGAGACAGCACCTCAGATGTCCGCAGACATCACACAAGCTGCTTGCCCAATCACTGTCCTGTCCGCGGAGCGAACAGGGAAGTGTGTCTGCAAAGCGAACACAGATATCACAAATTTTTTTCACTTACATTTTTGTCATTTTTTTAAAAACTACTGGACGGATTTACACCAAATAAAGCAAAGCATGCTTTCGGGACCAAGCCGCCGCTCCTGCTGCAAATTTGGTGTAAATCCGTCCAGCGGTTTGGGCTGTAGGCGTGAGCAAAGTTTTTTCCCATTATGTCTATGGGAAAAAACTAAAGTTTTGGGACCCCTCCTATAACTTTTCCCCCCCTGGACGAATCCTCACCAAAAACATTCAGAGTGGGCCATATACTTTTTTTGCAAAGTTTGGTGAGGATTCGTCCAGGGGGAGCAAAGTTATAAGCCGCCCAAAAAGTGCTCTTCCTATGGAAACACGAACTTAACCATAACTACATGGCCACTACCGTGGCCATGTAATATATGTGTATATATTATATATATATATATGTGTATATATATGTATATATATATATATATATATATATATATATATATATATATATATATATATATATATATATATATATATATATATATATATTGGCTCCTGGAATGGAGAGCCTCTGGAATCCCCTAAACCAGTCATCGACCCTCATTGTCACTTTCATTATGATTACTGAACTTGATTGTAAGGACCAGGTGCATCTCTTTGCATTGCCCTTAGGGTATTGATCTCAAAGTGCCATTACATGATTACATTTATCCTCCTGTGCCACGGTCATGGGTGTAAGGGTCCTCCGCTTTTTCTTTGTCACATCTTTTCATATCACACCAGTGCTTGGATGATATGCATAAGATAGGCTGATGACAGCAGATATTTTTCTACTGTGATGTTTTTATATTCTCTTGTGCACTTTTGCATTTTACCGCTTGAAACCTTTCAGAGTACCATAAACTCTAAAATGGCAGTGCCACAAGATTTAGCACTGTTCTTTGGCCATCTTGTATTTTGCCCTTCTTCCTGCCCTCTGATAGGCATATTTGCCATGTGTATAGTAAGCCCTGTCCCAGACAAAGCCTAAGCTTTCCTAAGCAAAGTGGTGGTGTGTGTTTGTGGGGATTGGGACTGTCTAGTGCGAGTCCACATCTTGAACAGATTGTCAGGCCGATTCATGGAATGAATGTGCGCTAAAAAAACGGCATACGTGTGCGAAAACGTGCGAATCGCAGTGAAATAGCGGAAATCGCAGTGCAAGTGCAATTATCGCATAGAAAACAGCGCACATCTATTCATGGAAGTCTGTGCACGCGCAAAATGTGGGATGTGCGATGAAAAAGTGTGTGGCGCACGCTGGCGCACGCTGGCGCACGCTGGCACACAGGTCATCGAACGCTGTGCGATAAGGCCACAGCGAATTCGCACATAGCGCGGCGCACATAACAAAAGTAGGCGTAACACGGGGCGTTACACGCAGAATGGGGAACAACTCGTGAAAATGTGGGCGTCACGGGGGAAGTACAGGAGGCAAGTGCGCGGAACGCCCACACGCTCGCCTACAACACGTATTCATGGAATGGAATAGTGAAAAACAGCGCACGGCCAAAGACGCGCACAGGCCCATACATGTCCGCCACACGAAAGCAGGCGGTAGCGTCCCCGCGCAGGAAAAAAATGTGCGGCAAAGTTCCACACGCGATTGTGCTTGGTGCGTGTATTTCAGGGGTGCGCGAGAAGTTCCACACGCGATCGGGCCTGGGGGAGCGTGTGCGTTTATTTCAGAGGTGCGCGAGAAGTTCCACACGCGATCGGGCCTGGGGGAGCGTGTGCGTGTATTTCAGGGGTGCGCGAGAAGTGCCACATGCGATTGGCCTGGGCGCGTGTATTTCAGAGGTGCGCGAGAAGTTACACACGCGATCGGGCCTGGGGGAGCGTGTGCGTGTATTTCAGGGGTGTACGAGAAGTTCCACACGCGATTGGCCTGGGGGCGTGTATTTCAGAGGTGCGTGAGAAGTTTCACACGCGATTGGCCTGGGCGCGTGTATTTCAGAGGTGCGTGAGAACTTTCACACGCGATCGGGCCTGGGGGAGCGTGTGCGTGTATTCTAGGGGTGCGCGCAAAGTTTCACACGCGAATGGCCTGGGTGCGTGTATTTCAGGGGTGCGTGAGAAGTTCCACACGCGATTGGCCTGGGCGTGTGTATTTCAGAGGTGCGCGAGAAGTTTCACACGCGATTGGCCTGGGCGCGTGTATTTCAGGGGTGCGGAAGAAGTTTCACACGCGATCGGGCCTGGGGGAGCATGTGCGTGTATTTTAGGGGTGCGCGAGAAGTTCCACACGCGATCGGGCCTGGGGGAGCGTGTGCGTATATTTCAGGGGTGCGCGAGAAGTTCCACATGCGATTGGCCTGGGCGCGTGTATTTCAGAGGTGCGCGAGAAGTTTCACACGCGATCGGGCCTGGGGGAGTGTGTGCGTGTATTTCAGGGGTGCGCGAGAAGTTCCACCCGCGATCGGGCCTGGGGGAGCGTGTGCGTGCATTTCAGGGGTGCGCGAGAAGTTCCACACGCGATTGGCCTGGGTGCGTGTATTTCAGAGGTGCGCGAGAAGTTTCACATGCGATTGGCCTGGGCGCGTGTATTTCAGAGGTGCGCGAGAAGTTTCACACGCGATTGGCCTGGGCGCGTGTATTTCAGGGGTGCGGAAGAAGTTTCACACGCGATCGGGCCTGGGGGAGCGTGTGCGTGTATTTCAGGGGTGCGCGAGAAGTTCCACACGCGATCGGGCCTGGGGGAGCGTGTGCGTGTATTTCAGGGGTGCGCGAGAAGTTCCACACGTGATTGGCCTGGGCGCGTGTATTTCAGGGGTGCGCAAGAAGTTCCACACGCGATCGGGCCTGGGGGAGCGTGTGCGTGTATTTCAGAGGTGCGCGAGAAGTTTCACACGCGATTGGCCTGGCCGCGTGTATTTCAGAGGTGCACAAGGAGTTCCACACGCGATTGGCCTGGGAGCGTGTATTTCAGAGGTGCGCAAGAAGTTTCACATGCGATCGGGCCTGGGGGAGCGTGTGCGTGTATTTCAGAGGTGCGTGAGAAGTTTCACATGCAATCGGGCCTGGGGGAGCGTGTGCGTGTATTTCAGGGGTGCGCGAGAAGTTCCACACGCGATTGGTCTGTGAGCGTGTATTTCAGGGGTGCGCGAGAAGTTCCACACGCGATCGGGCCTGGGGGAGCGTGTGCGTGTATTTCAGAGGTGCGCGAGAAGTTCCACACGCGATCGGGCCTGGGGGAGCGTGTGCGTGTATTTCAGAGGTGCACAAGAAGTTCCACACGTGATTGGCCTGGGCACGTGTATTTCAGAGGTGCGCGAGAAGTTCCACACGCGATTGGCCTGTGTACGCGATTCCATTGGACCAAAGGCCCTGACAGCGCAGGCGCGTCTGTGTCGTGACACGCGCGGGCGTTTCCCTGTACCCGGGGGAATGTTACAAGACCAAAAACTGCACGTCCGAGTGTCAGCCCGCGTAATTGGAGGATAGGGCCTCAGTGCGTATACGCGGAAGTGACGTTGGACGTGTGGTGTGGTTTAAAAGGTACGTGTAGTATGCCATTTCCTTGTACGTGTGTCATGTCACGCGGGAGACTGTGTCTGCCGCTCCCATTTCCTCCTGGCGAGTCTACCCACGCGTTCGCGTCTGGGGACTCGCCGGGAGGGGAGCGACTGGTTACGGGGCCGGCGGCCTTCGGCGCATGCGCGGGAGACCTCTGTCTCGGTTCCGCGCATGCGCCGTGGACTGGGCTCGCCTCCTTGGAGGGGCTTGCCTTCCAGGCCTTGTTGTGGGTTCGCCGGCGCCCGGAAACGGAACGGCTTGCGTTCCAGGCCTCTCGGGCGCCGGCGGCCCATAAAAGAGGCCGTGAGTCGAAGCAGGTCACGTCTCAACGCGGTTCGCTTCGCTCGCCTCGTTGTTCCTGCCTCCAGTACTTACCTGGGTCCTGCCTTGGGCCATCCTGCCTCCAGCTCTTACCTGGGTCCTGTCCTGGGCCAGCCTGCCTCCAGCTCTTACCTGGGTCCTGTCCTGGGCCAGCCTGCCTCCAGCCCTTACCTGGGTCCTGTCCTGGGCCAGCCTGCCTCCAGCTCTTACCTGGGTCCTGCCTTGGTCCAGCCTGCCTCCAGCCCTTACCTGGGTCCTGTCCTGGGCCAGCCTGCCACCAGCACTTACCTGGGCCCTGTCCTGGGTCAGCCTTCCACCAGCCCTTACCTGAGCCCTGTCCTGGGTCATCTACCACCAACTGTGTATCTGGGTTATACCCTATGCTAGCCTGCACTCTCCTGTTCCATCCTGGGCACGTTTAGACAGTTCTATATTTGGCCAGACAGCAAGCTCCATCTGACCTCCCTCTTTCCTGTCTTGCCTGACTCCGAACCTTATCCTGTGTACCATTGGAACCATCAGCACAGCCAAGCTCCTTTTGCCTACTGCGAATACCCTTTCTGCCACACTGGTCTATCTACCAACTGACGCTGCACAGAGGTTCTTGGAAGATTCATGGTCTCGACAACAAGTTCCACCTGGACTATGGTTCCACCCGTCTGAGCCTACAATCCTCTTGTCACGCTTATCTGGAGAGTGCCTTTCGTGACATTGGGAGTTGGTCCATCCTCCACCCAGTTCCTCTTTTGGGTGGGGGAGAGGCTGGTTCCTCGTGCCACTAGTTCATCAGTTCCCGGACTCCAGACTGGCGACCTCTGCGAGACCAACCACCAAGACTGCAGGTACGCGGTCCTCTCGGGCCAACCAGCTTGACAGATTGAGACGCCTGCCTTCTGATTCAGAGATGGATGATTCGCAAGACATGAGGAACGAGTTGCTAGCGCTCAAGGCCGAGATGACCGCCCTGCGTCAGGAGAATCAAACTTTACGTCAAATGATAACGCAAGGAGCACCCAGTACCTCTCAAGTAGAGGGATCATTGGCTCATACAACACCCTTCAAATTCGACGGAGACCCTAGACAGGTGGCAGAATTTTGTAACCACTGCAGGATACATTTTCTCTTCAGGTCTACCTACTTCAACAACGATAGGGCCAAGATTGGGTACATCTTGGGGAACCTAACTGGGAACGCATTAGCTTGGGCAACTCCGTTTGTGGTTACGAACAGTCCTATTTTGAAAGACTTTGCTGCCTTTGAAAAGGCCTTCCTTGCGGTGTTCCAGACGCCGAACCTGGCCATCGTTGCACAGAATCAATTGATGGACTACAAACAGGGAAGCACTGACATCATCACCTACATCAGCCGCTTCCGACTTTTGGCTACCGACTCCCAGTGGCCCGAAATTACACAGAAGACACTGTTTCGTCGAGGCCTGAGAGAGGAGTACAAGGATGAGTTACTCCACATCCCTGAACCAGAGAGCCTTCAACTCTTGATTGATCAGGTACTCCGTATTGACCAAAGGTTAGCCGAACGAAAGGCTGAGAGACGTCGGCTTGACAGAAGCAGTCCCAGGACGACCAGCTCACCCGCAGGTTCATTCGGGTCGACCGAATCCGGACCTGAGCCCATGCAAGTAGGAGCCATGAGAGGACCTTTGATGGAAGAAGAGAAGAAACGAAGGAGGTCTTTGCGTTTGTGTCTTTACTGTGGAGCAGCTGGGCATTATTTGGGTACGTGCCCTTTGCGTCCGCAGAAGAAGAAGTCGGGAAACTAAGAGACCTGTCGTATACTGGAAGGGCAACAACAGGTCCTATCCCTTCCTCAGACCCTTCTGTTATTTGTTCTATTCGTCTGCCCATGCAACCAGCGGTGCTACAGACCCTGAAGGTCCAAATTAAGTTACCAGACAAGAACCTGGAAGTATTCGGTCTATTGGACAGTGGGGCTTCTGGCAATTACATTGACGAAATGTTCGTCTCCAGACATAAGATACCACTCATTTCCAGACACACACCTCTGTCTGTGGAGCTTATTGATGGTACTCCCTTGTCTTCTGGACCCGTTAGTCAGTTCACAGTTGGACTGGCTCTTCTGATTGCTGACCATTACGAAGAACTTGCCTTGGATGTTATTAAGTCACCAACCTACAAGGTGGTCTTGGGATTACCTTGGTTGCAATACCACAATCCTTTGATAGACTGGAGAACCCAGACCTTGACCTTTTCATCCGCAGTGTGTGCTCAAGAATGCAAGCTACCGGTTCCCACCATGGCCGTTTCGACCTCTCTAGAAACAGACTGCAGTGGGGTCCATCTATGTTCCACGTCTCTGGTCCCACAGGAATATTCCGAATTTAAACAGGTATTCTCTGAACCCGGCGACATACCCCTTCCTCCACACCGTTCCTTTGATTGCTCCATTGAACTGCTGCCGAACCACGTCATTCCCCATGGGAAAATATATGCCCTAACACGTGACGAGAAGCAAGTTCTTCAGGAGTATTTGTCAGAGAGTCTAAGAAAGGGGTACATTGTGCCGTCAAAATCACCCGCAGGATTTCCCCTGTTTTTTGTAAAGAAGAAAGAAGGTACATTGAGACCCTGTGTCGACTACCGGCAGTTGAAAGACATAACAGCCAAAGACCGGTATCCTTTACCTTTAATTCGCAGTACCCTTGAAACCCTGCACACTGCGCGAATCTTCTCCAAATTGGACCTCCGCGGAGCTTATCATTTGGTGCGCATCAGGAGTGGGGACGAGTGGAAGACAGCTTTCAAGACACCTTTTGGGCATTTTGAGTACAGGGTTATGCCTTTCGGCTTATGTAATGCCCCCGCTGTTTTTCAACGATTCATGGACTACATCTTTGGTGATCTGCTAGGATTATCCGTCTGGGTCTACCTGGACGACATACTGATTTTTTCTAAATCCTTAGACGAGCATGTGGAACACGTTCGTGAGGTCCTTCGTCGGCTGTCCATCAATAACCTATTTGCCAAAGCAGAGAAATGTAGCTTTCACCAACCCAGCATTGAGTTTTTGGGATTTGTTATCAATCAGGAAGGCATTGGGATGGATCCCAAGAAGGTGCGAGCCATACAAGAATGGAAACATCCACACGATATCAAGGCTCTCCAACACTTTTTGGGATTCGCAAACTTTTACAGGCGCTTTATTCCACAGTTCTCGCAGATCTCGGCACCTCTCACCAGGCTAACCAGCAGCAAGATCTCTTTCGAATGGGATTCCGTGGCTTCTCAGGCTTTCGACGTCTTGAAGTCGGCTTTTATGGCTGCCCCGATCCTGCGCCATCCCCAGGAAGAGTTGCCCTACATTGTGGAGGCCGACGCTTCCAGCTTCGCGGTAGGAGCAGTCCTTCTTCAGAAAGATCCAACCACGTTAGTAGAACATCCGGTGGCCTATTATTCTCGCAAGTTGAGTCCTAGCGAAAGAAACTACGCGGTGATCGAAAAGGAACTGTTGGCCATCAAGACCGCATTCGAGGAATGGAGACATTTTCTCCTCGGAGCTCGCTTTTCTGTGGAGGTGCGGACAGATCATCGCAATCTGCAATATCTTCGCTCTTTGCAATGTCGGACTCCTCGTCAAGCCCGGTGGGCCTTCTTCTTCTTTCCGTTTGAGTTCCATGTTACTTATATCCCGGGAACCTCCAATTTGAAGGCGGATGCTCTTTCCAGGTCCCTGGAAAACGTGGAAGAGACGTCTTGTCCAGATCTGCCACTGATTTCTCCTCGCCATTTTTTGCTGGCCTTGTCCCCTCATCTTAAGTCCATCGCGGAGGCCACTTGGTCGGATCCTGAAAGAACGACCCTTCTTAGTCGGCAATTGGTTTCAGAACGAGATGGACTGTTGTTTTTTCAGAAAAGACTCTATATACCTAGAGGAGCTGTTAGAAGGGGCATTCTACATGGATTCCATGATTCACCCATAGGAGGACATCGCGGGATCAGAGCCACTCGAGAGTTGATATCCCGACAGTTCTGGTGGCCTGGTTGGGCGACCGAGGTCCAGAAGTACATTGAAAGTTGTCCAATTTGTGCCCAGTGCAAGGTTCCTAGAAGACGACCATTGGGATTGCTAATACCCACGGAAATAGCACCCTATCCGTGGCATACTATCGCTACCGATTTCATTGTGGATTTGCCTCCATCAGAAGGGTACACCTGTATAATGGTGGTTGTGGACAGCTTCACCAAACTGGCCCATTTCATCCCATTCCAGAAAATCCCTACAGCTACTCAAATGGCTTCAGCATTTCTGCACGAAATTTACCGGTTGCACGGCCTACCGGAGAAGATCATATCGGATCGGGGAACCCAGTTCCTTTAATCATTTTGGAGCCAGGTGTGTGGACATCTGGGAATACATAGCGCTCTAAACTCAGGCTATCACCCACAGACCAATGGGCTAACCGAAAGGACCAATCAGACTTTGGAGGTGTACCTCCGCTGTTTTGCCAATGCCACACAGTCTAATTGGAAAGATGGGTTAGATCTGGCAGAAGTGTCCTACAACAACACCGTTCATGCTTCCATTGGAGTCAGCCCATTCTTCTGTTCCACTGGTCTACATCCTCGATTGATGCCTTTTCAACCAGTTCCATCTAGTGCTGTTCCCTCTGCTGATGGCCTGGTCTTACACATCCAGGAACAACAAGAACTAGCATGCAAGATCTTGAGTGAAGCCAAGGATCGGATGAAGAGACAGGCAGACAGGAAGAGGAGTGCTGAACCAAATTTCCGGGAGGGTGACAAGGTGTGGTTATCCTCAAAGAACTTGCCCCTTCACATCCTGCCCGTCAAACTGGCCCCTCGATATTTGGGGCCATTTGTTAACACCAAGCGGCTGTCCTCTGTAGCCTTCCGTCTTCGACTACCCCCTTCTTGGCGTGTACATCCCGTTTTCCATGTGTCCCTGTTGAAACCCTATGTGGTCGATAATTACGGCCGCACCTCCCCTCGCCCGGCCTCTGTTCTGGTGCAGGGCGTCCCGGAGTTTGAGGTACACGAGATCTGTGATGCCCGTTACCGCAGAGGGGTACTCCACTATTTGGTTGATTGGAAGGGGTACCCAGCCTGTGATCGTACATGGGAACCGCGCCAGCACGTGCATGCACCCCGGCTGATACGTGAGTTCTATGTGCGATTTCCTTGGAAACCTGGGCTCCCGGGTCTTCCTGGGAGGGGGCATAGTGTCATGTCACGCGGGAGACTGGGGTCTGCCGCTCCCATTTCCTCCTGGCGAGTCTACCCGCGCGTTCGCGTCTGGGGACTCGCCGGGAGGGGAGCGACTGGTTACGGGGCCGGCGGCCTTCGGCGCATGCGCGGGAGACCTCTGTCTCGGCTCCGCGCATGCGCCGTGGACTGGGCTCGCCTCCTTGGAGGGGCTTGCCTTCCAGGCCTCGTTGTGGGTTCGCCGGCGCCCGGAAACGGAACGGCTTGCGTTCCAGGCCTCTCGGGCGCCGGCGGCCCATAAAAGAGGCCGTGAGTCGAAGCAGGTCGCGTCTCAACGTGGTTCGCTTCGCTCGCCTCGTTGTTCCTGCCTCCAGTACTTACCTGGGTCCTGCCTTGGGCCATCCTGCCTCCAGCTCTTACCTGGGTCCTGTCCTGGGCCAGCCTGCCTCCAGCTCTTACCTGGGTCCTGTCCTGGGCCAGCCTGCCTCCAGCCCTTACCTGGGTCCTGTCCTGGGCCAGCCTGCCTCCAGCTCTTACCTGGGTCCTGCCTTGGTCCAGCCTGCCTCCAGCCCTTACCTGGGTCCTGTCCTGGGCCAGCCTGCCACCAGCACTTACCTGGGCCCTGTCCTGGGTCAGCCTTCCACCAGCCCTTACCTGAGCCCTGTCCTGGGTCATCTACCACCAACTGTGTATCTGGGTTATACCCTATGCTAGCCTGCACTCTCCTGTTCCATCCTGGGCACGTTTAGACAGTTCTATATTTGGCCAGACAGCAAGCTCCATCTGACCTCCCTCTTTCCTGTCTTGCCTGACTCCGAACCTTATCCTGTGTACCATTGGAACCATCAGCACAGCCAAGCTCCTTTTGCCTACTGCGAATACCCTTTCTGCCACACTGGTCTATCTACCAACTGACGCTGCACAGAGGTTCTTGGAAGATTCATGGTCTCGACAACAAGTTCCACCTGGACTATGGTTCCACCCGTCTGAGCCTACAATCCTCTTGTCACGCTTATCTGGAGAGTGCCTTTCGTGACATTGGGAGTTGGTCCATCCTCCACCCAGTTCCTCTTTTGGGTGGTGGAGAGGCTGGTTCCTCGTGCCACTAGTTCATCAGTTCCCGGACTCCAGACTGGCGACCTCTGCGAGACCAACCACCAAGACTGCAGGTACGCGGTCCTCTCGGGCCAACCGGCTTGACAACGTGCTTCTCGTGGAGAGCGAGTGGGTGAAATCTGTACTTCTTGTCAGTTCACACGCGATTTACTTCACAGCGTTTCTAGTTCGTACTCCCTGTTACCTCTGTCAGTATTTTTCTGATTTTCTCTTCGACCTGTTTGCTCAAACAGTGTTGACTTCTCCTTTTGTCCTGTCTCCTCAGACAGTGTACAAATCTTCTTTTAGTGGGGGTTTTGCCAACGCGCACACGCGCGTATTTTTCACGCTCTTTTCCCAGGCAGACGGTGAGTCGCGCACGTATTTACCAACTGTGCTAGCCCTGTGTGTAGCGTACCCCTTCAGAGGTCATTGTAGGCTGCGTGTGACACGCATACGTTCATTTTTGTGTTTCTGGGTGCCACAGCGTAGTGCGGGTTCCTTTTCCCACGCACGTGGTCTACGAAGGGTCGCGTGCACGTAATTTTCTGTTTTAGGGGTGCCTGTGCATTGCGTGACCCGTCATCTTTCCCCAGGGGTTTCATACAGCCTTGCTAGAGAACTTGGGTACGAATTCCATCTAGTACCCTATCCCTTTGACCCCCAATTGCCCAGGACAATTGTCTACTGCAACTCCCATACGCACAACTCCATCAGTGCCATGGGTGGGAGGCGAGCAAGCGGTAAGGGTGGCAAAGGTGGCCGAGCCTCAAGAGGTGGGCGTGGTGGGCGCGGTGGGGACGTGGCCAGGATTTGCAGACTACCCTTAGCCCCCCACGTGTGGAGGACCAGTCAGGGACACACATTCCCCGCCCCATGGTTGAGGGAAACGTGGCTGACACCATCTCTGCTCAGCCCTTGTTGGACCGGCCCGTTGTGGCACCTGACCTAGCACAGGGTGACTCCCAGGCTGACTTCCAGGTCGCCAAGTCTAGGCCACGGGTCGCGGCGCAAGCCAGTGTCACCAGGCCACGTGGTACAGGGGCAGCCATGTCATCTGCTGCCCCGAGTAGGCAGGGTGGGGAGGCTGCAGGGGCAGCTGCAGCTCCGTCCACCCCAGCTCTGACTCTCCCAGCCAGGACAGTGTTGGTCCCAGTACATCAGACTGAGGTTCCCCCTGCCATCATCACACTTCAGCTAATGCCTGCAGAAAGTCATGTGGTCAGTGTGCCATCGCACACTACTACTACACAGTCCACCGGTGCTCCTGCCTCTAGTGTCCAGAGTGGCGTAGGGCACTCCGGATCCCCACCACCCACAAAGAGAAAGAGGAAGAGTGCTCGTCCAGTACAGGCTGATGACCCCGACACGGCTACACGGTCCGGCATGCCAAGGAAGCCTAGCTTCAATGATGCCGAACTGGATGCACTTGTGCAGTATGTGTCCGAACATGACGCCGAAATGTTGGTCACTTCAGGGTGTAGGATCACACCTGCTCGACGTCAGGCACAATGGCAGTCCATCGCGGACAGCATAAGTGCCCTTGGGTTTGTGAGGCGCACAGCTGTTGAGTGCTACAAGCGCTGGAACGACCTTAAGCGCAGAGCAAAGAAAAAGCTGGCCTCAAGTCATGCCGCAACTCTGGTGACTGGAGGTGGGTCTCCACAAGAGGACATTGAACTCACTCTACATGAGCATGTTGCTGGGACCTACGTCACAGAGGAGCAGATCCAAGGTGTGGGAGAACTGCCAGATTACGAGGCATTGTCCGGTGAGTGCACATGCATGTGTGTGTGATCCATGTGTATGCTGTTTGTGGGAGGGGTTCTGGTTGAGTGTCAGGTCAGGGTGTGTGTGCCTGAGTGTTTTGGGCCACCCATGTACTTCATCCAATGCATTCGGCGCCCCGGGATTTGGGTATTACAGTATCCCTTCTGCCCACAGTAGGCATTTTGCACTACATTGTGCCAGTTGCCCTTGAAGTGGCATCTTGCAACAACATTGTTCCGTATTTAGCTGTGTTCATTCAGGCTGATTGTTGAAATTCACCCAGTTCTACTGCGCATCACTCTGCCCTATTGTCACATATATGACATGCCTATGGTACATGCCATCTGTGTGATGGCATGTGTCATGTATGTGTATTGGACATGCCACTCCCAGGCCAATGTGTGATGGCACTGCTAGCCAGCATGCAGATAATGTGTTGCTCTTCCATCTTGGTGTCATCAGTGTCTGACATTTTCCTCCCCTTCCAACTCATGGGCAGTGCATGCATGGGAGGGTTATAGTCATGTGGGACATGTGTAAATCAAGTACTGGTACTGTAGCTAGTCTGGCCTAATTGCGTGCCATGGTGCTAATGCCTGTTTCCATTTTTTGTCTTTCATGTTTTTGCAGAGGATGACGCACTTGATGCTGTTGAGGGTGAGGAGATGGTGCAGGCCCAGGAGGGATCTGAAGCACGACCAGGCACCAGTGGGGGACGTGGTTTGGTGGTGGGGGAGAACCCTCTCTTGCTGTAGGCCATACTGTCCAGGGGTGTCCCTGGCTGCACCTCCCGAGAACTCTTTTCAGGTGTTGATTCGGATGAGACCTATGTGGATTCGCAGGTATGTGTTCATGGAAGGGATACTGTTCTGTCCGACCCACCTGCACCAGGGGTAGAGCCCACTATGGGGATGTCAGTGTTGGTAGGTGCGCCTGTGGTGGTTACGGATGCAGGGTCACACTCCGCAACATCTGATCCTGTTCCTGGGCCAGCAGATCAGAGGGGAAATGCAGTCCTGCAGCCTCAGGCAGTGCCGACACAGCAAGGCGCAGTTCGCCTTGCCCCAGACAGGTGTGGTGCCCGCCAACGCGGTGGCCGTCCACCACCGGGCAATACCGCATGGGAGCAATCCATATACGGTATGGTCAACCAACAGGCAGCATCATCAGAAATGATTGCTCAAGCCATGGAGAGGGTGGCCACTTCCATTGTCCCCCCAGAAAGGCAGTTGGAGCTACTACAGCAGGCAACAGACTCCATTTGCCAGTCAGGGAGGACATGTTGGCGTCCAGCAGGGACAGACAGGCGGCCCTGGACAATCTGAGGGAATCAATTTCTCTAGATGCCCAGGGACAGAGGGAAGCCCTGAGGGGAGAGGTCCGGCACCTCAGGCAGACTCTTGTGGACCTTGAGGCTTCCACTGTCACCAGGACGGAACAGCTGCTGGAGCGCGTCACCCGTACGCTCTCAGCAGAGATGCAGGCAACTCGGGCGGAGGCCCGGGCAACTCGGGCGGAGGTCCGGGCAACACGTCGGGTGTTGCATGGGGATCTCCGCACCATATCCCTCCAGAACGAGGCCTTCCACACCCGCATGCTTGCTGCCATGGAGGACCAAACTAGGGCTTTGCGTGGGCTGCCTCCCATAGCACCACCACCTCCTGTGGCAGCAGCAGCAGAGGTTGAGGAGAGCGAATCCAGCAGTGAATCTCCCACGATTTAGTAGCCGTGCAGGCCATGAGCCCATGGAGGTGTTTTTTTTCCCAACATTCACACAGGTGGCTGTTGGTGGGCACCCTGTCCTCGGACCTCCTGGGTGGCCTCCCCCACCACCCCTGGGCCACACATGGCCATTTTTGATTTTTGATTTTTTTGTTGCAGTGTGTTGCCTTGTGTGGCTCTCGTGGGCATCCACTGTATTCCGGCTGGGCACATGCAGGCTTGTCCTGAGTTTGGGTTAGATGCTTGGGTTCGTGAGACACACACCCCTCCTGCTTCCCGTTTCCATGGGCTTGCAAAGGGTGTGCCCAAGTGACAGTGACTTACACAGGGGCGTTGGACTCCCACAACATGTGTGGGCAGTCTGTAGTCAATGCTGTGTATACATTCCTAGTGCATATTGTTGTTGTATTGTGCACTGCATGGTGTATTGATGTGTGCTTGTGCATCCATTTCTCCCTCCTAATTTGCAGGTTCATTCCTCATGTCTTCACAAGGCCGTCCACTTTGGAGATGGAGCTCATGTTGTGAGCAGTGGACTTCCAGATGTGCGTGGCAACAACACTGTACAGTTGGAGGTGGTGGATGTGCTGGCATTCTCATGCTGTAAGACTACGTATCCTTTACCTTAGTACTGTCATGTTTATGCTATGTCGATTGTATTGTGGTAAGTATTTGGTCATGTGTGTTGTTATTTCTACATTTATGTGGGCATATTGTGTGTGGCCAGTTTCCATTAGGGACACTATACTTTGTGACACGTGTCATGTTTGGGGGATGACTTTGTTTGCTCTCACATGGCATGTCATGCCATGGTGTGTTGGGTGGCGGTGATGGGGAGGGGTTGGGTGACATGGCACTGTTGTCATGTTGTATCTTGCAAGGGGGTAATGATTTTAGCAGCATAGAAGTGTGTCTTTTGAACACAGCATTGGTGGTGTTTGTGTAGGTAGGAAAGCACACAATGGAACACTTCCAGATGTACAATCTCAGGCTGGTATGGTTGTGACAGTTGACTGTCCATTGACACATCATAATTGTCAGTTACAATCATCATTGATTTTCAGCTGGTATGTGCCAGGGCTGTGTGCACTCCACAGGGGTGTGGTTTTATGTGAAGTAATTAGCCTCGAGCTGCGTACGGGCTGCCTCACAACGTGCCCTTTCCCCTCCCATGCGCAGCGGGCATGCATGTGGTTGGGGATGTGGGGGCACCAACATGTCCACGGCCAGGCCCCGGCGTGTTGCAACGTTGTGCAGGACACATGCTGCCACTATGATCCTGCACACTACATGGGGGAGCGTATAACAGCTGTCCGCCAGAACGGTCAAGGGAGCGGAAGCGTGACTTGAGCACTCCGAATGTGCGCTCCACGATGCCCCGGGTTGCAATGTGGGCTGTGTTGTATCTTACCTGGGGTGGCGTGGTGGGGTTCCGAATTGGCGTCATCATGTGGGTGCTGAGAGGGTAGGCACTGTCCCCTGGGGAGGTGGTGATGGGTATCATTAGTGGGGTTGTGACATTACTCAGTATCTGACATGCATGCATGCGCAGTGGCATTTATACTCACCGAGCAGCCATGTATCGCCATGCCGCCCAGCTTCTATGTCCCGGTTTAGGGTAGACATTCTGTAGATGAAACTGTCGTGGGTGGAGCCTGGATAGTTGGCGTATACTGAGATGATGATTCTCTTGGCATCACATACTACCTGGACGTTGATGGAATGCCAGTGCTTGCGGTTTCGATAGATGTGCTCAGTTGCCCTGGGGGGACGTAAAGCCACATGGGTGCAATCAATGGCACCTAGCACTTTGGGGAATTGTGCCACCCTGTAGAAATCCTGGGCGACAGCCTGCCTTTCTGCAGGTGTTATGGGCAGGTATATGTGCCTGCGGACTGATGGGCGTGCAGTAATGATGGCCAAGACCTGGTGTAGGCAGCGTGACTGCGTGGCCTGTGACACCCCCCTCCACTATGGCACTTTTCCGCTGAAATGATCCAGTGGCCAAGAAGTGCAGTACATTGAGGACCTTCTCCAGGGGGCTGAGTTCTTGGGAGCACAGGGTGGTTGATGTGAGGTCATCCTCCCACTCACTGACCAGGTCGAGTATTATGTGAGGTGGAAACCTGTACCTCCCATACACATGGTCATCAGGCATCCCAAAAAGGCTGGTTCTGGGTGTAAAAATTCTGGCCCTGACTATCCTCCTCCTCCTCCTGCGGTATCCCACGGCCACTGCTGCTAGGAACGGTATGTTCATCCTGGCGTCTGAGCTTGTTTGTTGTTTGCGTGCACTTTTATGCTGTGCGGGTGGACGTACGCCTACTTCCTGCTGGCGTACGTGTTTCTGGATTGGCCACGTTCGATTCCATGAATATGTGTTGTAGGCGAGCGTGTAAAACTTCCCGCGCACCCCTGGAATACACGTACCCAGCCCAATCGCTTGTGAAACTTCCCGCGCACCCCTGAAATACCCACACCCAGCCCAATCGCGTGTGAAACTTCCCGTGCACCCCTGAAATACACGTACCCAGCCCAATCGCGTGTGAAACTTCTCACGCACCCCTGAAATACATGTACCCAGCCCAATCGCGTGTAAAACTTCCCACGCACCCCTGAAATACACGTACCCATCCCAATCGTGTGTGAAACTTCTCGCGCACCCCTGTAATACACATACCCTGCCCAATCGCGTGTAAAAGTTCCCCCGCACCCCTGAAATACCCACACCCAGCCCAATCGCGTGTAAAACTTCCTGCGCACCCCTGAAATACACGTACCCAGCCCAATCGCGTGTGAAACTTCTCACGCACCCCTGCAATACACGCACACGCTCCCCCAGGCCCGATCGCGTGTGAGACTTCTCGCGCACCCCTGAAATACACGTACCCATCCCAATCGCGTGTGAAACTTCTCGCGCACCCCTGTAATACACGTACCCTGCCCAATCGTGTGTAAAACTTCTCACGCACCCCTGAAATACCCACACCCAGCCCAATTGCGTGTAAAACTTCCTGCGCACCCCTGAAATACACGTACCCAGCCCAATCGCGTGTGAAACTTCTAACGCACCCCTGGAATACACGCACAGGCTCCCCCAGGCCCGATCGCGTGTGAGAATTCTCGCGCACTCCTGAAATACACGTACCCAGCCCATTCACGTGTGGAACTTCTCACGCACCCCTGAAATACACACACACGCTCCCCCAGGCCCGATCGCGTGTGAAACTTCTCGCGCACGCGTGTTCCCGAAACCCGTAATACACGTTCCCCGCTTTGCGTTTGCTGTTTGCCAGTCCTGTGAACTGGTCCAGGGTTGGCGCAGCCCTTGGCGATGGTTTTGCGATCTTGATGGCTTTTCCTTGCGCTAAGGCGTTCTTGGGGGCGTTACTGGCGCTGCTGCAGGCTCGCTGCGCCACTCTGCGCCACGTCTGCTTTTGGAGGCGAGAATCCATGAATACGCTGTGCGCGGAAATTGATTTTATCGCACGCGGCTGGTGCAGACATTCGCACGGGCACGCTGTGCGCCAGCCACGTGCGACACTTTTGTGAGGAATTACATGAATCGGCCTGTTAGTCTGTTGCTGGGCATGTATGGAGGCCAGAGGCAGTCCATGATTGGACAGCTCCTGCCTGTTTGAATGATGCAGAACTTCACCATTGGTGGGCTTGGGGTGAAGGTAGCGGTTTAGGTCAAAATGACCAACAAAAAAAAAGTAGAAACGACCAAAAGTTCTAAAAATGCTACCATCAAAGGATCGAACACCAAAAGTTCGATCCTTTGGTGGTAGCATTGAAAGAAAACGGGGTCTGCGGGGGTGTCCCCCGCATTGCCCTGCTCACTATACTTTATGGTATAGTGAGCGGGGGAGACCCCCGCAGTCCCTGTTTAAAAATAAATAAAAGAAAAGGAGCCTGCAGCGAAGTGAAAGGGAACTGGCGCTGCAGGAACCAGCGTGAAGATGAAGGTAAGTGGGGTTTGTTTATGTTGGTGGTGTGGGTGGGGGTGTGCTGGGGGTGTGGGTGGGGGGGTGTTATGGGCGTGTTTTGTGTGTGTGTGTGTGTGTGTGTGTGAGAGTGTGTGTGTGAGAATGTGAGTTTTAGCAAATTATCGGGGCTGAAATGTCCGAAAACAAAGTGTTCGAACTTTTGGTCAATCGAGCACTTTGTTTTCGGATATTTCAGCCTCGATAATTTTGCATTCGGTCAAATCACTTGGATTCAAGGTAGCTGGCATCCTGTATCAGAAGAGTACTCCTGCAGTCATTCCTCAGATTGTCATTGGGGCTAAGACCCATTCAAAGGGGAGCATCTTGCTGAAGACCCAGAACTTGTTGTTGCAGCCATCCAACATTGTGTTCAAACGTCCAGCAAGTCCCTGCTCCTTTGCTGATCTCCCGAAGGCCCTCATCGGTGCCCTGACCTCTGGACTGGTAGAAAGAACCAGTCTAAGCCCCTGCTTGAGGATCCTGCCCTTGGTAGGCTTTGGAAGGGCCCTGGAACCATCCTGTGGGCTGACCAGCTTCCTTGTGAGCTACCTTGCTGCATTAGCCGTCGTCCTTCATTCAGACTTAGGACTACGCAGACCCTCGACTTGTGAAGCAAGAGGCATTCCCTTGCAATTACAGCTCACCAGCATGATGAGGGGCCTATGAGGACCAGCTTCTTTGTTTCTGCCACAAGGGTCGATTTCTGACATTTGATCATGCTGGCCATCACTGTCTTCAAACTGCAGTGTGTCCTGGGGGTCGCCTGATGCTTTTAACACTGTAGTGGTCCTTTCTTTATCACGCCGCGGTCATCCAGCCATCCAGTGCCAGGAACGGTTTCACCAGAGCACGTAACTGCTGACTAGCCGGACTTAAAACCCAGTGCCGAAAGTGACGTCTGCACCAGTGACCCCTATGCCCTCTCCAAAAAAACATGAAGCACAGGGGCCCAGCAATTTCAGGAGCCTTTGAAGTGGTCGCTGAGTGAATCAGAGTACAAGGGGTGTGTTAACATACCTGTTTCTGCCCCCACCTCCATAGTGTTCAACAGTCACAAAGTCCTTGTGCTACCTCTACATTGCATAAAAGAGATTGGTGGAGTTCTGGTCAACAGTCACCCCCTGGACTTCCCTAAGATGGCGGGACGGCTACAGGGTCTTCTAGGAACTGTACTTATATTGTTCTTCAACTTTAAAACACTTACACACTTCCTGTTGGCTTTGCCAACACTTGTTTGGTCTACTTTAAAGCCTCCTAGCCTTCAGCAAATGGTGTTGTTGGGACTTGTAACTCTAAGGGCACTAGTCCCCATCTCATCTAGCAAGGGAGGGACTTTTAAAGTGTAGAACCTTATAATTATGAGACACTGGGCCTCATTACGAGGTTGGAGGTAACCATGGCGCTATTAGCGCCATGGCTGCCTCCAAAACCTTACAGACTCCGCCCTGGTGAATGGAGATATTACCGGCCCATTACAAGGTTGGCGGGGCCGGTAATTCCCCTTTCACCAGGGCCCTTCCCCATTCCCATTTGAGCCCCCATAGGGCTCAATGGGGATGGGGAAGGTGCTAATAATGGTACCGCAAATTGTGGTACTGTTATTAGCTCCAAAGTCCCTTTGCGGGTCCTGTCCTTAACGCCTGAAAAAACCAGGCGTTAAGGGAGGACCCACAAAGGGAAATCGTAGTAGGGCGGTAAGGGATTACCGGCACCGGTTCCCTTACCGGTGCCGGTAATCCCTTACCGCCCACCTCATAATGAGGCCCAGTGTATTGTGTTTTAACTTCTTTCGTCTTGCATATTACTTCTCCGATTGGCTTATTACTTACCTTGTTTTTTCCTCACTTGCTTTTCTACACTGTAGTGTTCTATTCCTGCTGTGACTGGGTCTAAAAGTAAAATGTTGATGCTCTGTATCCAGAGCACCCCAAAAGTGAATTGGCCTCATTACGACCCTGGCGTTAACCAATGGCGCTATTAGCGCCATGGTTAACGCCGGTAACTTACCGAATCCGCCATGGTGATATGGGGAATTACCACCCCATTCCAAGGTTGGCGGACGGTAATTCCCCATTTACCATTGGCCCTTCCCCATTTCCATTTTTGCCCCATAGGGCTCAATGGGAATGGGGAAGGTGGTAATTACGGTACCGCAAATTGCGGTACCGTAATTACCTTCAAGGTCCCTTTGCGTGTCCCTACTTTAACGGCTGGTACAGACCAGCCGTTAAGGTCGGGAGCCGCAAAGGGACCTCGTAGTAAGACGTTAAGGGGTTAACGGCGCCGCAACCTTTTACGGCGCCGTTAACCCCTTAACGCCTGGGCCGTGTGTACAATAGTAGTGCATGCTTGCTGATTTATTTACCTCTAGTTTTTAACTGATAAGAGTTGTCCAAAGCCTAAATAAATCATTATTTTGTATACATTCTGTCTCACTTGTGTTAGTAAGAGTGTTCTGTGTGTGCTTAACTTAACCCTTCACCACTCTCAGACTCTTCTAAGTCTAGCCCTTATGGCTGAGTCCCACTACCTTGATACAGTTTGGCTAGACGTGTCTTTCCCTGGTCACCAGAATAGTGTGGCGTCTCAGAATCTGTACACAGGGTTGAGGCTGATAATCCATATTAACAATTGGTGCTCAGCAGTGAGATAACGTCATTCGTACTTAGTGATGGCTCACTGGTGTGATCCTTTAGTGCTTGTTATGCAGAACTCTTGGCTCTAAAAGTGTTAGACTGGTAAAGTGCTATTGCGGCTACAGCCATGGAAAGATACACTAGGGAAACCCTGTCCGTGCACAGGAGTAGATTATTTCAATAAATTGTGTTCTGAAAAATGTTTGCTTACTTCTGGTACTAAATAAGTTGGTGCAGGGAATCATAGAGCAGCATGGGCCAGATTACAGGAAAGTTGCACCGGAGCAAGTGCAGGTTTGCACAGTATTAGCACTAGGCCAAAGTTTGCACTATTTTTAAAAGCACTGGGACATATTAGAAAACCTTTGCACAGTGACAAGTGCAGTTTGGCATGGTATAAGCACGAGGGCATAAATTGCACTAGTGTAAACAAGGTAACTTTTGAATACATTTTGATGCCAGGGCAAAGTTTGCCCTAGTGCAGTGGTAGACAACCCTTTTTTGTATGCTGAGTAAAGGAAGTGTTGCTGTCCCCCCACAGGTGCCATATCTTCTTATATACCTGCTATGTAATCCCCGTTCTCCCTTTGGAAGAGCCTGGTGCCCCTCCTAGACATCGTCCGCCCCCCCCAAGGTGGGCCAGCCCCACAGTTTGAAGACCACTGCCCTAGTGCTAATACCAATCTGTATTAGCACTAAGGCAAACTTTGCTGTGCTACAAAAATGCATAGAAAATGTACCTGTTTTGCAGAAATGCAATTTTTGTCATAACATGCCAAACTGCACTTGTCATGGTGCAAAGGTGTTCTAATATGTCCCAGTGTTTTACAAAAATAGTGCAAACTTCGCCCTACGGCTAATACTGTGCAGACCTGCACTTGCACCGCTGCACGGTTTCTGTAATCTGGCCCCAGGTATCTAGGGAGAGTGCTCTACCTGTGTCTAGTGATATTAGCGCTGGTGCAGGCCGCCGCAGTAGTGGCCCTGTAAATGCTTCCTGCTGATGCAAAAAAGAGACCCTTAGGTTAAAGGAAATGGACTCCAAGCACAGGTTAGCGCCATTGGAGTCACGTAAAGTACAAAAAGAGGACCGCGCCTTTCAGCCAGGTCTTACAAGCCTTAGTGGGCTTCAAATCCTCTTCAGGGGGTCTTGGAAGGGTTCTGGGTCCTCCTATCGCGCACTTACAATCCCAGAATGTCATGGAATAGTTAAGGGCATTTCACTTTGCTTCTGAAGTGCAAGAAGGTTTTTGCGGATACGACTGCTTGGTTTCGCTGCAGGCTTTGTTGGAGAGTGTGCAGTGCCACCATGCCTAAAGCAGATGCAAACAATTTCAACAAACTTAAATATGCTTTGCTTTTACAGTTTGGGAGAACTTCTCACCAATACTTAAAGAGGTTCAGTGAGCACAAAAAGAAGGAGAATGTCACCTGGGCTATCTATGTGAACGTATGTGGGTGGGTTGAAGGCCATAAAGTAACCGTGTTGGCTGGCATGTTGAATCCTGCCATGTATGAGTACATCTTTGCTTCCTGTCCGCCCCCAAAAAACTTTTAGCAGAATCAAAGATCCTAGGAAACTTGGTATTGCTGCTTATTTTTGGGTGTCCCATGAGCACAATGCAGTTCCTCATAAGTCAGAGGAGGGGAAAAAGCCGAAAAAGAAGGAGGGCGGTTCTGATAAAACTGGATCCCTTAAGGCCCACAAACAGCATACAGGGGTACGCCACATTGGGATCATGATAAGAGTATTGGGACCCCTCGACACACCATACGTCTCGCCACTTTCGCATATCCGCAGGATCTTGTATCATCATTGGGGCAGGTGATCATGTGAAGGGGAACCTCGGCTGTAAGGGTAAGAACCTGGGGGTCCACTCTCTGAATCTATCTTTCTCTTATAAAGCGGGGAGTATTCTCACTGAATCTCTCGTCGCATTAGTGTCCCTCGGGTCCTGGGAGCATGAAGAGTATATTGCCTTTCCTGAAACACTAAGTGCTACTTCAAGGATAATGCTCTGACAGATGGGAGAGGTTCTACAGCTACCAGGGACTCTGGGGCAAGTCGAGCTGTGGCGCAGTGCACGCTGGCAACCACGGAAGAGCTTGTCAGAGCTCCTCCGTGGCCCACCAAGCTTGCCCCTAAAATGTTCCCAGTACTGCCTGTCAATGTATCTGTAAATAGAGGAGCGGTTATGGTTCCTGTGAGGGTTCAGAGGAAAGTTCCAGGTATGGTCCTGCTGGAAAATGATCGTAAAGCGTTAGGTCTTGTAGGTGATACAGCAGAAAGACCTAGTACTAGCTCTCAGACAAAGCAGGCTGCCGCTGCCTCAAGCCTAAGGCACAGCCTAAGCCCAAGGCTAAGGAGTCAATGATTCCAAAGTAGGGTAAGACACCCTCAACCCCTAAAGTACCTACAACTGTTGTTGAGGTACCTGCCCAAGCACCTCAACCTGACAAGGAAGAGGTGCTGCCAGCGATACTGAACCCTACTGATCACCCTGAATGGGACACTTTTCTTTCAGTAGGGGGGTCCATCCAGGGAGTGTCATGATGCCTACCCCCGGGGACCCAGACCACATCCAGCAACCCCGGAAGCAGGCATCAAGTTATCCTAAGCAAGCCCAACAACCCCTGCTAGGGGCTATTTGGGTCCAGTCCTGGCACCTATGGCGCCAGGCTCATATGGAGAGTCAGTCCTGGTGCTATAGGTGCCAGGCTCATAGATTAAAATTTACCTGATGCAGAAAATGCTGCAAACTTACCTGATGCAGACCATGCTGCAAGAGCTCCAAGCCAGAAGAGGCTTGGAAGGGACTACTTTACTTAGGGACTATTTTTTTACTCGGGCCGGGCTGGGGAGGAATACTTACCTGGGACTACTTTGGGGGTCATTTAAACCACGCCCGAAGAGCAGCACACGCTTCGTGTTATTCTGCATCCGGCAGCGTAACGCTCACCGTGCCTGCAAGTCTGCATCCAGCCTTCTGCCACGCCCGCCTCGAGTTTGGAGCTCCTAGAAAAAGGGAGAAAGAAGGAGAAAAGGTTAGAACAAGAGCAATACCTTGGATCCTTACCTGAATTCCCGATCCATCGCACCTTTGAGCTGGAAGAAAGAAGTTATTTTATGCGCATCGCCTCGCCTGCTGCAGCGCCGCGCTGAACTCACCGGCCTTCGCAGCATCTTCACATTCCAATGCATCCTCCTGCATGTTCCCGCCGCACTCCGGCACCTAAGGAGAAGACAAGAACAGCAAGGTGAGCCAAGGGAATACACAGAGGAATATTAGTTACCCCCCCATAGACTTACCTGATTTTACCACCGGGGGTACTATTCCTCTTCACAGGTCGGCGCAGCTTCCACTGCATCTTTGCCAAACCCCGGCCCCTAACGGGAAACAAAAGGACAGCAAGGTGAAACAAAGGGACTAACAAGGGGAACCCTCCTCACCACAACAGACTTACCTGATTTTACCGCTGGAGGTATTATTCCCCGAGACTTCATACTTTCTCTCAGCGCCTGAATAAGGGAGAAAGCAACAGGTTACATATTGACATTATTTTATCGAACTGTGTTGGAAAATACAAATCCTTACCAGAATACTACCGGTTGCCACGAGGAACTCTTCTTTGGGGTCAAGCTGCAACCTGCAAGGAATCGGACAAGAGTGAAAGTCAGGCATTTGAACTCTTACGAACTTTACACTTACGGCGTCTTGCTGGGAATCTCGGAGTCAATATTGTTCTGGAACTCACCAATACCTTCGAGCCAGTGAAGCAACTGGTTATCAACGCGCCCCTGTGCTCAATGCAGGACCGAGAGCTTGTCTTTTCAAACCATCAGGTGAGACTATAAGAGGGGACATCAAAGGTGATCTGTGGGGAGAACAGCGGCGGTGGGGGGCTTTACGCTCAACTCCACGGGTGGTTAATGCCCTTTCTCCATTTGCAGAAGAATATTCCTACGGGCCAAGCAAACGAAGCTAGGTGGGCCAGTCCAGTCCGTCATCTCGGCCCTAGGCGTCACATTGGTGGAAACCACAGCTGTCCAGTTCCGATCGACGCCTCTGTGGTAGCCAGGTGAGCGTAACAGCACGCGAAGCCTACCCACAAATTCCCACCCGGGTGTTATGGATACCTCAGAGACTGACCAATTGGCCCAATTACTAGGGGAACTGAGGGCTGAAGTGCATTCCGCCCGTCAAGAAACCAATGCTCTTAGGAGAGAACTGATTTTGTCAAAGGAGTGAACTGATGACCTTGCTAGGCAACTATTGCAAAGCCAGGCTGGACAAGCACCCCTACCTGGTTCTGGGGGAAATCCAGCTCCTGTGTTATCGAGTAACCCTGTGCAAATAAACCTACCAGGAAATATTCCATTAGCTCCACCCGAACGCTTTGCCGGAGATCCCAAAAGGTTTGCCGTGTTTATGAACCAATGCCGCTTGCACTTTTTATGCAGACCTGGAGCCTTCCCAAACGATCAAGCCAAGGTAGCCTTTGTATTGTCATATCTCAGCGGCAGTGCAGCTGATTGGTCAATTCCACTAGTTACTCAGGATGACCCAATTCTTCGGGATTTTCAGGGCTTTCAAACGAGCATGGAAAGACTATTTGCCCGGCACTCCCAAGGACAGGCCCTGGATAACAAACTTTTGTCCCTATGACAGGGTAACCAGGACCTTCTATCTTACATCGCAACCTTTAATAGGTTGATAGTGGAAACTGGATGGCCTGAGGTAAAACGAATCATGTTATTTCATCGAGGGTTTCGAGGAGAACTCAAAGATGTCTTGGCTCAAGTCGTGAACCCACCTCAAGACTGCGCTGAATATATAGACTTAGTGGTCCAGTTAGATCACAGACTTCAGAACAGAAAGGCTGATCGAGCCAAGTTTGAGAATCGGGTGTTGGTCAAAACCCACGCTAACCCCAAAGGAGCAGATGCTTCAGAACCCATGCAAATCGAAGGGGTTAAATGATCCTTAACCCAGAAGGAAAGAGAAAGGAGACGGCAAATGCAATTGTGTCTATATTGTGGAACTTCTGGGCATTTTCTATGGGATTGCCCTGTAAAACCACCCAAGACGGTGGTAGGAGCTGCTGATAAAAGCCATATGGCGTCAGACTCGGGAAACGACCACGCCCGACAAGCGTAGAGGTCCGCATGACGAGCTTGAAGAAGGATACTCAGACCTCGCATTTCATCATACCAATGGTCCTCGTAGATCCAGGGCAGCCATCGCATATGCACGCAGTAAGGGCATACATTGATAGTGGGGCCATAGGAAACTATGTGGACTATGAATTGGCTTCCAGGATGAATCTACCTCTCTGTCGAAAAACCACCTCAGATGTCATCACCACAGTTGATGGAACTGAAATTGCCTCTGGGCCTGTAACTCATTCCACCGCAGAGATGACACTATTGGGTCAGGATGGGCATCGAGAGACTATTGTGTTTGATCTAATCAAAGCCCCACAGTTCCAAATAATACTGGGGATACCTTGGTTGGAAACACATAATCCTTGTATTGATTGGCGAGAGAAGAGAATAACCTTCCTGGATTGTGCACAAACCTGTTATCCAAAGAAAAGTCAGAACGCAGGCCTGGCCACAGTAACCACAGCAGTCATGCAACTACCTCCAGAATACCAAGAATTCCAGGATGTCTTCCAAAAAGAACAGGCAAACACCTTACCTCCTCACAGATCGTATGATTGCAAATCGATCTCATACTTGGTGCACAACCCCCTTGTAGCAGGATCTATGCCGTTACGGAACCTGAGAACCTTCACCTACGACAATACTTAGACCAGTACCTTGCCAATGTCTTTATTCGCCCATCCAAGTCCCCTGCATCTTCAGCTTTGTTCTTCGTGCCCAAAAAGGAAGGTGACCTCAGAACGTGCGCATTGAACCAGATAACTGGTAAGAACCGATACCCATTGCCTCTGATCCCTGAACTACTAGACCAAGTGAAGGACGCTTGTATATACTCTAAATTAGATCTCCGGGGGGCATACCATCTGGTATGTGTAAAAGAAGGCGATGAATGGAAGACTGCTTTCCGCACTAAGTATGGGTTATTCGAATACCAGGTGATGCCTTTCAGGTTGTGCAATGCACCAGCAGCCTTCCAATACTTCATGAACGATGTCCTTCGTGAACTCATTGACGTTTGTGTTGTCATATATATCGATGACATTCTAGTATACTCCTCTTCAGAATCTGACCATGTGAAGCACGTCCGAGCAGTCTTTGAGAAATTGCGCCAGCACAAACTATATGCAAAACTGGAAAAATGCGTTTTTCATGCCACAGAAGTTTAATTTCTTGGGTTTATCCTGACCCCAAAGGGAGTCCGAATGGACTCACGAAAGGTGGATGCAATCCTTAAGTGGCCATCACAAAGTTCAGTTAAAGGAGTACAAAGCATGCTCGGCTTTGCCAATTTCTACCGCAGATTCATCCCGAATTTTTCACATGTTGTACTTCCCATCACAGCACTCTTGCGAAAAAATAAACGCTTTATGTGGACTGAAGAAGCTGAAAATGCCTTCCAAGAGCTGAAAGCGAAATTCACGTCTGCACCTGTATTAAAGCACCCGCGCCCTGAACTTCCATACATAGTGGAAACTGATGCATCCAGTCTAGCCATGGGAGCTGTCCTGTCTCAAAAGGACCCTGAAACTGGCCAGCTTCATCTAGTAGCATTTTGGTCCAGAAAGTTCTCGGCACTCGAGTTAAACTATGCGGTTACCAACAAGGAGTTATTAGCCATTAAATCCGCCTTCAAGGCTTGGCGGCACTATCTTCTCGGTGCCAGGCATACCATTACTGTGATCACCGATCACCAGAACTTACAGTATTTAAAGACAGCCAAGGCCCAATCGTCACGTCAACTCCAATGGGCATTGTTCTTTGCCGAGTTCGATTTCGTAATAACCTATCGACCAGGTTGTAAGAATGGTAAAGCAGACGCCTTATCCCGAATAGGGATGGGAGAGGCAGAAGTGAACCCAGAACCAGTACCTATAATTTCCGAACAAAGAATTCTTGGCATGACTACTCTACAGACACTAGAGGAGATTCAGGTAAAGATCCAGCAACTCTTTGATCCTACAGCCCTGCAGGACTGGGTAAAAAAGGCCCGGACTACTCTGTCACCAATGACCTGCCTTATTACCAAGGGCAGCTACATCTGCCACACAAGGAACTACAAGAGCTAGTCATTTCCCGTTATCATGATACCCTAATGGAGGGGCACCCAGGTATTGCAAAAACTGAAGCTAAAATTAAAAGACAATTCTGGTGGCCCACCTGGTGAAAGGATATTAAATCATTTGTGATGTCTTGTGGCATTTGCGCCCAAAACAAAAGTCAAAAGAAAAAACCAGCTGGACTCTTACAACCTTTAGACATTCCGCCTACACCATGGCACACCTTATCGTTAGACTTTATTACTGATCTACCCCCATGCAATGGATTTAACACCATTCTAGTTATTGTGGATCTTTTTTCCAAGATGGCCCACTTTATTCCTTTAAAGGGATTACCTTCAGCTTCAATCCTGGCCAAAGAGTTCCTCGAAAACATTGTTCGCATACACGGATTTCCGTCCATATTGGTCTCTGACCTGGGCAGTCAATTAATTTCACATTTTTGGAAAAAATGCTGTCAATTGGCACAAATCGATGTGAGGTTATCGACCAGTCACCACCCCCAGACCGATGGTCAAACGGAGAGGACCAACCAGACTTTCGAACAATACCTGCGTTGTATGTTACATCAGACTGAGAGTAGTTGGAAAGACATTCTTTGGATCGCCGAATATGCATACAATAACTCAGTACACTCTGGAACTGGACAAAGCCCCTTTTATACCTTATATGGGCACCATCCTCGAACCTCAGATCTTGACTCACCCCAACACTTAGAAATGCCCGCAGTGGACCACCTGCACGCTACGATTACATATGCCTTTAAGGAAGCAACTACACATTTAAAACAGGTGAAAGAAAAATACAAGAAAGATGCTGATCGGCATAGAAGTGATACTCCACAATACCAGATAGGGGACCAAGTATGGTTAGCCACAAAACATATACCTCTAAAGGGAACACAGACCTTTAACCCCAGATATTTGGGACCTTACTCTATTAAGGCCATTATCAACCCGGTGGCTGTCAAGTTGGACTTACCTGCTAATATGCGAATTCACCCCGTCTTTCATGTGTCACTTTTGAAGCCAGTGCAACCAGGGACAAGACTAACCAAGCCACCAGACCCTATCCTTGTAGACGGAGAACCCGAATTTGAAGTTAAGAACATCCTGGACTCCAAGCTGATAAAGTCAAAACTCTTTTATTTAATCGACTGGAAAGATTACAGACCACAGGAAAGGTCATGGGAACCTAGTGACCATGTTCATGCACCCCGATTGGTGAAAAAATTCCACCGAAATTTACCAGACAAACCGAAACCACAGGGAAGAACGACTTTAGGAGGGGCCTTGGGGGGGGGGTGCTGTCATGATGCCTACCCCCGGGGACCCAGACCAAGTCCAGCAAGCCCGGAAGCAGGCATCAAGTTATCCTAAGCAAGCCCGACAACCCCTGCTAGGGGTTATTTGGGTCCAGTCCTGGCACCTATGGCGCCAGGCTCATATGGAGAGTCAGTCCTGGCGCCATAGGCGCCAGGCTCATAGATTAAAACTTACCTGATGCAGACCATGCTGCAAACTTACCTGATGCAGACCATGCTGCAAGAGCTCCAAGCCAAAAGAGGCTTGGAAGGGACTACTTTACTTAGGGACTATTTTTTTACTCGGGCGGGGCTGGGGAGGAATACTTACCTGGGACCACTTTGGAGGCTATTTAAGCCACGCCCGAAGAGCAGCACACGCTTCGCGTTATTCTGCATCCAGCAGCGTAACGCTCACCGTGCCTGCAAGTCTGCATCCAGCCTTCTGCCACGCCCGCCTCGAGTTTGGAGCTCTTAGAAAAATGGAGAAAGAAGGAGAAAAGGTTAGAACAAGAGCAATACCTTTGATCCTTACCTGAATTCCCGATCCATCGCACCTTCGAGCTGGAAGAACGAAGTTATTTTATGCGCATTGCCTTGCCTGCTGCAGCGCCGCGCTGAACTCACCGGCCTTCACAGCATCTTCACATTCCACAGCATCCGCCTGCATGTTCCCGACGCACTCCGGCACCTAAGGAGAAGACAAGAACAGCAAGGTGAGCCAAGGGAATACACAGAGGAATATTAGTTACCCCCCCATAGACTTACCTGATTTTACCACCGGGGGTACTATTCCTCTTCACGGGTCGGCGCAGCTTCCACTGCATCTTCGCCGAACCCCGGCCCCTAAGGGGAAACAAAAGGACAGCAAGGTGAAACAAAGGGACTAACAAGGGGAACCCTCCTCACCACAATAGACTTACCTGATTTTACCGCCGGAGGTATTATTCCCTGAGACTTCATACTTTCTCTCAGCGCCTGAATAAGTGAGAAAGCAGCAGGTTACATATTGACATTATTTTATCGAACTGTGTTGGAAAATACAAATCCTTACCAGAATACTACCGGTTGCCACGAGGAACTTTTCATTACGGTCAAGCTGCAACCTGCAAGGAATCGGACAAGAGGGAAAGTCAGGCATTTGAACTCTTACAAACTTTATACTTACGGCGTCTAGCCGGGAATCTCCGAGTCAATATTGTTCTGGAACTCACCAATTCCTTCGAGCCAGTGAAGCTGGTGGTTAATGCCCTTACTCCATTTGCAGAAGAATATTCCTACGGGCCAAGCAAACAAAATTAGGTGGGCCAGTCCAGTCCGTCATCTCGGCCCTACGCGTCACATTGGTGGAGACCGCAGCTGTCCAGTTCCGATCGACGCCTCTGTGGGAGCCAGGTGAGCGTAATAGGGAGGAGCTCAGCAAGGGTTAGAGAGAGCATCCATCATTGGAAGGCCTCAGGAGACAGGCCTGTTCCCAGTTGCAGTTTGAGCCCTTGGGGAAACATAGGATTTTTTGGAACAATGGGTTACTTTACAGTGATAGATGTAGAGTCCTCCACTAGAGACCATGAGAGGTTGATGGTCCACCTCTTCCAGTTGGCACATGAAATCCCCCGTGCAAGTTGTCTTGGATCAAAGAGGACCAAGGAGAGGTTAGGCATGTTCATCTACTGGCCTACGATGGGGGTTCAGATAGAAACCTGTTGCAAGAGATGCCTCACTACCAGTGGTCCAGGCCCCATTGGTACTACTTCGTGTAGTGTGCATACCATTTGAGAGGGTAGGGATTGACATTATCGGTCGATTTGACCCTCCCTCATCCGGTTTATCCTGGTGGTTGTGGATTATGCCACCACATATCCTGAAGCTATCCCACTAAGGACAGTAGCTACCAAGTAAGTTGCTAAGGCCCGCCCTGCTTGGTATTTTTACCAATGTTGGCTTTCCTAAGTTCTGTCATACAGAGGCACATACTTTATGTCCCATTATATACAAGCCATGTGGATGGAATGTGGGGTTTCACACAGGTTTTCCTCTGCATACCACTCACAAGCCAATACACCAGTGGAAAGACTCAACAGGCTTTTGAAAAGCAAGATTGGTGCTCTAGAAGAGCCTCAGAGAAGCAAGTGGGACCTTCTCTTACCATGTTTTTTATTTGCCTGCCGAGAGGTGCCACAGGAAGGGGTTGGATGTAGCCTCTTTGAATATCTTTTCGGGCACCCAACAGGGGGCCCTTGGCTCGAGTGAAGGAAGGGTGGGAAACCCCCTAAATGTGGTGGACTAGTTGTTAGGTCTAAGGAAGAGAATGGCCCTCCTAATGGCTGAGGCTAATGACAATCTACAGGCTGGTAAAGGAGTGGTAAAACACTGGTATCACCAGAAGGCCCCACTTGATCATTTCTCCCCTTGTCAGAAAGTACTCATCGCGGACCCTATAAGATCAAGAGCTTTACAGGACAAATGGTCAGGGTGTTACAGAGTTGTAGACCGACTAGGTGAGGTCAACCAATTAGTGGACATGGGATGGCCCAATGAGGCTCCTAAATAGTTTGAAGGCTTTTATCCATAAGGTGGAAATGGAAGCCCTGCATTTGGCATTAGATGGAGAAGAAGAGTAGTCTGCGCTCCTCCCCGACCTGTTCCAAAGTAGCCTTTCTGATGGCTCCATGGAGGGTGTCAAAGTTTCCCGTCAACTAACCCTGCAATAGCAAGAAGAGATCCAAAATATGCTTAGGCAGTTTTCCTCCTTGCTTTCACTGACCTCAGGAATGACACCTTGGTGGCAGGATGATATGGATACTGGAGACAGTGTTCCTACCAAGTCTAGGAGCTAGAGTATATCAGACCAAGTGAGATCCCATATCAAGTCTGAGGTCAGCAGGATGTTGGAACTGGGGGTGATAGAACCCCTCAGTAATCCATGGTCCAGCCAAGTGGTTTGGTTATCAAAGGCCGGCACCTCTGATTTGAGGATCTGTGCGGATTACAGAGTTCTAAGTGCTGTCACAAGACATCTGGCCCCCCCTACTAAAATGATCTCATACTTCTCTCTGCTTATTACAAACTAACTGTTCATGGCACTCCAATGCGTGCTTGCCTTCTTACACCTTGCTCTATATCCTTGTCTCTCTCCGCTGATGATTTTGCATCCTACTTCTCACTTTAAATTACTAAAATACAAGACATCTTGTCTACCTTTCAAATACTCATCCCTCCTTCTACCCTCCTCACTCCAGCCCAGCCCTCTCTTCTCTAACTCACTTCTCTCCTACTTCCCCTGCCAATCTTTACCCTATCCTCCACTTAGATAACCCATACAGCAATCCTATTGATCCCCTTGCACCTTCACCGACTAAAGAACTTGCACCTGTCATCTGCTCTCATCACTCCTCTCTCTACAATCTCTTTCTATCTACTGGCATATTCCCACCCTGCTACAAGGTGTCCATGGTCATACCCATCTTGAAAGAACCCTCTACTGACACGAACAATCATTTTTCCATAAGCCTGTCACTCTTCTGCCTCACAATTCCCAATTCCAAAAACCTCAAATGACTTCTCTTTAAATTCATTGTCAACTACCTAGAGGCAAACACTCTATGTGGCCCCTTCAATCTTGGTTATGCAAGGGACACTCCACAGTAACTGATCTCGCTCATGTCTCTAACTTTCTTACCACTGCTCACCACTAGCACCTCTCCTGCACACTCATTCTATTTGTACTCTGCCACCATTGACACTATAGATCACCCCTTTCCTCCAAACTCTCTGATCCTTCTCCAACCCCTGCAACGCTCACAACTCCTCCACCGCCCACTTCCAGGAGTGTCTACAAGGATCAGCCCAGGGCCCTCTCCTTTTCACTCTATGCAACTCCATCCTCTGTAAACTCATCTCATCCTTTTTATCTGAGTGGACCCAACAGGTGAAAAGGGGAGCCTATTACTCCAGCTCTCTTCCTGTTACTTGTGGTGTTCTGCAGGGATCCACTGTGTCACCTTTGCTTTTTAATTTATATCTGACCATTACTGAGTATCCTTTCTAATTCTGGCCTCTGCTATCATGCAAATGCTTATGTTGCTCAGATATATGTCAGGGTCAACAAAACCTCAGATTTCATTAAACAGATTCTAGACTGTGCTAAAGTTATTAGAAACTAGATTTTGGAAAACAAACTAAACCTACTAAAACAGAAGTCATCCTACTTGGTCCCAAGCATCTTTTTGGAGAACCACATCAACCTCCCCTTTGTCCTGTCCTATTTGATCTACCTATCGCTTTTCCAACTAAAGTAAAAAATCTTGCCTGCATTTGGCAGTCTAACCTGAATTATAATCTGCCGGTTACCGAGACTCTAAAGTCTATATATTATCGGCTCAGATTCCTGTGACTTCTTCTTCCCCTCGTTACTGAGGAACAACGTCCAGCGGTTGTTGGGAACTGATGTATTACAAACTTGATTATTGCAAATGCCCTCCTTGTGGGGATTCCGGCAAGTCAAATCTATCGCCTTCAAGTTGCCAAAATGCAGCCGTTAGACCAATTTTTAATCTTCCCAAGTCTGCCTCTGTGCCCCTTTACCGAAGATCAATTCACTGGTTGCCAGTACAACAGAGGATACTTTTCAAGATCCTCTATCTTGTTTTTAAGTGTCTCCATGGCCTGGCCCCAACCTATCTTATTTCCAAGATCATCCGTTACCTCCCAGCACGACTTTTACGTTCATCGGCTCAACACCTGTGGTTGGTGCCCACATCTCACTTTGTCCATCATGGGGACAGGTGTTTTTCTGTATTTGGTCCTCACCCCTGGAATTCTCTATCTGCTCCTGACCTTTGGAAACTTGACTCTCTCCCTTATTCCAGAAGAAGCTTAAAACACATCTCTTTTTTTGAACCTTTTAATAAGTGGCTTCTTGCTTTCTCGCCTCAATAGATCAGCTGTGCCTGTATACAGTCTCTGTTCATTTTTCCTCTTCGAGAAATTTGCGTGATACAAATAATGAAATGAAATGACAATGAAAAATGAAGTCCTTTGGCTTTTCTTGTCACATCATCTTCTTGTCATCTTCACCCGTGTCATCTTTGAGCGCATCACCAACTGCCTCACCACCATCCGTCACCGGATGGCACTTCTCTGAAACGGAAGTCATTTTCCTCTCATCCGTTTTTGCCTTTCCTCTGACCTCATCACGCCATCACCGAACACTCACAAACGTGGGGTACTCTTTTACAGTGAATTTAAACTTCAACCCTTCATCCTGGCGGCTGCAGCAAGCGTCAATCTTTTAAATACCATGACGATCCAGCAGCATCTCACGCACCGCTCCACCAAAACGATCATCTCCGCTGGGTCCTCAATAAGATTATTTCTGGGCCTCCCCTCCACTCTTTTTCTCCCTCCCAAAAACTATTCAGCTATGTCCTGCACACCCTATACACCCTACCTAGATCTTCCCCCACCTTGGTGGTTCTCAAAGCAAGATCACTCGTTCAAGTTGCCCGAATGCATCTCCCGCTATCCTCCTACTCGGACTCTCTGCTCTGATACCTCAACATACCTCAACATCCTCTATGTCCCCAAAATCCCCTTGGGAAACCCCCCCTTCCTCTCCTTCTTTCTATTGGTCCATCACCACTGGAATGCTCTCCCCTCGGGCATCAAAGCAAATTAGTCAGAGGACTTATTTAATATGAGGCACAAGCTTTCGTAATGAGAAGAAAATACTAGTTACATAGGAAAAGTAATAGAACTCTTCAGAGACAGGAGTAGGGTATATCCTGTGTCTGTAAATGAGCGTGCCATTTTAAGAGAAAGTGCTATAATTCTTCACAGACAGTAGTAGGGTATATCCAGTGTCTGTAAATGAGTGTGCCATTTTAAGATAAAGTGCTAGAATTCTTTGAAGCAGGAGTACATAAGCCAATAAGATAGCTCAACCGGTTAAGCAATAGCTGCTGAAATCTGTGTGTGATCTGCAGACCGCAGGATCGAATTCCAGCAAGGTCAGCTCAGCCTTTCATCCATCCAAGGTTGTTAAATGAGTACCCATTTTGGTTGGGTATTATATATACAAATGTTCTTTGGTCAAAGGTTTGGTGAAAGCGCTAAAGAAATTGTGCGTTATAATTCTTTTAAGGGGCTTTTATGACCTGACAAAATACTTGCTGCTAAGAAAATGTCTTAGAATTCTGTGCACCAAAACTGAGGGTCGCTGGCTTGAATGGCAATTAAGGAATATTAACCACTTGCATTGGAGGCAAAATGGGATTTTAGTCAGTGTGCTGTCGCTCAGTGCACCATCTCAGACTAAATATTTGCAGCAGAGAAGCCTCATTATAGGCTTGGTGGTATCCCGCTGGTAAATCCAGCGGGGTACCACCAAATGGTAGTACCGTTACCGGCGCCTGATCTGCCAGAATTACCGGCAGATTACAGGTGGCAGCAAACGGTAGGTAAATCCCCATTCAATGGACTCCAGGGGGGGTTTGCTGGTATTGCCGGCACTGCTGTTTTTTGCCGGTGGGGTGACAGACTTACCTCCAACTCTTGGCTGGAGGTAAATCAGGGCACCCCATCGGCAAACTTGTGGTTTGGCAGTGAGTGAAAAATGGGGATAACAGAATTACCGTCACTTTTTATACATGACTAGGCCCTTGGAATTTGTTGGAGTCGGGAGTAGATTATATTTAGTGGCTGTAACTGTTTGTGCCAGAACAAACATATTGAGGCCGATTCATGGAATAAATGTGCGCCGAAAATCCCGGCGCAGAGGGGCCAATACGTGCGCTGCGCCGAAAATAAGCGAAAAGCGCAGGGAAACCAGCGCACGTCGATTCATGGAAGTCCGTGCGCAAGAAAAGCAGAGGACGTGCGCTGAAAAAGCGCGCGGCGCAGGCCGGCGCACAGGTCAACCAACGTCGTGCGCCACGGCCACTGCGCTATCACTCCGAGCGCAGCGCACAGCTCTAAAGTAGGCGGAACACAGGGCGGGACACTCGGAATGGGGAATAAAATGGGGCACAACACTCGGAATGGGGAAGAATGTGGGCGGCACGGGGAAAGTATAGGAGGCAAGTGCGCGGAACGCCCACACGCTCGCATACAACACGTATTCATGGAATAGAATAGGGCAAAAAAGCGCACGCTCAAAGCAGCGCACAGGCACAAACAGGCACAAACACGACCGCCACAAGAAAGCAGGCGGTAGCGTCTCTGCGCCTGCAAGAAATGTGCGCTAAAAGGTGCGCCAACAAATAGCACCTATATACAGACATGATCAATGTCCAATACTGTGGCCCTCCAGGACAAATGACGTACAAAGGGGTACCCACAAACACAGACACGCGCTGAGAGAAAAAATAAACGTGTGCGTGCATACCGGGGTGCGCGGGAAGTACCACACGCGATATGGCCGGGTACGTGGATTTCAGGGGTGCGCGGGAAGTTCCACACGCGATATGGCCGGGTACGTGGATTGCAGGGGTGCGCGGGAAGTTCCACACGCGATTAGTCAGGGTACGTGGATTGCAGGGGTGCGCGGGAAGTTCCACACGCGATATGGCCGGGTACGTTGATTTCAGGGGTGCGCGGGAAGTTCCACACGCGATATGGCCGGGTACGTGGATTTCAGGGGTGCGCGGGAAGTTCCACACGCGATATGGCTGTGTGCTCCCAGGCATTACCTGTACACCCTCCACGGCCCCTGCAGGCAGCACACACCACAGGGAACTACCCTGCACACCTGCTCATGTCTCCCACCACCCCCACCCCCCATCCACCAGGGACACCCTCCACCAGGCCCCCACCCATGTCTCCCACCACCCCCACCCCCCATCCACCAGGGACACCCTCCACCAGGCCCCCACCCATGTCTCCCACCACCCCCAGCACTGTGGGGAACCTGCCAGCAGGCCCCCACCCATGTCCAACCCATGTCTCCCACCACCCCCACCCCCACCCCTGTGGGGAACCTGCCAGCAGGCCCCCACCCATGTCCAACCCATGTCTCCCACCACCCCCACCCCCAGCACTGTGGGGAACCTGCCAGCAGGCCCCCACCCATGTCCAACCCATGTCTCCCACCACCCCCACCCCCAGCACTGTGGGGAACCTGCCATCAGGCCCCCACCCATGTCCAACCCATGTCTCCCACCACCCCCACCCCCCATCCACCAGGGACACCCTCCACCAGGCCCCCACCCATGTCTCCCACCACCCCCAGCACTGTGGGGAACCTGCCAGCAGGCCCCCACCCATGTCCAACCCATGTCTCCCACCACCCCCACCCCCCATCCACCAGGGACACCCTCCACCAGGCCCCCACCCATGTCTCCCACCACCCCCAGCACTGTGGGGAACCTGCCAGCAGGCCCCCACCCATGTCCCCCTGGCCCCAGGTCCTGACGATACACAATCATGGCAGTAATGGCCAGCATACCCAGCACAAACACCCAGGCAAGGATTGCATGCACCCACATAGTGAATGCAATCACATGACACAACCCCAAAGGCAAGTATGCAAAAGAACACATGTCTGTCACACACACATACACAATGGGTGCAAGTGAATGTCAAAACCCATATCATGACATGTAAGAAACCAAAGAGAAAATAACACAAGTGTAAGATAATATAAAAATGTATTAAAAACACAAATCAAGTAAACCAATAAAACATACAACTATGTGGCAAAGTAAATAAAAGGTCCATGTCCGAGAACAAAAATGATAAACCAAAAAACAAAGGATTAAAAAATCAATATAATTTGTCCAAAGCAAAACCATGTAGTAGGAAATCAAAGAAAAACCATTACGTCATGGTGTAAACAATAAAAAAATTAAAAAATGTATCTCCCAAAATATAACAATATATACAGGAATGTTCCAGGGTCCATGAGCCCAACAGCACAAATGAAACCTAATACTAACTAATAAAATAAATATGTACAAAAAAGTGGCCATTGTCCGAGCGGTCCAAAATAATAAAAATAAATAAAGGAAACCTAGCACTAACTAACTAAAAAACTATATACAAAGGCAGCGGGCTAGTCCTGCGGCTCACTTGGTGATGCTGGCCAGGGCATCCTCGAACTCCATGTCAATGTCCTGGAGGTGGGACTCTGTCCTGGCCCCGAGGTCTCGCAGGGACAACCCCATGTGCTCACCAAAATCCTTGCGAGCCTCCTCGAGGCACTCAGCCCGCCTCAATGCCCGATGCATGGAGATCTCCGCCCTGGCCATGGCGAGCCGCTCCTCTTCCGCCCGCTGCCGCTCCGCACCTATCCGCTGGCCAAACTCCTCCCACACGGAACACACCGCCATGCCAGGGTTGCCCTGCCCTCCGGCCGATGCCTGCCCCTCTGATCTTGATGGCCCTGAGCCATGATGCCTCCCACGTCGAGCCCGCTGCTGCCTCCGACGCCACTGCCTCTGCCAGCACGACGGCATCCAGGCTGATGGTAACCACCGACGCCGTCGTGCACGTGCCCTGCCCGATGATGCCGGCACATCTTCCATCTGCTGGGGTCCACTTGCTGTGTCGTCCACCCCTGCTGGACCTCCGACTCCCAACTGTGGCAGGGATGGGATCCCCACCGAGCTGGCTGCATTGGTCGGGGCAGGTCCACAGGGGGCCATGGTGGCATCTGGGCCGGAAGACGGCAAGGAGAACGACCGTTGGATAGCCTGCACAGAGGAGGAGAGGGCCGTCAGATTGGCCAACACATGCAGGAACCCCCCGAACATGGCCGATCCCAATTGGGCCACGTCGGCACGGTGCACTTCGTGATGACGTGCGTGCTCCTCCCGGGAAGCACGCACGGCATCACGAATCACAGCCGTGCGCATCGCGACCCCAATCAGGACCTGCTCCACGCGGCCAGGGGTTCCCACGGCCGCAGGTGGAGGGGAGTCAGTTGACATGGACATCCCCACTACCTGCGGACGGGCCTGGGACGGGGCATCCCTGCTGGTGCATGGTGGTGCACTCACAGGGTCAGGGACAGCGACATGCACAGGCACCTCCACGGTGACCTGTGCTGCCTCCTGCCCCTGGCCCTGGACTGCACCACTTGCACCAGCAGGGATGCTCCCACCAGGCCCCATGTGTGCACCAGTGTCGGCCTCCTCCTCCTCTGTGCAAACCACCAACCTGGATGGCTCCTCACCGTCTCCCGCCGTAGCAGGCCCCTGTGGGGGCTCACCCACCCCTTCCGCTGCAGCCGTGGGGGCATCCCCGCCGCCTTGCTCCACAGCGCCGTCTCCGCCCTCTTCTTCACTAGCCGCTGCGTAGAGGGAGACAAAGGACACAAGAATCAAGCTACTGTAAAATGGTCCCCTAGACAGGAAGCAATAGCAGATGAGCACCCCTGTCAAAGTACACTTCCATCATGTCCCTCCACAACACATGGGTCAGTCCAGGCAAAACACACACAGTAACAGGCATGGTGCATGCCATGCACATTTCCATGCATGTCCAATTGACTCTTGAAACATTCAATGATATGTGACTCACATGCATCATGGCTCATGCATATCACATGCACACACTTCACCTCAGTCACATCCATCTGGCCCCAAACACAACGAACACAGGCGAAACAAGGGTTAGTTGGGTGCGTCACAGAATCTGTGCATTGTCACACACATGTGTCATGCATCCATGGCATGCACAAGTCACAGACACGCAGGTCAGGCACACAGACATGGCTACCATATATGTACCTGGCATCAGCACCCATCCTTCACCCCCATCCATGTCCAGGTACAGAGACTGGCATGCTCTCATGTCCTAAATCTGCATAGGGCTCCCCATGCCACATTTCAACACATGCAACAACCATGTGGGTCACACATCACTGGTCGCACATGCATTACCATGATGTCCCTGCACACATACATGCATACATGGCCCATGGCACACATACAGGCAAGTATCATAGAACCAGCACACCGCAACATGCCCTGTCTCACACAGTAATGCTTGCACACTTACCGCTCAACTCCAGACGGGCCTCCCTCTCAAGGACCTGGGCGTGGAGCGCTGGGCGTACGCGTTCCAGGACCCTCTTCTGGATGGAACTCATGCGGCCCCGGCCCCCCTCCACGAGGCGCCGGGCCTTCACAAGGGTCCTGGACCTCAAGTCCTCCCAGCGCTTCTTGATCTTCTGGACGTTGCGGGTTGCCACCCCCTCCGCGTTGATGGCAACCACACAGTCGGCCCAGATCCTCTCCCGTCCTTCCTTGCTGGCGCGGGACGATCCAAAGAGGGCATCATACTGCCCCAGGACATGCTCCACCAGGACACCAACTTCGGTGGCAGTGAAGCTGGTGCCCCTCTGCCCCTCTGGCCTGGGGTTGCCACTGGTGCCAGATGTCGAAGTGCCCGACATGGCAACCCCAGAGGCAGGTGTGGGTGGGCAACTGGGTCCTGGGGCTGGGCTGTGGAGCGATGTAATCCCAGTTGGGAGTCTCCAGTTCCAGCAGGGGTGGACACAGCAACTGGACCCCTGCAGATGGCTGATGTGCAGGCACCAAATGGCAGGGCACGGTGGCAGCAGGCAGGCAGGCAGGCAGGCAGCAGCAGATAGCACGTGGGAGGCTGCTCAGGGCACTGGGGGGGCAGTAACTCGGCCTTATGGGCAGGAGCGTGGTGTTCCGTGTGTTTTCGGGTGGCCAGCTTGATACGGAGTGATTTGGCACGTGAAATTCCTGCACGTCAGCGTGAAATCCGAGGAAAGGGCCTTAGCGCGTAAGTGCATCAGCACGCATACGCGATTCTATTGGACCAGAGTCCCTCACCGCGTAAGCGCGTCTGACGTGATCCGCACGGGCGTTCCCCACTCAGAACGTGATGACGGAGCACACGTGGAAATACTGCACGTCAGAGTGTCATCGCGTGTAATTGGCCAAAAGTGCGCGTACACGCGATTGGCCAATGTACGTGTATTACATCGCGTGTAATTGGCCAAAAGTGCGCGTACACGCGATTGGCCAATGTACGTGTATTACATCGCGTGTAATTGGCCAAAAGTGCGCGTACACGCCATTGGCCTATGTACGTGTATTACAGGGGTGCGCGGGCACTTACACACGCAAGTACGTCAGCGCACCTGTATGCCTGCTGCGTGGGAATTTCCACACGCTATTGGAGTGGGAACTAGATTCCAGGGGTGCGAGGGTCACACGCTCGCCTAGAACACGCGCAAGGCATTAATTTGCGCACTTATCAATAAACAAGCCAGATGCCAGGATGAACATACCGTTCCTAGCAGCAGTGGCAGTGGGCTACCAAAGGAGGAGGAGGAGGAGAGTCAGGGCCAGAATATTCACACCCAGAACCAGCCTATTCGGGATGCCTGATGACCAGGTGTATGGGAGGTACAGGTTTCCAGCACACATCATACTGGACCTGGTCAGTGAGTGGGAGGATGACCTCACATCACCCACCCTGTGCTCCCAGGCACTCAGCCCCCTGCAGAAGGTCCTGAATGTACTGCACTTCTTGGCCACTGGATCCTTTCAGCGGACAAGTGCCATAGTGGGTGGTGTGTCACAGGCCACGCAGTCACGCTGCCTACACCAGGTCTTGAACATCATCACTGCACGGCCATCAGTCCGCAGGCACATATATCTCCCCAGGACTCATGCAGAAAGGCGGACGTGCATCCAGGAATTCTATGGTGTGGCTCAATTCCCCAAAGTGCTTGGTGCAATTGACTGCACACATGTGGCTCTACGTCCACCCAGGGCAACAGAGCACATCTATAGAAACCGCAAGCACTGGCATTCCATCAACGTGCAAGTTGTATGCAATGCCAAGGGAATAATCACATCAGTATATGCCAACTATCCCGGGTCCACCCACGACAGCTTCATCTACAGAATGTCTACACTATGCCGGGACCTGGAGGCTGGCCAGCATGGAGATACATGGCTGCTTGGTGAGCATGAATGCCACTGCACATGCATGCATGTCAGATACTGGGTCATGACACATCACCACTAATGATACCCATCACCACCTCCGCAGGGGACAGTGCCTACCCTATCAGCCCCCACATGATGACCCCAATCCGGAACCCCACCACGCCACCCGAGGTAAGGTACAACACAGCCCACATTGCAACACGGGGCATAGTGGAGCGCACATTCGGAGTGCTGAAGTCACGCTTTCGCTCCCTTGACCGTTCTGGCGGGCAGCTGTTATATGCTCCCCGAATAGTGTGCAGGATCATAGTGGCAGCATGTGTCCTGCACAACGTTGCAACACGCCGGGGCCTGCCCGTGGACATGGTGGTGCCCCCACATCCACAACCACATGCACGCCCGCTGCGCATGGGAGGGGAAAGGGCACGGGGGGTGGCAGCCCGTACGCAACTGGTGTGGAAACAAAAGGGGGGGCGTCCTACCACATAAATTTACATCAAACAATTCCTGCATTCCTTATTTACTGCAGAAGTAAACTCCATTTGACATACTAAGTATCAACAAGTTTGTGAACTCATAATTAAACGAGAAATAAGTACACATAGAATAATGAAATTGACTTTTAGGCTGCTTACTTCAACTAAAATGCCAAGAACGAAGAATGAAGTGAATTCAATCAATCATAACATTTAATAGTTTCATATGAACAACACATGCCCGCTTATTTTGCAAACATAATCAAATAGAAACAAACCAAAAAATGGATTGAAAAACATAATAAATTAGTCACCATATCGATTTGGAATAACATAACATAAAAAACTGAACAATTGTTTCATAAATTGTCATTAAAGAAACACAGAAAAAACGTGAAATCGTAGCTGATAAACCAGAGTGGTTTTTTACAGATACCAATACATTATACCTGCTATTTTCAAGGTATACTAGGTATTCGGTGGGAAGTAACCAAGTCTATGGCCCTACGTCTAGATGTTAATCAAAAGATAAATGGGGACAGGCTGTTGAAATCCAGATGGTAGGTGGTCCCAGGACGTTTCGGCGGCAAGCGCCTTTTTCAAGGGTAATGACCCAGTCTCCCTATGGGGAAGAACGATATGTAAAGAGTATAAATGTCGTGTTGTGCAGCAAAATTGATCTTAGTATATCATAAAAACAATATATTTTTCTAAAAAACAATTATATTAAAAAAAGTTATGTGGGAGTGCAAATGGTACAGTGCCCCACCATAACCCAAAAAGTGTTCCAAACAAAAACTAACCTGCAAGGGACAGAGTTGACGGTAAGGATTCAAGTTCCTTTACCATGTAGGTGGAATAAAGCTCTGTAGCCAGTGTGAATATGGCTTGTATTGTCTTCAAGTGCTATGCCTAATTGTAGAGAGAAGATAAACCCATATATATATGGTAAGTACTAGTGCTTCAAAAAACAAAAATTAAAAACAAGCGCTTAAATTAGCGCGAATAAAATTACCTGATTATGAAGATGTAGTTCAAAAAACACGCTCTGTGCAAGGGACACTCTTATAAATTTTCTGCAGAGCGTTAATGAATTAATATGCTGGAAGTGGCGAACACACGTAATATAACTCCAGCGTGGTGGGAGAATTCTAAACGAGGAAGAAAAGGAAACATCCATATGCCTGCGGCCAAAGAATATCAAAACGCCCTGTCTGGTACGTTGTCAAAAACAAAATGGTCAGGAAATTAAATTACCTGTGAGTAGACAAAGCTCGGCAGCCTAAGTAGTGCTGCGAGACTATCCGAATGTCTTTCTCATTCAACGGCGTGCCGGCAGCAAATGCCTCGTTGTGGCCAGATTCAGTGGGGTTTGAAAATCGGCTGTATATATAAACAATGATCAACGCGCATGCGCATAGAACAGCCAGACGGTAATGCGCATGTGTCGCAAAAAAGCATGTTAAACTCTGCGCATGCGTAAAGATAATAATCGTAATGCGGCCAAAGGAAATGCGATGGACGCTTAGTAACCATGGAAACTGCATAACGTCACTCTTATTGAACCGTATCATGACGGGAAACATTATCTAAGCTAAAAAGCTAATAGTTGGAAGCGTGTATGACACAGACATCGGTCATACACGTAGGGGCACAGAAGAGCCCTAATGTTAGTGCCCTAGATATTCGAGCGCTATATGTATGCTGTAGACAGTAATACTCATTGGTAATAATACCTTGGAGGGAACGAGACAGGGATTTATTCAAAGTGCCATTTTACTGCATCGCGGATGCCAGGGAGTCAAACGTGCAAAATGGCAATGGACCAGTCCTTAAATAATTCAGAGGAGCTGTTATAACTGATGAATAGATGTCCACACATTGGAGGGCTTGAAAAGAAAGTCAAAGTGAAGTGGTCTAATACTCAGCTAAATGTCATGGGTACCATTTCATTAAGGCCTCTGGTGGTGGTTTGTAATTTAAAAATCCACCATGCCTCTTTATGATTAAGGGCATTGGTGGTATTAGTGTTGTTAAGGATAACATCTACAACCCACCATCTCATATCATCTACACCATGTTGATGTTCGATGTAGTGAGAGACCAGTGGTGCTGTTTGTGTTCTGCAACGGATGCGAGACCTGTGTTCCCCTATTCGTTTATGCACTGGTCGTTTTGTTTGACCCACATACCGCATTTGGCATGGGCATTCAATGATATAAATCACATTAGCAGTTTTACAATTGGAAAAGTGTTTTATTTTCCAGTCTCGTTTCCCAATCTTAAAAGATGTGGTTTTCCTCGTTAACTTACACACATTGCAAGATCCGCAAGGGTGGTGGCCTGTAATCTCTCTTAGACTCCACAATTCAGACCTTTGTGATTTTTTGGTGAGTCTAGAATGTGTGAGTATGTCTTTTAAGTTTTTACCCCGTTTAAGTGCCATCCGAGGTAAGGGTTCATCTGGGAGGCTAATTTGTATCAGTGGCCAGAACTTCTTGATGGTGGCCTTTATGTGAGTGGTATCAGGGCAAAAAGAGGTAACACAGGTCATCTGTTGTTCCATACTCAAATCATGTGTTTTTGGTGAAAGAAGAGTTTCACGTGGTATGTATTGGACTCTTTTCCTCGTGTTGTTAACCAATTTCTTAGGATATCCTCTGTTCCTCAACTTTGTCTGTAGTAACAAGGCATTTGTTTTATATTGTTCCAGTTCTGTACAGTTGCGTCTCACTCTCAGGAATTGTCCAAACGGTAAATTATTTCTGAGATGACCAGGATGAAAGCTTCTATAATGAAGAAGGGTGTTCCGATCAGTCTCCTTTCTGAACATCGAGCAAATTAATTTATCCTCTTTGGCTGTGATTGTTAAGTCCAAAAAATTAATGCTTTGATTACTTTTCTCTAGTGTAAAATGGATTTCATTCATTTGGTCATTAGCCCATTCCAAAAAATTGACCAAGGATGTTTCATTCCCCTGCCAGATAAAAATGATATCATCAATATATCGGAACCATTGTGTAATTTTATCCCGAAACGGGTTGTTAGTGTTGAGAATAAACTGCTGTTCATATTCTGACATAAAGATGATTGCCATACTGGGTGCAAAGGCAGCGCCCATGGCGGTTCCGCTTATCTGGAGGTAAAATGTTTCATCAAACAGGAAGAAATTATTCCGTAGAGCAAGTTCAAGTAGCTCTACTATGAAGTTTGTTGGTACTCGAGTCTGTTTCATATTGTGCGTAAGGTGGTGTCTTATACATTCTATGGCAGAATCTTGTGGTATACTTGTATAGAGACTGGTGATGTCCATTGTCACCAGTAGTTCCTCTGTTTGAGAGAAGGGATAGTTCTCAAAAATAGAGATAGTAGCCATTGTATCACGTAGGTAGGTCGGTGTTTCCTGACTTAAGGGTTTAAGAAAATAATCCACAAACTTACTAATAGGTTCGAGTATTGAGCCACACCCTGATACAATCGGTCTTCCTGGTGGTTGGTGTTGGTTCTTATGAATTTTAGGTAAAGCATAGAAGGCAGGTATTCTGCCTTCTGATGTAATGAGAAACATTTCTTCTTTATCAGTAATCCAACCATGTTCTGCTGCAAAGCTGACGGTTTCCCGAATTTTATTTTTTATTTCCAGAGTGGGATCTTTTTTCAATTTCCTATAATTTGTGGGGACGCCCAGAAGGTCTATCACCATGTTTTTGTACTGCTCCAAGTTTTGAATAACTATACCTCCTCCTTTATCTGCTATTTTTATAACAATCTGTTTATTGGCGGAGAGGTTTTTTAACGCTATATGCTCCTCTGTTGATAGATTAGATCTTTTTTGTTTCTCTAATGTTTGAAGTTTGGTCATTTCGTTCCTAATGCATTTCTCAAAGGTAACGATGGAAGATGATATTTCATTTTCTCTAGGATTGAAGTTAGAGGGTAACCGAAGCCCTGAGTCTTCCTCTCGATCTACTGATTCTTTATCCTTGAAATAAAATTTACGTCTAATTGTTCTGAAAAAAGTAGACAATTCCTGATCAAGAATAAACCAGTCTGTTTTGTTAGATGGCACGAAAGAGAGACCTTTAGCAAGTATGGCGGTCTCTGCTCTGGTAAGATCTATACCAGATATATTAAAAATTGGAATACTGTCTAATGTCTCCATTGGTTGCGTCGTCTCTGCATTGGATGGCCCCATTGTTGATAATTGGGGGGGTAAAAAGGCATTGACATTGGTGGTGGTGGACCCCAGTGTCGCCCTCTGGGGCCCCCTCGTCCCAAAAAAGGAACCTGAGGGGGTGGTGGTCCAAATTGTCCTTCATGTTGCTGTCTCCCTGGGATTATCCCATCAGAGGATCCTGAACTGGAGGTATCTGAAAATGTAACCCTCTTCCTTCTTCCTCTACTGGGACCGGCCGAGCTAGCTGCTTTTTCCCGATCTCTCTTGTCCTTGTAATCTGGTGCTAGATAGGGATATACATTTTCAATTTTAAAATTCCGGATGTCTTTGGCCAATTTCTTATGCTTTTTTTCTAATGTTAAAGCCATAAATTGGTCAAAGCTTGTATTAATCTCTTTCAATTTTTCCCGAGCATTCTGCAAATCTTCATTCGCAAGAAATTTTTCTTCTTCTATTGCCAAGTCCCTTTTAATTTTTACATGAATTCTTTGAGCTGTACTGATAGTTAGTACCATGAGGTCTCTAGAGCATTTGGTAGATATTTTGCTGAAACTAAGCATATATTCTTTATCCTCTAAGAACAAAGCCGGTTCATTTCGAACAATCAGTCCAAGTGGGACCATATTCACTCTTAAGTATTCTCTTAAAAAATGGCCATGGACTTCAGTCCGAAAACATTTCTTTTTGAATTTAAGTAAATCGTCACCGGATGCTGTAGTAGCTATATGTTGCTGTGCTCCATCCAAATTAAAAAGGGTGGGGCCCTGGATAATATCAGAGGTTTCTTCCTCCGTGAAGCTAAGTACTTGTTCCATATTGAATTCAAAGTGAAGTGTATTTTGGAGTGCAGGGCTAGTTAGAACACAACGTGAGGGTGGTGGGGGTGTCTAAACCCAAAGGACAATTCAAAAAGTTAAAAGGACAAGTCTAGGTGTCCCTATTATAGCATGGGCTATATCTAAAGTTGCATAACTGAAGGGACTGCTCAAGAAAGTGGTAGGGCTTTATAGAGCTGTAATGTATGGAAACAAAAGGGGGGGCGTCCTACCACATAAATTTACATCAAACAATTCCTGCATTCCTTATTTACTGCAGAAGTAAACTCCATTTGACATACTAAGTATCAACAAGTTTGTGAACTCATAATTAAACGAGAAATAAGTACACATAGAATAATGAAATTGACTTTTAGGCTGCTTACTTCAACTAAAATGCCAAGAACGAAGAATGAAGTGAATTCAATCAATCATAACATTTAATAGTTTCATATGAACAACACATGCCCGCTTATTTTGCAAACATAATCAAATAGAAACAAACCAAAAAATGGATTGAAAAACATAATAAATTAGTCACCATATCGATTTGGAATAACATAACATAAAAAACTGAACAATTGTTTCATAAATTGTCATTAAAGAAACACAGAAAAAACGTGAAATCGTAGCTGATAAACCAGAGTGGTTTTTTACAGATACCAATACATTATACCTGCTATTTTCAAGGTATACTAGGTATTCGGTGGGAAGTAACCAAGTCTATGGCCCTACGTCTAGATGTTAATCAAAAGATAAATGGGGACAGGCTGTTGAAATCCAGATGGTAGGTGGTCCCAGGACGTTTCGGCGGCAAGCGCCTTTTTCAAGGGTAATGACCCAGTCTCCCTATGGGGAAGAACGATATGTAAAGAGTATAAATGTCGTGTTGTGCAGCAAAATTGATCTTAGTATATCATAAAAACAATATATTTTTCTAAAAAACAATTATATTAAAAAAAGTTATGTGGGAGTGCAAATGGTACAGTGCCCCACCATAACCCAAAAAGTGTTCCAAACAAAAACTAACCTGCAAGGGACAGAGTTGACGGTAAGGATTCAAGTTCCTTTACCATGTAGGTGGAATAAAGCTCTGTAGCCAGTGTGAATATGGCTTGTATTGTCTTCAAGTGCTATGCCTAATTGTAGAGAGAAGATAAACCCATATATATATGGTAAGTACTAGTGCTTCAAAAAACAAAAATTAAAAACAAGCGCTTAAATTAGCGCGAATAAAATTACCTGATTATGAAGATGTAGTTCAAAAAACACGCTCTGTGCAAGGGACACTCTTATAAATTTTCTGCAGAGCGTTAATGAATTAATATGCTGGAAGTGGCGAACACACGTAATATAACTCCAGCGTGGTGGGAGAATTCTAAACGAGGAAGAAAAGGAAACATCCATATGCCTGCGGCCAAAGAATATCAAAACGCCCTGTCTGGTACGTTGTCAAAAACAAAATGGTCAGGAAATTAAATTACCTGTGAGTAGACAAAGCTCGGCAGCCTAAGTAGTGCTGCGAGACTATCCGAATGTCTTTCTCATTCAACGGCGTGCCGGCAGCAAATGCCTCGTTGTGGCCAGATTCAGTGGGGTTTGAAAATCGGCTGTATATATAAACAATGATCAACGCGCATGCGCATAGAACAGCCAGACGGTAATGCGCATGTGTCGCAAAAAAGCATGTTAAACTCTGCGCATGCGTAAAGATAATAATCGTAATGCGGCCAAAGGAAATGCGATGGACGCTTAGTAACCATGGAAACTGCATAACGTCACTCTTATTGAACCGTATCATGACGGGAAACATTATCTAAGCTAAAAAGCTAATAGTTGGAAGCGTGTATGACACAGACATCGGTCATACACGTAGGGGCACAGAAGAGCCCTAATGTTAGTGCCCTAGATATTCGAGCGCTATATGTATGCTGTAGACAGTAATACTCATTGGTAATAATACCTTGGAGGGAACGAGACAGGGATTTATTCAAAGTGCCATTTTACTGCATCGCGGATGCCAGGGAGTCAAACGTGCAAAATGGCAATGGACCAGTCCTTAAATAATTCAGAGGAGCTGTTATAACTGATGAATAGATGTCCACACATTGGAGGGCTTGAAAAGAAAGTCAAAGTGAAGTGGTCTAATACTCAGCTAAATGTCATGGGTACCATTTCATTAAGGCCTCTGGTGGTGGTTTGTAATTTAAAAATCCACCATGCCTCTTTATGATTAAGGGCATTGGTGGTATTAGTGTTGTTAAGGATAACATCTACAACCCACCATCTCATATCATCTACACCATGTTGATGTTCGATGTAGTGAGAGACCAGTGGTGCTGTTTGTGTTCTGCAACGGATGCGAGACCTGTGTTCCCCTATTCGTTTATGCACTGGTTGTTTTGTTTGACCCACATACCGCATTTGGCATGGGCATTCAATGATATAAATCACATTAGCAGTTTTACAATTGGAAAAGTGTTTTATTTTCCAGTCTCGTTTCCCAATCTTAAAAGATGTGGTTTTCCTCGTTAACTTACACACATTGCAAGATCCGCAAGGGTGGTGGCCTGTAATCTCTCTTAGACTCCACAATTCAGACCTTTGTGATTTTTTGGTGAGTCTAGAATGTGTGAGTATGTCTTTTAAGTTTTTACCCCGTTTAAGTGCCATCCGAGGTAAGGGTTCATCTGGGAGGCTAATTTGTATCAGTGGCCAGAACTTCTTGATGGTGGCCTTTATGTGAGTGGTATCAGGGCAAAAAGAGGTAACACAGGTCATCTGTTGTTCCATACTCAAATCATGTGTTTTTGGTGAAAGAAGAGTTTCACGTGGTATGTATTGGACTCTTTTCCTCGTGTTGTTAACCAATTTCTTAGGATATCCTCTGTTCCTCAACTTTGTCTGTAGTAACAAGGCATTTGTTTTATATTGTTCCAGTTCTGTACAGTTGCGTCTCACTCTCAGGAATTGTCCAAACGGTAAATTATTTCTGAGATGACCAGGATGAAAGCTTCTATAATGAAGAAGGGTGTTCCGATCAGTCTCCTTTCTGAACATCGAGCAAATTAATTTGTCCTCTTTGGCTGTGATTGTTAAGTCCAAAAAATTAATGCTTTGATTACTTTTCTCTAGTGTAAAATGGATTTCATTCATTTGGTCATTAGCCCATTCCAAAAAATTGACCAAGGATGTTTCATTCCCCTGCCAGATAAAAATGATATCATCAATATATCGGAACCATTGTGTAATTTTATCCCGAAACGGGTTGTTAGTGTTGAGAATAAACTGCTGTTCATATTCTGACATAAAGATGATTGCCATACTGGGTGCAAAGGCAGCGCCCATGGCGGTTCCGCTTATCTGGAGGTAAAATGTTTCATCAAACAGGAAGAAATTATTCCGTAGAGCAAGTTCAAGTAGCTCTACTATGAAGTTTGTTGGTACTCGAGTCTGTTTCATATTGTGCGTAAGGTGGTGTCTTATACATTCTATGGCAGAATCTTGTGGTATACTTGTATAGAGACTGGTGATGTCCATTGTCACCAGTAGTTCCTCTGTTTGAGAGAAGGGATAGTTCTCAAAAATAGAGATAGTAGCCATTGTATCACGTAGGTAGGTCGGTGTTTCCTGACTTAAGGGTTTAAGAAAATAATCCACAAACTTACTAATAGGTTCGAGTATTGAGCCACACCCTGATACAATCGGTCTTCCTGGTGGTTGGTGTTGGTTCTTATGAATTTTAGGTAAAGCATAGAAGGCAGGTATTCTGCCTTCTGATGTAATGAGAAACATTTCTTCTTTATCAGTAATCCAACCATGTTCTGCTGCAAAGCTGACGGTTTCCCGAATTTTATTTTTTATTTCCAGAGTGGGATCTTTTTTCAATTTCCTATAATTTGTGGGGACGCCCAGAAGGTCTATCACCATGTTTTTGTACTGCTCCAAGTTTTGAATAACTATACCTCCTCCTTTATCTGCTATTTTTATAACAATCTGTTTATTGGCGGAGAGGTTTTTTAACGCTATATGCTCCTCTGTTGATAGATTAGATCTTTTTTGTTTCTCTAATGTTTGAAGTTTGGTCATTTCGTTCCTAATGCATTTCTCAAAGGTAACGATGGAAGATGATATTTCATTTTCTCTAGGATTGAAGTTAGAGGGTAACCGAAGCCCTGAGTCTTCCTCTCGATCTACTGATTCTTTATCCTTGAAATAAAATGTACGTCTAATTGTTCTGAAAAAAGTAGACAATTCCTGATCAAGAATAAACCAGTCTGTTTTGTTAGATGGCACGAAAGAGAGACCTTTAGGCAGTATGGCGGTCTCTGCTCTGGTAAGATCTATACCAGATATATTAAAAATTGGAATACTGTCTAATGTCTCCATTGGTTGCGTCGTCTCTGCATTGGATGGCCCCATTGTTGATAATTGGGGGGGTAAAAAGGCATTGACATTGGTGGTGGTGGACCCCAGTGTCGCCCTCTGGGGCCCCCTCGTCCCAAAAAAGGAACCTGAGGGGGTGGTGGTCCAAATTGTCCTTCATGTTGCTGTCTCCCTGGGATTATCCCATCAGAGGATCCTGAACTGGAGGTATCTGAAAATGTAACCCTCTTCCTTCTTCCTCTACTGGGACCGGCCGAGCTAGCTGCTTTTTCCCGATCTCTCTTGTCCTTGTAATCTGGTGCTAGATAGGGATATACATTTTCAATTTTAAAATTCCGGATGTCTTTGGCCAATTTCTTATGCTTTTTTTCTAATGTTAAAGCCATAAATTGGTCAAAGCTTGTATTAATCTCTTTCAATTTTTCCCGAGCATTCTGCAAATCTTCATTCGCAAGAAATTTTTCTTCTTCTATTGCCAAGTCCCTTTTAATTTTTACATGAATTCTTTGAGCTGTACTGATAGTTAGTACCATGAGGTCTCTAGAGCATTTGGTAGATATTTTGCTGAAACTAAGCATATATTCTTTATCCTCTAAGAACAAAGCCGGTTCATTTCGAACAATCAGTCCAAGTGGGACCATATTCACTCTTAAGTATTCTCTTAAAAAATGGCCATGGACTTCAGTCCGAAAACATTTCTTTTTGAATTTAAGTAAATCGTCACCGGATGCTGTAGTAGCTATATGTTGCTGTGCTCCATCCAAATTAAAAAGGGTGGGGCCCTGGATAATATCAGAGGTTTCTTCCTCCGTGAAGCTAAGTACTTGTTCCATATTGAATTCAAAGTGAAGTGTATTTTGGAGTGCAGGGCTAGTTAGAACACAACGTGAGGGTGGTGGGGGTGTCTAAACCCAAAGGACAATTCAAAAAGTTAAAAGGACAAGTCTAGGTGTCCCTATTATAGCATGGGCTATATCTAAAGTTGCATAACTGAAGGGACTGCTCAAGAAAGTGGTAGGGCTTTATAGAGCTGTAATGTATGGAAACAAAAGGGGGGGCGTCCTACCACATAAATTTACATCAAACAATTCCTGCATTCCTTATTTACTGCAGAAGTAAACTCCATTTGACATACTAAGTATCAACAAGTTTGTGAACTCATAATTAAACGAGAAATAAGTACACATAGAATAATGAAATTGACTTTTAGGCTGCTTACTTCAACTAAAATGCCAAGAACGAAGAATGAAGTGAATTCAATCAATCATAACATTTAATAGTTTCATATGAACAACACATGCCCGCTTATTTTGCAAACATAATCAAATAGAAACAAACCAAAAAATGGATTGAAAAACATAATAAATTTGTCACCATATCGATTTGGAATAACATAACATAAAAAACTGAACAATTGTTTCATAAATTGTCATTAAAGAAACACAGAAAAAACGTGAAATCGTAGCTGATAAACCAGAGTGGTTTTTTACAGATACCAATACATTATACCTGCTATTTTCAAGGTATACTAGGTATTCGGTGGGAAGTAACCAAGTCTATGGCCCTACGTCTAGATGTTAATCAAAAGATAAATGGGGACAGGCTGTTGAAATCCAGATGGTAGGTGGTCCCAGGACGTTTCGGCGGCAAGCGCCTTTTTCAAGGGTAATGACCCAGTCTCCCTATGGGGAAGAACGATATGTAAAGAGTATAAATGTCGTGTTGTGCAGCAAAATTGATCTTAGTATATCATAAAAACAATATATTTTTCTAAAAAACAATTATATTAAAAAAAGTTATGTGGGAGTGCAAATGGTACAGTGCCCCACCATAACCCAAAAAGTGTTCCAAACAAAAACTAACCTGCAAGGGACAGAGTTGACGGTAAGGATTCAAGTTCCTTTACCATGTAGGTGGAATAAAGCTCTGTAGCCAGTGTGAATATGGCTTGTATTGTCTTCAAGTGCTATGCCTAATTGTAGAGAGAAGATAAACCCATATATATATGGTAAGTACTAGTGCTTCAAAAAACAAAAATTAAAAACAAGCGCTTAAATTAGCGCGAATAAAATTACCTGATTATGAAGATGTAGTTCAAAAAACACGCTCTGTGCAAGGGACACTCTTATAAATTTTCTGCAGAGCGTTAATGAATTAATATGCTGGAAGTGGCGAACACACGTAATATAACTCCAGCGTGGTGGGAGAATTCTAAACGAGGAAGAAAAGGAAACATCCATATGCCTGCGGCCAAAGAATATCAAAACGCCCTGTCTGGTACGTTGTCAAAAACAAAATGGTCAGGAAATTAAATTACCTGTGAGTAGACAAAGCTCGGCAGCCTAAGTAGTGCTGCGAGACTATCCGAATGTCTTTCTCATTCAACGGCGTGCCGGCAGCAAATGCCTCGTTGTGGCCAGATTCAGTGGGGTTTGAAAATCGGCTGTATATATAAACAATGATCAACGCGCATGCGCATAGAACAGCCAGACGGTAATGCGCATGTGTCGCAAAAAAGCATGTTAAACTCTGCGCATGCGTAAAGATAATAATCGTAATGCGGCCAAAGGAAATGCGATGGACGCTTAGTAACCATGGAAACTGCATAACGTCACTCTTATTGAACCGTATCATGACGGGAAACATTATCTAAGCTAAAAAGCTAATAGTTGGAAGCGTGTATGACACAGACATCGGTCATACACGTAGGGGCACAGAAGAGCCCTAATGTTAGTGCCCTAGATATTCGAGCGCTATATGTATGCTGTAGACAGTAATACTCATTGGTAATAATACCTTGGAGGGAACGAGACAGGGATTTATTCAAAGTGCCATTTTACTGCATCGCGGATGCCAGGGAGTCAAACGTGCAAAATGGCAATGGACCAGTCCTTAAATAATTCAGAGGAGCTGTTATAACTGATGAATAGATGTCCACACATTGGAGGGCTTGAAAAGAAAGTCAAAGTGAAGTGGTCTAATACTCAGCTAAATGTCATGGGTACCATTTCATTAAGGCCTCTGGTGGTGGTTTGTAATTTAAAAATCCACCATGCCTCTTTATGATTAAGGGCATTGGTGGTATTAGTGTTGTTAAGGATAACATCTACAACCCACCATCTCATATCATCTACACCATGTTGATGTTCGATGTAGTGAGAGACCAGTGGTGCTGTTTGTGTTCTGCAACGGATGCGAGACCTGTGTTCCCCTATTCGTTTATGCACTGGTCGTTTTGTTTGACCCACATACCGCATTTGGCATGGGCATTCAATGATATAAATCACATTAGCAGTTTTACAATTGGAAAAGTGTTTTATTTTCCAGTCTCGTTTCCCAATCTTAAAAGATGTGGTTTTCCTCGTTAACTTACACACATTGCAAGATCCGCAAGGGTGGTGGCCTGTAATCTCTCTTAGACTCCACAATTCAGACCTTTGTGATTTTTTGGTGAGTCTAGAATGTGTGAGTATGTCTTTTAAGTTTTTACCCCGTTTAAGTGCCATCCGAGGTAAGGGTTCATCTGGGAGGCTAATTTGTATCAGTGGCCAGAACTTCTTGATGGTGGCCTTTATGTGAGTGGTATCAGGGCAAAAAGAGGTAACACAGGTCATCTGTTGTTCCATACTCAAATCATGTGTTTTTGGTGAAAGAAGAGTTTCACGTGGTATGTATTGGACTCTTTTCCTCGTGTTGTTAACCAATTTCTTAGGATATCCTCTGTTCCTCAACTTTGTCTGTAGTAACAAGGCATTTGTTTTATATTGTTCCAGTTCTGTACAGTTGCGTCTCACTCTCAGGAATTGTCCAAACGGTAAATTATTTCTGAGATGACCAGGATGAAAGCTTCTATAATGAAGAAGGGTGTTCCGATCAGTCTCCTTTCTGAACATCGAGCAAATTAATTTATCCTCTTTGGCTGTGATTGTTAAGTCCAAAAAATTAATGCTTTGATTACTTTTCTCTAGTGTAAAATGGATTTCATTCATTTGGTCATTAGCCCATTCCAAAAAATTGACCAAGGATGTTTCATTCCCCTGCCAGATAAAAATGATATCATCAATATATCGGAACCATTGTGTAATTTTATCCCGAAACGGGTTGTTAGTGTTGAGAATAAACTGCTGTTCATATTCTGACATAAAGATGATTGCCATACTGGGTGCAAAGGCAGCGCCCATGGCGGTTCCGCTTATCTGGAGGTAAAATGTTTCATCAAACAGGAAGAAATTATTCCGTAGAGCAAGTTCAAGTAGCTCTACTATGAAGTTTGTTGGTACTCGAGTCTGTTTCATATTGTGCGTAAGGTGGTGTCTTATACATTCTATGGCAGAATCTTGTGGTATACTTGTATAGAGACTGGTGATGTCCATTGTCACCAGTAGTTCCTCTGTTTGAGAGAAGGGATAGTTCTCAAAAATAGAGATAGTAGCCATTGTATCACGTAGGTAGGTCGGTGTTTCCTGACTTAAGGGTTTAAGAAAATAATCCACAAACTTACTAATAGGTTCGAGTATTGAGCCACACCCTGATACAATCGGTCTTCCTGGTGGTTGGTGTTGGTTCTTATGAATTTTAGGTAAAGCATAGAAGGCAGGTATTCTGCCTTCTGATGTAATGAGAAACATTTCTTCTTTATCAGTAATCCAACCATGTTCTGCTGCAAAGCTGACGGTTTCCCGAATTTTATTTTTTATTTCCAGAGTGGGATCTTTTTTCAATTTCCTATAATTTGTGGGGACGCCCAGAAGGTCTATCACCATGTTTTTGTACTGCTCCAAGTTTTGAATAACTATACCTCCTCCTTTATCTGCTATTTTTATAACAATCTGTTTATTGGCGGAGAGGTTTTTTAACGCTATATGCTCCTCTGTTGATAGATTAGATCTTTTTTGTTTCTCTAATGTTTGAAGTTTGGTCATTTCGTTCCTAATGCATTTCTCAAAGGTAACGATGGAAGATGATATTTCATTTTCTCTAGGATTGAAGTTAGAGGGTAACCGAAGCCCTGAGTCTTCCTCTCGATCTACTGATTCTTTATCCTTGAAATAAAATTTACGTCTAATTGTTCTGAAAAAAGTAGACAATTCCTGATCAAGAATAAACCAGTCTGTTTTGTTAGATGGCACGAAAGAGAGACCTTTAGCAAGTATGGCGGTCTCTGCTCTGGTAAGATCTATACCAGATATATTAAAAATTGGAATACTGTCTAATGTCTCCATTGGTTGCGTCGTCTCTGCATTGGATGGCCCCATTGTTGATAATTGGGGGGGTAAAAAGGCATTGACATTGGTGGTGGTGGACCCCAGTGTCGCCCTCTGGGGCCCCCTCGTCCCAAAAAAGGAACCTGAGGGGGTGGTGGTCCAAATTGTCCTTCATGTTGCTGTCTCCCTGGGATTATCCCATCAGAGGATCCTGAACTGGAGGTATCTGAAAATGTAACCCTCTTCCTTCTTCCTCTACTGGGACCGGCCGAGCTAGCTGCTTTTTCCCGATCTCTCTTGTCCTTGTAATCTGGTGCTAGATAGGGATATACATTTTCAATTTTAAAATTCCGGATGTCTTTGGCCAATTTCTTATGCTTTTTTTCTAATGTTAAAGCCATAAATTGGTCAAAGCTTGTATTAATCTCTTTCAATTTTTCCCGAGCATTCTGCAAATCTTCATTCGCAAGAAATTTTTCTTCTTCTATTGCCAAGTCCCTTTTAATTTTTACATGAATTCTTTGAGCTGTACTGATAGTTAGTACCATGAGGTCTCTAGAGCATTTGGTAGATATTTTGCTGAAACTAAGCATATATTCTTTATCCTCTAAGAACAAAGCCGGTTCATTTCGAACAATCAGTCCAAGTGGGACCATATTCACTCTTAAGTATTCTCTTAAAAAATGGCCATGGACTTCAGTCCGAAAACATTTCTTTTTGAATTTAAGTAAATCGTCACCGGATGCTGTAGTAGCTATATGTTGCTGTGCTCCATCCAAATTAAAAAGGGTGGGGCCCTGGATAATATCAGAGGTTTCTTCCTCCGTGAAGCTAAGTACTTGTTCCATATTGAATTCAAAGTGAAGTTGGTGGCCAACTTCTTCACCTAGGAATCACAGTGCTGGCTAGTGCACACTGCTCTGGCACATACCATCTGACAATCAATGATGACACTACCTGACAATGTCACAAAATTACTCGACAATAAACTGTCAGATACACATCAGCCTGAGATTGTTAACATGGAAGTGTCACTATGTGTGCACCCCTACCTACACATACACCAGCAATGCATCACAACGAGAAGACACAACTCCATCAATCAAATATGCATTGCCACAGGCGATTCACTACATGACAACATTGCCATGTCACCCATTCCCTTCACAGTCCCGCCACTGAGGACACCATGTCATGGTATGTGAGAGCAAACAAACTGGCCATCACAACATGACACCGGTGTCACAAATAGCAGTGCCCCAAATGGAACATAGCCGCACTTGAACAGCTAACCGCGCTGGAGCCACTACTACACACCTGTGTAAGAGTAATTTCAATCAAATTACACACCAACCCACCTTGAAGCCCACCCAAACAAGACACAATGCATGTAATCAATGGTAGTCTCATTACCTGATTCTGCTGGTATGTCCTCACCGTCCAGATGTACAGTGATGGCGCCACGCAAAAGTGTCAGTGCACATCTACCGACATGTAGTCTGACTCCAGAGAGTATGCCCGTTTGAAGAACTGTGTGAAATACCTGCAAAACATGAGCAACATATGTAAGTAGAGGCACATATCAAACCATCATGCATAGTTAGGTGCAACAACAATGTACACTATGAATGTCTACACAGTATTGACTATGGACTGGCCAACAGCTCATGGGAGTCCAATGTCACCGTGTAATTTGCTGTCACTTGGGCACACCCTTTGCAAGCCCATGTAAACGGAAGCAGGAGGGGTGTGGATGTCTGCTACCCAAGCATCTAAACCAAACTCAGGACAAGCCTGCATGTGCCCAGCCACAATACAGTGTATGCCCAGGTACCCACACAAGGCAACACTCTTGGAAAAGAAAAAATAAAATTGAGAAAAAATGGCCATGAAAGGGCCGGCGGGGGGGGGCCACCTATGAGGTCCGAGGACAGGATGCACGCCACAATCCACCTGTGTGGATCATGGGAAACTAAAACACCCCATAGGCTCGTGGCCCACACGGCTACTCTGTTGTGGGAGATGAGTCGCTATCGCTCTGGCCAGACCCTGCAGCTGACTCAGGAGGTGGGGGAGCTGCCTCAGAAGATGGTGTGACAATGGGAGGCAGCCCACGCAAAGCACGAGTTTGCTCCTCCATGGCTGCAAGCAGGCGGGTCTGGTAGTTCTGGTTCTGGGTTATAATCATGCGGAGGTCCCCATGCAGTAACTCCCGGGATGACCTGACCTCCGCACGAGTTGCCTGCATCTCGGCCGAGAGCGTCCGTGTCAGACGCTCCAGCTGCTCCTCTGTCCTTCTATGGGATGAAGCCTCAAGCTCTAACAGGGTCGACCTGAGGTGACGGAATTCTTCCCTCAGGCCTTCCCTGTGGCGCTGGGACTCCATGGAAAGTGATTCCCGCAGAGTCGCCAGTGCCGCCCGCCTGTCCTTGTTGGACGCCAACATATCCTCCCTGTGTGCCTGGCTGATGGACTCTGTAGCCTGCTCCAGTCGCTCCATCAGCCTTTCTGGGGGGACAATGGAAGTGGCCACCCTATCCATGGCCTGTGCAATCATCTCGGATGATGCTGCCTGTTGGTTGGCCATACCGTAGATGGATTGCTCCCAAGCGGTATTGCCAGGTGGCATACGGCCACCACGTTGACGGGCACCACACCTGCCTGGGGCAAGGCGGACTGCGCCTTGCTGTGCCGGCAAGGCCTCAGGCTGCAGGACTGCATTCCCTCTCTGATCTGCAGCCCCAGGAACAGGATCAGAGATTGTGTGGTGTGGCCCTGCATCCGTAACCACCGGAGGCTGAGCTGCCGACACTGACATCCCCATTGAGGGCAATGGCCCGGCTGCAGGTGGGTCGGACAGAGGAGATTCTCTCCCAAGAACACTCACCTGCGACTGCACATAGGTGTCATCCTCCGAGTCTACACCTGAATACTGCTCGGGGGAGGAACCCCCAGAGACACCCCTCGACAGCACGACCTGCAGCACTTGTGGGTTTTCACCCACAAACACACCACGTCCCTCACTTGTGGAAGGTCGGCCCGGGTTGCCCTCCTGGGACGGCTCAACCACCACATCCCCAGCATCAACAAGTGCTTCGTCCCCTGCAAAGACATGAAAGAGAAAAATGGAAACAGGCATTAGCACCATGGCATGCAACAAGGGCTGATGAACAACAGAGGCAGTAGTTCTACGACACATGTCCCACATGACTGGGAGACCTCCTATGCATTCACCATCACTGGGTCTGTAGGGGAGGCTCAGGGCATACAATGTACAGATTGGAGAGCAACGCCTGCTCACCATGCTGCCTAGCACTGCCATCACACATTGGCCGGTGATTGCCATGTCAAAGGCACATGCCATCACACACATGGCATGTGACATAGCCACCAAGTGAAGAGGGAGAGGAGGGCAACTTTTTTGGATTTCTACCACTCTGGTCCTGACATTGCATCATCACATCAATAAGTTGACATGTTGTACATGGATCTGCTAGTCCAAATTGGCCACGATGCACAGTGCCTTGTCTACATCAACAAAATGCAGTAAACAATGAGATTCCACCTCCCCATCACCTGTAAAGGAATCATATAGCATTCGTGAAGCACCGGTCCAGAAATGTATGAAGGTACAGCGGAGCACTGAGGGGTGGTGGGGCAGTAGGGGATGCCAGTCAACAATCCTACTGGTGCTGGTGTCATTCATGTCACGCAAGTGCAGGGGTGGGTGGCACAATGATGTGCAAGGGGAAGTGGCGGCTGGAAGTGCTGTACAAGGTAAGTAGGACTTAACGTCAAGGGCAGATGGTGTTAGGCGCAGACAAGTGCTGGGGGGGGTGGCCTATAGGGGTACAGAGACAATCATGCAGTGCTGTGGGCTCGGAGGGGACAGGGGAGGTACACACTGCATCTGGCTCGGCAAGGTCCTTGCAGATTTCTATCTGTCCTGCAGAGTTGTCACATGCCGCAGATATGTGCCCTTGGATTGGGGATCTCATCTTGGTGAGAAGGGTGAGGCGCTATTGCCTTTGGAGCATGTGGCAGGCCAGTTTGCCAGAGGATGAGCATGATGCAGGACATTCCCTCTCTGCCACCCGGCACCTGTGGTCTGGGTTCACATGATCCGAGTCATGCCAGGACTCTGCATTGGCATGGGGCTTCAGACAGGTGGTCATGACCGTGGCAAAGACATCCAGTGTACCTGACATAGAGTGGAGCATGGAGTGGGCCCTGTCAGGATGGGAGTGAGCCTAAGGGGGAGCTGGATGGGGGGGAGATTTTGGCAGCATGAGCCTCGACTGACACACACTTCATGGGTTGGAATACCAAGAAGGTGTGTGACAGTGGTGAGGGTGGCTTTGCCTGTGGTGTGGTGAGGGTGAGCTGGGAGGAGAGGAGAATGTGATCACTCCAGGAGAGAGGAGTGCAGAGATGGACGGAGAGGAGAAAGTCAGATGAGATCAGAGCATCAAGAGTGTGCCCTGCAGAATGAGTAGGGACAGACGGGAGTCTAGAGGGTGAGAGGGAGTTGCTGAGGTCACAGAAAGGTCACGTGGGGGGGTCAACAAGCATGCAGGTGGATGCGTACAGCAACAAGGAAGAGGATTTCTGTGTCTGGGGACATGAGTGAGGAGGAGAGGTGAGGACACTCAGAAAGGAAGTAGTACATTTGACCAGTTTTCCCAGACACAGTACGCACAGTTTGTGAATGTCAAGGTGTGGTAGAGAGAGACGTCACACAAGCCATTCCAGAGTGGAGTAGGTCTAAGTAGGAGTGACAGTGGCAGGAATACCCTCAGGGAAGCCAAGGGCACACCCCCCCTGCACAGTCGTGGCGGGCAAAGGAGAGGGTCTCCTGAACATCAGGTAGGAGTGTGTGAAGGATGCAGACAGAGCTGGCCGTCAGACATGTTTCCATGAGACCAAGGATGTCAAGGTGCATAACCTCATGTAAGTGACAGATATCGGAGGAATGCCTGATGCAGCCGCAGTGAAAGGAGTGTAATTGTGGAGGAGGTTGACAGCCTTGGAGGACTTACGGGGAGTGCTAGAGATCAGAGGTGCAGCATGTGTAGGAGTTGGAGTGGGAGGCGGAGAAGGATCATGGGAGGGTGCAGGGAGGCAGTGCAGGATTGATGAGGAGAGAGGAGGGGGGACAGCAGGAGAGGTAAGGAAGTTGATGAGATGTGGGTAGCATTTCTCAAGGAGAATGAGGTTGGCCTAAGGGCCTTGGACTGAGATGCTCCCATTACCATGCACATCAATTGTGGCCTCTGAGGGTTTGAAGGAGGCCAGGAGTACACCCCAACGGGTCCCACCATTGATGGTGGAAGAGGAGCAAGGAGAGAGGACAGGGACCATGTGAAGGGTCTATGGGACAGGCAAAGGCATGTATGAGCAGATGTCAGTGAGAGTTGGCTTTGAGTAGGCTCAGATGCACTTGTCAGCAATAGGGTGGGTCGCATTGGAGGGCAGGGTGCCCTCATTTGACTGTTAGCAAGCAGGTGTCGTGAGTAGGGCACGATGGTCTGAACTGTAGAAGTCAGGGAAGATAGACCATGAAGAGCAGCATGGAGTGTGAGGGAATGGGGCTCGAAACCAGACGGTACCAAAGCACACAGGTAGGAGGTGGATGTCAAGGCAACATCCACAGTATGACAGCATGTTGGTAGGCATTTATATACAGAGGACGCATTAGCATGTGGTATCATTGCATGTCAGGCATGTGAAGATGAAACTTGATTGGCTGGGGGAAAGTATAGGAATGGTATGTAAGACATCAGATGAATAGACAGGGGAGTATGAGCAACAATGTAGTGACAAAATGACAATTCAAGGGCAACTTCCATGGTGTAGGGCCATATGTGCACTGTTGCCAGTTGGGATAGTGCTGTGGGCAGATGGTGTTGCACTGAACATACTGGATGAGGCACATGGGTGCCACTATCTACTCTGCCACACACCCCCTTGACAGGCACCCAACATGAATGCTTCACACACACACCATGCACATGGATAATACACACATGCATGTGCACTCACCGGATGATGCCTCGTAATCAGGGAGATCTCCCACACCTTGGAGTTGTCCCTCGGTGACGTAGGATCCAGCTACGGACTCGTGTGGTGTGAGTTCTATTTCCTGTGCTGGGGACCCACCTCCAGTCACCAAGGTTGCGGCATGACTTGAGGCCAGCTTATCCTTTGCCCTGCGCTTAAGGTCATTCCAGCGCTTCTGGCAATCACTAGCTGTGCGCCTCACTACTCCAAGGGCACTTATTCTGTCAGCAATGGTCTGCCAGTGTGCCTGGCGTCTGGCATGTGTGGTCTTGGACCCTGCAACGATGACCATTTCCCTATCATGATCTGACACATACTGAACAAGTGCATTCAGTTCGGCGTCTGTGAAGCTTGGCTTCCTTGATGGGCCGGACTGTGCAGCCGTGCCTGGGGAATCAGCCTGTGCCGGACGTGCACTCTTCCTCTTGCGCTTGGAAGGGGGTGGGGATCCAGAGTGTCCTACGCCGCTGTGGACACTAGGGGCAGGAGCCGTGGTGGACTCAGTACTGGGTGTGTGGGATTGCACACTCAGCATGGGAGTAGGTGCAGGCATTGGGGGTAGTGGGATGGGGTCAGGCCTGATCTGAGGTGCATGAACTAGGACCGACACAGTCTTGGCAGGGTGTATGAGAGGTGGGGTGGATGGAGCCACACCCTGGCTACGGGGGCCAGCAGATGACCTATCTGGCATAGATGCGCGTGCCCTGATGACACCAATGTGCACCGGTGCACGTGCAGTGGACCTGCTGACCTGGATGTCAGCGATGGGATCACCCTCGGACAGGTCTGCTGCCACAATGGGCTGGTCCAACAAGGGCTGATCAGGGTTGGTATCAGCCACATGACCCTCAACTGGGGGGGGGGGGGGGCATGGGTGTCCCTGACTGGTCCTCCAGACTGGGGGGGACAGGGGCACCCTGCAAGTCACAACCACGTCCCCTAGTGGATCCTCCACGGCCACCACGTGTGGCTCGGCCACCTTTGCCACCCTTACGGCTTGCACGCCTCCCAACCATGGCACTGATGTTATTGTGCGTATGGGAGTCGGTGTGCACAATTGTCCTGGGCAATTGGGTGTCAAAGGGGTTGGGTACCAGATGGTATTCGTACCCTAGTGCAGTGGCAAGGCTATATGACACCCCTGGGGAAAGATGACGGGTCACGCAACGCACAGGCACCCCAGAAAAGTTAAGGAACGTGCACAATACCCCTCCTAGACCACGTGTGCTGATGGAAAACCCTGCACTACGCTGTGGCATCCAGTAACACAATGAACGTATGCGTGTCACACGCAGCCTAGAATGACCTCTGAAGGGGTAGGCTACACACGGGGCAAGCACAGAAGTTAGATACGTGCGTGACTCACCGTCTGCCAGGTAAAAGAGCGTGAAAAATGAGCGCGTTTGGTTGGCAACACCCCCGCCAAAAGAAGATGTGTACGCTGTCTGAGGAGACAGGACAACAGTAGAAGGGGACACTGTTTGAGGGAACAGGCCCAGGTAAACCAGTACAAGAGGAAAAAGAGAAAAAGCTGTCAGAGGTAACAGGGAGTACGAACTGGAAACGCCGTGAAGTAAATCGCGTGTGAAACGACAAGAAGTACAGAATTCACCCACTCGCTCTCCACGAAAAGCACGTACAAGGATATGGTGTTCAACACTACCTTATATACAGGCCCACACGTACAGCGTCACTTACGGCGTGTACGTGCTTGGCCCATGTTCACCAATCACACGCTTTGTCACTTCTGCGTGTGGATCCTTTTTCACCAATCACACGCTTTGACACTCCTGCGTGTAGCTCACTTTTCACCAATCACACGCTTTGTCACTCCTGCGTGTAGATCCATTTTCACCAATCACACGCTTTGTCACTCCTGCGTGTAGATCCATTTTCACCAATCACACGCTTTGACACTGCACGTGCAGGTAACTATAGACGCACATATGCTGGTGACGGGTTTTCGCGCGATTCGCTGAGTGTGGGGTTTTCACGTGCAGATTCACTCCCTATCAGGCTGTCCACGCGTTCAAACACGAAAGACCACGCTCCTGGCCAGGAGGCAAAATTAGAGTCCCCCAGAGCCCTGAGCACGCTCCCACCTGCCATCTGCTGCTGCCTGACTGCCTGCTGGCCACGTGCCCCACAGTGCTGGTGGGTGGGGGGGGTGGGAGACATGGGTGGGGGCCTGGTGGAGGGTGCCCCTGGTGGATGGGGGGTGGGGGTGGTGGGAGACATGGGTGGGGGCCTGGTGGAGGGTGCCCCTGGTGGATGGGGGTGCAGGGGGACATGATCAGGTGTGCAGGGTAGTCCCCTGTTTTGTGGGCTGCCTGCAGGGGCCGTGGAGGGTGTACAGGGTACACCTGTGAGGGCCCACCCAGCCTAATCGCGTGTGTAACTTCCCACGCACCCCTGTAATACACGTACCAAGCCAATTCGCGTGTGAGAATTCCCACGCACCCCTGAAATACACGTACCCTGCTGAAGTCGCGTGTAAAACTTCCCGCGCACCCCTGTAATACACGCGCCCAGCCTATTCGCGTGTGGAAATTCCCGCGCACCCCTGAAATACACGCGCACAGGCTATTCGCGTGTGATAATTCCCGCGCACCCCTGAAATACACGCGCCCAGGCTATTCGCGTGTGGAAATTCCCGCGCACCCCTGAAATACACGCGCCCAGGCTATTCGCGTGTGGAACTTCCCGCGCACCCCTGAAATACAAGTACCCTGCTGTAATCGCGTGTGGGACTTCCCGCGCACCCCTGAAATACACGCGGACAGGCTATTCGCGTGTGGAACTTCCCGCGCACCCCTGGAATACACGTACCCTGCTGTAATCGCGTGTGGGACTTCCCACGCACCCCTGAAATACACGCGGCCAGGCTATTCGCGTGTGGAACTTCCCGCGCACCCCTGAAATGGACGTAGCCTGGGATTTGACGTGTGAAACTTCCCGCGCACCCTTGAAAATCGCATGGGCCGCTTGCCGTGATGGTCCAGTGTTAGCGCAGCCCCTTGCGCTGGTTTGTGATTTTTATGAGATTTCCCAGCGCAAGGGGCGTCCCTGGGGGCGTAACTGGCGCTGCAGCGAGTCACTGCGCCACTGTGCGCCACGGCTGCCTGGGGAAGCTAAAATCCATGAATACGCTGTGCGCCGGATTCGGTTTTGGCGCACGCGGCTGGCGCAGACTATCGCAGGCGCACGCTGTGCGCCAGCCGCGTGCGCTACTTGTGCGCTGGATTCTATGAATTACCCTGATTATTTTCTGCGACTGTAAGTAACTCGGGGTGCAGCACACGTGGGATATCCTGCTCACTACAGGGAAGTGAATGTTTTCAGTGCACGAGGGAGGTGTGTGATTAGAAAGCATTTTACATTAGTCACAGCAAGTACTCTGTGCAAAGAGGATTACACAAGTGTGTCTGGTGAACGGAAGTCATTTATGCGGCAGCAGCTCGTTCGGCTTCTGATCCCTCTAGTGTGCAAGCCAGCGCGCATGCGCGGGTATTCTCAACGAGACACGCCCACTGATAAATCTGACCATTATTATGATAGCGAGCAAGTTAAAAGGACCCCACCCGAGTCCAAGCCACAACTCATGATTTTAGAACTAACGATACGAATGAGGAAAGGGGGAGGAAAATGCCACATTTGCAGAGAGAGGGCAGCAGGCAAAGCTACTCTTCCACCTTTGTACAGCCTCTTTCAAATAAACCCTGACAGTCAGTGGGTGGCAGCCACACTGTAATCAGCAGGACTGCCACCTTCACAGCCAGAGGAGCGCAAGAAGATCATTAAGGACATCCAAACTGGAAGTTCGTCATGCAGGGCAAAGAACAACTGCATCTCATCATTTGCCCTCTGGGCAAGAAAACGGTGTACCCGGGGAAAGGACGAGACAAAGTTGGGTGCCACATCATTGCAGTGCCATATGTTGACACACCTGGAACAGGTATGCAATGAACCCAGAGCACCCCTAATGCAGTCCTCTGCTCTCCCCAGTAGTCACCATGCCACCTGCACCCCACCCTTTCACCCTGGAAAACATTGCTTCCTTTTCATAGCTCTAGGGACTGACTACAGTGATGACTGACTATAACAGTATGAGATGCCGTTAACATGTATGCTGCTACGGTTCTGTTCTTGAAACCCTCTACTGCTACTTTAAAAACACAGTAATTCCAAGAGAGCCCAACTGCCAACAGGCAAGACAGAACCCTGCCCTGTGCTTCAGATACACATCCTTAACGAAGAGGGAGCCCTCCCGACCCCCCACTTACTCCCACATTTTCCTGCACCCTGTCTGCCCTGGAACTAACTCTACTGTACAATGTAGCCAGTATATATTCAGTCCCTTCAGATCAATGTAATATGTATGTCCTGCCCGGCCCCGGTCTCTGTTTCATGTATTCGCCCTCCATCTTGTTACGTGCGGCACCTGACTGAGGATTGCCCTATTGGCTGTTTCTTTTTTTGTAAATGTTTCTGGGGAAACAAATGTGTGCCCACAATAAATAAACACAATACAACAAATACAATGGGTCTCATTTTAAGGGTGGTGCACCCGTTATGACGGGGGCCGGTACGGGACCGGCCCTCTTCATTACGGGAGTGCTGAATACGAGCTTCCCTTTGCGGGACCCGGATCAGACGCCTGGTAAAACCGGTGCAGGTGTTATTACTTCCCTCCCCATTCCCATTGAGCCCTATGGGGGCTCCAATGGGAATTTGGATGGGTTCCTGCAAGGAGGAATTACTGGGTCCTCCTATGTCGGAATGACCCGGTTATTCCTCATTGCAGGAACTCGGTAAAAGAGCCTGGTTTGGAGGCAGCCATGCTAATAGCTCCATGGCTGCCTCCAAACTCGTAATGAGGCCCATTTTGTATTAATTTCCCTGTTAAACAAGAGCTGCGAAAAACATAAAATAGCACTTTTTCAAAATTCAATCCCTTCTACTTATATCCGGAAACACGCGCGATTGAATGGCCACCCATGTACTGCAGCACACATGATATTCAGGTAGAACATCTTTGTAGCATCTTCAAACAACCTGAGTCAGTCACATGGGCCTCATTACACGGTAGGTGGTATCCATAGCTGCCCCCTTACCACATTCCGGGTTCCCGAAATAGGGACATACCGGGTCATTCCAACCTTGGAGGACCCGGTAAGTCCCCATTCCAGGAACCATTCCCCATTCCCATTCGAGCCCCCATAGGGCTCAATGGGAATGGGGATGGAGCTAATAATGGTACCGCAATTTGCGGTACTGTTATTAGCTCTGAAGTCCCTTAACGGGTCCCATCCATAACGCCTGATAAAAACAGGTGTTAAGGAAGGGACCCGCTAAGGGACCTCAGAATAGGGTGGTAAGGGATTACCGGCACCGCTGCCGGTAATCCCTTACCGCCTACCGCGTAATGAGGCCCATTGTCAGGCATCATTGGGCCTCATTCCAGGTCCGGGTCTGGGTTCCCGAAATAGGGACTTACCGGGTCATTCCAACCTCGGAGGACCGGGTAAGTCCCCATTCCGGGAACCATTCGCCATTCCCATTCGCGCCCGCATAGGGCTCAATGGGAATGGGGATGGAGCTAATAACGTTACCGCAATTTGCGGTACCGTTATTAGCTCTGTAGTCCCTTAACGGGTCCCATCCATAACGCCTGGTAAAACCAGGCGTTAAGGAAGGGACCCGCTAAGGGACCTCGGAATAGGGTGGTAAGGGATTATGGGCACCGGTGTCCTTACCGGTGCCGGTAATCCCTTACCACCTACTTCGTAATGAGGCCCATTGTACTTTCTTCCACCCACGAAAGAAGAATGGTGCAAGGGGGCCATTCCTAGCTGGCAATGTGTTGCATGCCGTGTTCGAACATTGCAAACATAAAAGAAGAGGGAATGTAATTCATTGGATTTTAGCCTTCAGAGGATATAGCAGTATTGCAACTAAGTACTTAACAGTGATATGCTATCATCAGACAACATTTGGTCCATTAAATTGATTTAAGAGTAGATCCTTACATTTGTATTAAGTGCTTGGCTCCTTTTACAGCATGCTTTACTCCTTGCCCAACTGCTCAGAGAGTGGTGCAATATCCACTGTTTTGGAGTATTGTTGCTTTTATCCCACCAAATATTGGACTTTGAAAGGGACTTCTGCAGCTCATCGTGAGTCTCGCACATGATTGCAGAGCCAATCCTGCAACCTTTGGGACCTCTGCCTCTGCCTTCGAGCTTTAGGGCACTCACTCCATCTGCTGTGTTCCTGCTCTCCTTCCCAATGCCCTTTCAGGCTCCTGAAGGTGGAATGGCACTGGAACATGTGCATGTCTGCAGCATTCTCCACTGCAGCGCGGTTCCGCTCTAGCGGATCCCTCTGCGCCTGCCCAAAAGGAATGCACTCACAAGCCTACCACCACCACCAACAACGAGGTGCAGTGGTGGCCAGATAAAAGGCCCTGCTGATGCATGATGTCCCTGGTGCAGTAGGCGCAGAGGGCAGAGGTACTTGGGCAGGCTCAGCAGGTGGCAAGATGGAGGTGCGTCCTCCTGTGAGGAACAAACAGGAACTCTCCCTTTGTCATCCTCACTGCTTCAGGCTCCTGTGGAAGAGGTGTCACTGGAAGAGGAAATGTGTGCTCTAGAATTAGACAGACCAGGCCTCCAAGTCATATGCCTGTGCATTGCCTTGGCTTCCAACGAGCCATCCTTCCCAGGCATACCACACTTGGCTGCCATGTTGCATAGGTTACGCATCACAGTGCCTTCATCCCTCTTGACTGTCTTCCCCTCAGACAGTTAAAGTAGTCTCAGGCCCATGAAGAGGGGGTCTCTGTCATGGGTGGAAATGTCTTCCGTCCCACCCGAAGCTTGCCAAGAGATGCCTTTGCTTGCCTTGCTCTCATCTAGAGCTGGAACGGGTACTGAGGTTGCCGTTTCCCTCTCTTCCTTAGCCATTGGCTGGTAGACCACATCTGTCTCCTACTGTTGTTGGTCTTTTGTCTCATGCCACACTATCACCTGAGACCCCCTGTCCTCCTCAGGGGTGCCACACTTCCCCCACATCTCTGCTGCACCCTCTCCTTGCTGAGTTATCACTACCCTCTCTCAATCCTCAATGTTGATTAAGGCAGTAGCCCACAAGTGCTGGGTACCCACAAAAACAAAGCCCTCCTCCAGTGAGATAGCTGGGCCTCCGAGGCATCTATGTAAAGCTTGCCAGCTCCTTCTAGCACCTCCGTTGCAAGGACGGGCTGGGCCCGGCCCTTTGCAATGACCCTATCTCCTCCACCTCCTCCTTCTGTGGCAATGGCAAGCCCTCCTTTGTCAGCTCTGGCTCCTCACCTCTTCCTGAGTCATCCCCCATAGGAAACATTTGCTCTGGTTGAGGGCATCTGGCACCTGGCCCCACAGAGGCCTACCATGGTCCTCCAAGAGCTGGTAAGTGAACCTCCTCATCCTCCTCCCCCTCCCTCTCCAAACATGAAGCCCAGTCTTGCTTCATCATTTCAGTTCCCGTCTACGGAAGGACTCACGGTACTAAAAAAAAAAGAAGTCACCGATTAGGGCGCCCACATGGACTCACACAAAGACTCAAGACTCACACAAACAACTGGAAAGATTTGTCGGACACGCAAAGGGAGGGGACTAAAACTCAGGAAGGAGTTTCTGGTTCTCACAAAAATGGCAATGTTTTTTAGGTTTCACACAAACAATTAAGAATGCAAAAATAAGGTCACACAAGACCTAGAAGAACAAACATGAAGCCTAATGAGATTAGTGATACAAAAGGGAAAGTGTTTTATTCTTTTTTAAGCTCTTTATATAAACATAAAGGGAAAAAGGAACGGGGAAGGGTAGGGAGTGTGTGTGTGTGTATTAGTTGAGCCCTGTTCCTGTTGGGGTTGTCTGTGATCCTGAACTGCAGGGCTGCGCTCCTGCTGTGACAAGGGTCTGGTCTTGAGGATCTGGATTGCTGGCGGGAGAGTTCCAGTACGGTTTGCTACTGTGTGTTGATTGCTGTGACCATGCCTGGGGATAGTTTCCGCTGCCACATGGGGTATGATTCCCATGTGTGTTTTGGACTGGCATGCCATGTTGCCTTGTGATCCATGGTAATGTACATGGCCTAGCATTGATCACTGAACCTGGCTCACTGTGGAACCTGCTATTCGCGAAGACCAATTTCTCAACACTGGCTTGGGATGCATTGGGGTGGCATAGAAGGCAAGCATCTTCCCAGGCATGAACATGAAGAAAAGACTGATCGTGTATGCCAGGTGTTTGCAACTTGTGGCTCTCCAGATGCGATAGACGAGGACTTCTGTGATCGCCTACCATTGACTATGCTCGATAGGGATGTTGGGATTTGTAGTTCAAAACATCTGGAGAGCCAAAGTTTCAGACCTCTGGTGTATGCTGTGTAACGCCCTTTGGATGCAAGTATTGAGTGAACTTCTTCATTCTCAGAGACTTTCTTGCAGGGAAGTCAGGTAGCGACACAGTATTGCATAGACTGGGTCTCCTCAGCTTTGATGGCAGAGACTTTCTTGCAGGGAAGTCAGGTAGCGACACAGTATTGCATAGACTGGGTTTCCTCAGCTTTGATGGCAGAGACTTTCTTGCAGGGAAGTCAGGTAGCGACACAGTATTGCATAGACTGGGTCTCCTCGGCTTTGATGGCAGAGACTTTCTTGCAGGTAAGTCAGGTAGCGACACAGTATTGCATAGACTGGGTCTTCTCGGCTATGATGGCAGAGACTTTCTTGCAGGTAAGTTGGGTACCAACACAGTATTGCATAGACTGGGTCTCCTCGGCTATGATGGCAGAGACTTTTTTGAAGGTAAGTCGGGTAGCGACAGAGTATTGCTTGGACTGGGTCTCCTCGGCTATGATGGCAGAGACTTTTTTGAAGGTAAGTCGGGTAGCGACAGAGTATTGCATAGACTGGGTCTCCTCGGCTATGATGGCAGAGACTTTCTTGCAGGGAAGTCAGGTAGTGACGCAGTATTGCATAGACTGGGTCTTCTCAGCTATGATGGCAGAGACTTTCTTGCAAGTAAGTCAGGTGGCAACAAGTATTGCATAGACTGGGTCTCTTCAGCTATGATGGCAGAGACTTTCTTGCAGGTAAGTCAGGTATCAACAAGTATTGCATAGACTGGGTCTCCTCGGCTATGATGGCAGAGACTTTCTTGCAGGGAAGTCAGGTAGTGATGCAGTATTGCATAGACTGGGTCTCCTCGGCTATGATGGCAGAGACTTTCTTGCAGGGAAGTCAGGTAGTGACACACTATTGCATAGACTGGATCTCCTCAGCTATGATGGCAGAGACTTTCTTGCAGGGAAGTCAGGTATCAACAAGTATTGCATAGACTGGGTCTCCTCGGCTATGATGGCAGAGACTTTCTTGCAGGGAAGTCAGGTAGTGATGCAGTATTGCATAGACTGGGTCTCCTCGGCTATGATGGCAGAGACTTTCTTGCAGGGAAGTCAGGTAGTGACACACTATTGCATAGACTGGATCTCCTCAGCTATGATGGCAGAGACTTTCTTGCAGGTAAGTCGGGTAGCGACACAGTATTTCATGGACTGGGTCTCCTCGGCTATGATGGCAGAGACTTTCTTGCAGGGAAGTCAGGTAGTGACACACTATTGCATAGACTGGATCTCCTCAGCTATGATGGCAGAGACTTTCTTGCAGGGAAGTCAGGTAGTGATGCAGTATTGCATAGACTGGGTCTCCTCGGCTATGATGGCAGAGACTTTCTTGCAGGGAAGTCAGGTAGTGACACACTATTGCATAGACTGGATCTCCTCAGCTATGATGGCAGAGACTTTCTTGCAGGTAAGTCGGGTAGCGACACAGTATTTCATGGACTGGGTCTCCTCGGCTATGATGGCAGAGACTTTCTTGCAGGGAAGTCAGGTAGTGACACACTATTGCATAGACTGGATCTCCTCAGCTATGATGGCAGAGACTTTCTTGCAGGGAAGTCAGGTAGTGATGCAGTATTGCATAGACTGGGTCTCCTCGGCTATGATGGCAGAGACTTTCTTGCAGGGAAGTCAGGTAGTGACACACTATTGCATAGACTGGATCTCCTCAGCTATGATGGCAGAGACTTTCTTGCAGGTAAGTCGGGTAGCGACACAGTATTTCATGGACTGGGTCTCCTCGGCTATGATGGCAGAGACTTTCTTGCAGGGAAGTCAGGTAGTGACACACTATTGCATACACTGGATCTCCTCAGCTATGATGGCAGAGACTTTCTTGCAGGGAAGTCAGGTAGTGATGCAGTATTGCATAGACTGGGTCTCCTCGGCTATGATGGCAGAGACTTTCTTGCAGGGAAGTCAGGTAGTGACACACTATTGCATAGACTGGATCTCCTCAGCTATGATGGCAGAGACTTTCTTGCAGGTAAGTCGGGTAGCGACACAGTATTTCATGGACTGGGTCTCCTCGGCTATGATGGCAGAGACTTTCTTGCAGGGAAGTCAGGTAGTGACACACTATTGCATAGACTGAATCTCCTCAGCTATGATGGCAGAGACTTTCTTGCAGGTAAGTCGGGTAGCGACACAGTATTTCATGGACTGGGTCTCCTCGGCTATGATGGCAGAGACTTTCTTGCAGGGAAGTCAGGTAGTGACACACTATTGCATAGACTGGATCTCCTCAGCTATGATGGCAGAGACTTTCTTGCAGGGAAGTCAGGTAGTGATGCAGTATTGCATAGACTGGGTCTCCTCGGCTATGATGGCAGAGACGTTCTTGCAGGGAAGTCAGGTAGTGACACACTATTGCATAGACTGGATCTCCTCAGCTATGATGGCAGAGACTTTCTTGCAGGTAAGTTGGGTAGCGACACAGTATTTCATGGACTGGGTCTCCTCGGCTATGATGGCAGAGACTTTCTTGCAGGGAAGTCAGGTAGTGATGCAGTATTGCATAGACTGGGTCTCCTCGGCTATGATGGCAGAGACTTTCTTGCAGGGAAGTCAGGTAGTGACACACTATTGCATAGACTGGATCTCCTCAGCTATGATGGCAGAGACTTTCTTGCAGGTAAGTCGGGTAGCGACACAGTATTTCATGGACTGGGTCTCCTCGGCTATGATGGCAGAGACTTTCTTGCAGGGAAGTCAGGTAGCGACACAGTATTTCATGGACTGGGTCTCCTCGGCTTTGATGGCAGAGACTTTCTTGCAGGGAAGTCAGGTAGTGACACACTATTGCATAGACTGGATCTCCTCGGCTATGATGGCAGAGACTTTCTTGCAGGGAAGTCGGGTAGCGACACAGTATTTCATGGACTGGGTCTCCTCGGCTATGATGGCAGAGACTTTCTTGCAGGGAAGTCGGGTAGCGACACAGTATTTCATGGACTGGGTCTCCTCGGCTATGATGGCAGAGACTTTCTTGCAGGGAAGTCAGGTAGTGACAGAGTATTGCATAGACTGGGTCTCCTCGGCTATGATGGCAGAGACTTTCTTGCAGGTAAGTCGGGTAGCGACACAGTATTTCATGGACTGGGTCTCCTCGGCTATGATGGCAGAGACTTTCTTGCAGGGAAGTCAGGTAGTGATGCAGTATTGCATAGACTGGGTCTCCTCGGCTATGATGGCAGAGACTTTCTTGCAGGGAAGTCAGGTAGTGACACACTATTGCATAGACTGGATCTCCTCAGCTATGATGGCAGAGACTTTCTTGCAGGTAAGTCGGGTAGCGACACAGTATTTCATGGACTGGGTCTCCTCGGCTATGATGGCAGAGACTTTCTTGCAGGGAAGTCAGGTAGTGACACACTATTGCATAGACTGGATCTCCTCAGCTATGATGGCAGAGACTTTCTTGCAGGTAAGTCGGGTAGCGACACAGTATTTCATGGACTGGGTCTCCTCGGCTATGATGGCAGAGACTTTCTTGCAGGGAAGTCAGGTAGTGACACACTATTGCATAGACTGGATCTCCTCAGCTATGATGGCAGAGACTTTCTTGCAGGTAAGTCGGGTAGCGACACAGTATTTCATGGACTGGGTCTCCTCGGCTATGATGGCAGAGACTTTCTTGCAGGGAAGTCAGGTAGTGACACACTATTGCATACACTGGATCTCCTCAGCTATGATGGCAAAGACTTTCTTGAAGAGAAGTCGGGTAGCAGTTCCATGCCTGCTGGCTACAAATAATATTTCAGAGTATCTAGATAATAGGTTCTCAATAAGTGACCCGCCCGATGTTTTGGACTACAACTCCCATTAGCAGTGACTCCCAGTATAGTCAGTCTTGACCGATCATGGGAGTTGTAGTGCAAAACATTGGATGGGGCATGAGCATGTGGACTCTTCAGCAAGTGTTCTTCTTTTGTTCCAGTGGGATGGAGTGCTGGGAACGCAAGCAAATGGAACTGTTCTGGCGAGTTACAAAGATGTTCGCTGCTAGCGTCATAACAGGAGGGCCAGTGTCCTCACTTTGGTTCACCTTTTTAACTCTTTGTATTTGTTTTTCATGTGTGATACATTGTGGCCGTTGTTTTGTATTTTAATATTGCTGGCTGTGGTCTCATTTGCTTGGATGATTTGTTTAAATGAGTGTTGTTTCCTGGCCCTGTGTCCTTGTGCCCTTAATGTGTGGGGTAGAAGTGGGTGAGGCAGTTGTGGCTCAGGCCAGCGAGGGCCAAAGGGCAGGCTCCAGGTTGCCTCAATTTAAACCACTGGCAAAACAAACTCAAGCAGAGGCCTGTCCCCACATCCAGGAAAATGACCATGGGAAAATGTCCGCCATTTTGCCCCGCCCCCAGTTCAGAGGAGCCTGCAATCGCTTCGGCCCTCGCTCGCCTCAGGAGGAGCATGTTGTTATCCATGGAAAGCCAGAGAGAAATGAAAGGAGGGAATTGTGATAATAGACTCAGTTTGATATCAGTGTAAGGCATTCTTCTCAAAACAGCGCATTTAAATGGTAAGTAATGTGGTAGCAGTGAGCCCGCCAAGTGTGACGCGTGTGCAAACTGGATGTGCACATTTGCGCCTGAAAGCCCGACCCCACAGCTCTAATCTGGATACAGCCCACCCCAGGAATTCTGCGCCTTCTCCCAAGACAAACAGACTTACAATATAAAGTCTTTAATTTCCGCTGCTTGTTTGAGACTTGAAAAACAATCTCGCTTTTTCTGGAACGCCAAATATTCTTCGCATTGCGCATAATAACAGGCTGCAAACCTGTTTCAAACAGTCGTGTGTAAAGTGGAGAGTTTGGGGGAGTTTTATATATCTCCTCTGCTCTGGGTATAAAGTATCAATAGATGCCCATGGGCTGTTTGTGCGCTATACAAATGTAAACAAATAAATAAATAGCTGCAGTTCACATTCGTATTCCAAGAGGCAGGGGCTACTCCCCCTGAACCACTAACTTAAAAGGAAAACGTGTTTACTTGGTCCTCTTAGATCAGCGCTGTCTGTGCCCAAATTCACTTCTAGTCCTGTGCACGTTAAAATGATGACCAATGAAGATGCAAAGCAAGATTAAAGCCCAATAAAATAAAATAAAACTAATTACAAATTGTACACGTGTTTTGTGCCTATAGGCTCTTCTTCGGGGCTGCACAGCTTCTTGTGTTGTCGGTAATGGTGAATAGTAGGTAATATCAATCAGTGAAAAAATACAATTTGTCCAATTCACTTAGGACCTATAACACTGATGTCCACACATCAACTATGTGAATCTTTACAAATTTGTCGCGGTTTGGCCGTTTCTTATTTTTCCATAACAGCCTTCTCCTTTTGCTACAGTATCTCCTTTGATTTGTCTACTCTCTCTTGTGGTAATGGTTTTTATCTGCGATTATGTGTGAGAATCTTTTGATTATGTGATTGTTTGCTCTATATTAGATTAAATATGATTCTAAGGATTCAGACTAGGGTGCTCATTAAGAGTATGCCGGTCTGGGATAAATTCCAGTAGAACGGGCAGTAATACTGGATCCGGACTTACTCCAAGTTTGCCGGTAGGGTCATTGAACTACCCGCAGGCCTGACATGCGGGGAGTTCAGGCCCCTGCCGGCAAAGCATTGCCCCTATCACCGATACTGTTACTACCAGTGGGACCAATGGGACTCCATGGAATGGGAACTTACTGCAGTTGCTGGCACTTGTAATATCCTGGTAACACCGGGATATTGGGGGCCAGTGACGGTAAGGCGAGTCTGCCGGTAACCCGCTGGTAGCACCGAGGGCCAATGTCTCATTGCATCTTGGCCATTTCATTCTACTATGGTTGTCAATATGCTGCCCCTGAATACAACATTATAACCCACTCGTGGCTAGCAAAATGTTGTGGAGCTGTGGCAGTCATCCACAACCAGATACTATCTTTAACAGAGTTAATTGCGCCCCCACCATACTAGGCACAGAACTACTGTTTGCAAAACCTCTGCTACAAAACTAAACCTGTTTTGCTATACAGGTATAACCTACAGGCCCCCTGATTAAAAAATCTCCTTTGTACATCAACTTACCGAAATCTTAATATCGCTTTCAAAAGTAGTAGCTCTGGGTTACGTGATCTTCTGCTTTGGACATATTGATGACACCAATATGTCGCATTCGAAGAGGTTACTTGATGAATTGGGCCTCCCACTCTTGGTGACATTTCTAACTCGTAGGGCTTCCCATGGACCAGATCAGGTATTCCCCCACCTCGTCTGATTTAAGGCAGTTGGAACCCTTTTAGTGACCCGTAATAACATAATTCTCAGAATGCCTCGACTGTATTCACAGGTCTCTCTGCGGCTGCGTTGCTCCAACCTGACCTCTCCAAGATGGCTGCCGGTACGGAGCATCAGGTTGCAAGCGACGTGACCTGCTGACAGCGTTCCAGCGCCACAATGGATTCAAGAACCAGCAAAAGTGGTAAACTCTTGCGTTGCAACGGTGCTCCATCATTGTATTAACAGTCTGTTTAATCTCTATCCCTCCCTTAGTTCTTGCCACTAATTTGCAGTCAAGAGTGTCTCGTTTCTTCTTCTATGATCCTCTGTGTTTCTCCGGTTTGCTTCTGCCTTGTTTCCCCCTCTGTGTTGCTGCCTCCTTCTTCCTGGTTTCCTCTGCCTCAGCTGCTGCTCCTTCAGTCCTGGTTTCCTCCGACCTCAAATGCTGCCTCAAATCAATCCTGCTTAAACTGCCTCAACTCTGCGCATCCTATCATTGGACTGCCTTCCCTCTATGGATTTTTTTCCTGGGTTTTCCCCCGGACTAGGATCTGTCCCTAGGTCCAGCCTCTCTCCCCCCCTGTTCAGTCAGGAGTAGGGGTGGCTGCCAAAAGGACAGACCCTTCCTCTCCGTTGATCAGACCCAGAAAAGAACCCAGGTAATGCGTGCATCTGACAATAGTTTTCTTTATTTAATTAGTGCTCCTCTTTAGTTTGAAGTACTTGCCCCCTCAGGTTATATGCCCAAGAATCCGATCTTCTCAGACTCAGTTTCAATGTTGTCCTTCCAGAGATTTTGACTATGTTCAAACAAGACTTGACTTTGACCAGTAGATCAGGAAAATTAAACTTCAAACATTCTTTGTCATGAATCCAAACAATCCTTCATCTTCTACATTGCATCAGGGCACAAGTCATCTGAAGATTTCGGATGTCTCATCTTCGGTTGCTTTAGCTAATCTATATGATGACGCATGCAATCAAGAAAATATAAATCTTTAGGATTTTGATATAGATCCGGTTTGGGCGTGTACCTCATGCCTTGAAGGCAAACCCAAATTCAATCCACCTTTTCCTGTGGGGGGATGTTTGGAGACCTTTCGGGTCTTGGTCTTTGCAGATTTACGAGAGCTTAGAGTCTCTAATCAGAGTTGTAAAAGACTTTTCAACAACAGCAATCCCCGGAGTCCCTTAAAGGATTGTCTGAACTGGTTATTAAACCCTTAGGCAAAGGGGCCTGATATGGGGACAAGCCTCCTTCAGCAGGCCTCAGGCAAGCCTGACGTCAGACCACAGATTGAGGCAGAATCTCTCAAGAAGGTCTCCGGTGAAAAAAACACACCCAAGCCAGGGCCCTGGGCTAAAATATCCAGAGGGACAGACCAAGTGGATGTGGTGACAGAGGGCCACCAGGACAGTACCATTACCTATAGAGGGGTAGCAACAGCAAATCTATACACAATCATTTGTAAATGTAATGCTAAATGGATAATACAAATGAAAAACAACACTCTTAATATTAACATGGTACAAAAAATAACTATTAATGAAATTACACAATGTGTTCTGTGTCCATAAAATTAAATAAATGCAGGCTCAAGAATGCGCCTAACTGACGTGCTGCAGTTAGTCATGGGTGAGCTGTCTCTTCCTGAGGTGGGAAGGACGCCTGGAGCCTAATTCTTGGAGCGTCATGCTGGAGGTAACTCTTCCACTTCAAGGTCAAACTCGGAGTTTGGGGGTGCAGTAAAAGCACTGGTAATTCCATTACTGGCAAAAAAAAGTGGCGGCAAAAGAATTACTGCCACCCTTTTAGACCACCGCCAATCTTTTAATAAGGCCCTTTGTTCTTTACCGACATTGAAATTGGCAGCAGTGAGATCATTGTTAAAGACGCTTACCTGGACACAAAGATACCTACAGGTTACCCCTTAATAGCTCAGCTGCCATATTTAGGAAAATAAATGGTAAGTGGTTTAGAAAATCAGTTACAGAAATATGATGAAATACCTGTTTTTTACATCATTTCCAGGCAGGCATCTGAACGGCAGCTGGAACGAAAGTAATAATGGTAGGTGCCCCAGATAATCAGAGGTAAAAGGACAGATCAAGGAGACTCTACACCTTTGACACGGCTAGAATTGCCAGCTACGTTCAATACATTAGACCATGGAATACTGATCGATCGGCTACAAGAGTTCTGCACTTAAAACACCACCTTGGATTGGATTTGTTCTTTCCTGAGTGTAAGAACACAGTCAGTGTGTCCCCTATATGAATCTAGTCCAAGCCCATAACCTGAGGAGTCCATCAAAGATCTGCCCTCTCACCTTCACTTTTCAAATGACATATTGCCTCATGGCCACTTTGATTGATTGCTTTCATATAAAGGTTGTAGTGACGTAGCTAGTAGCATGTTAGTCTTAGAACTGTAGCTTAGGGTACTAGAGTTCTAGAAGGGGTTTGTTTGAAAGAGGGCACTTGAGAAGTGAAGGAGGAGGAAGCAGCCAAGGCAATGAAGTGCTGCAGGGTTGTATGAAGAATAACACAACAAAGACTCTAACGACTCATCTGTTGTCAGCCTACATACTTCACATTTTCCGAAAGGGTAATAAATACACTGTACTTCTTCAACTCCTTGTGCAACGGAATCTGATCTTATGCTGCCAAAAGATCTTTTTTAAAGACTTCGTTTCGATTCGTATGTTTAGGGCCTCCCTCCTTTTCTTCTTACTCGCCCTGCATCGCAGCACTTACTTTACTCAATGGACTAGTTTTGCATTTGAAATATTAGCATATCAACATCCTTATCTCCTCAGTGTCAAGATGCCGCTCTGCTGATATTGTGCTTTAGAAAGTAGGTTCATTACAAATCGAAATCCATTCTTCCAGTCGCTCAGGGCTGCGTCTATACAAGAAACCTGCATATAGACACGAGGTTTCAGCGTGCACTGTACAGAACACTCACTACCAATCACTTAAAACTCTGTTACTTAAAAGGGAAAACTTGTATTCATGTGCACGTGTCATGCTGGCGCTCCCTTCACAGCGAGTATGGCGAGAATGTGTTTAGAACGGGTGAATGAAACGGGGATCGCGGCTGTTGGTTGGTGTCAGTTGGGGAGTTGGAGAGTGGGGTGTTGATGGTGAGGGAGCGCTGGGTCGTCTGGAAATACTCTGAAACTCATTTGAGTCTCACAGGAGAGTTGCTAGGTCTGGAAAAGACCCGGGGCTAAACTGATGTCGGAACTGTTGGGACTGGGGGCTAGCTAGTCTTTTGGCTCTAGCTCCTGAGATTCTATCCGGGGCTACAACCAAAAGATCAGGGGCTATAGCCCCCTTAGACACCCCCTAGCAACGCCCCTGGAATCTCACCTATTTATTGAAAAAGATGCTACAAAACTCAAAGCAATTGCCATTTGAGTTAGATGGAGAACTGTGCAATCAGGGGTGGACTGGCCTATAGGGAACTCTGGAGATTTCCTGGTAGGCCACTGCTCCCTAGGCCTATTTTGTGTGGTATTTCCAAATGTTCCCATAGCAAAAGGGTTGTGCTGGCTGAAAATGCGTTATATGGGGCCTCTTTGAAAACGAGTTCCAGGGCCTCTTTTAGTTCCCAGTCCACCCCTGTGTGCAATACTTAACGCAAGTGCGCTCATGCTATTTTAAATTGGCGTTAGCTGGCACAATAAGTTCGCGCTCTTGCTGTAGTTCTTAAAAATTACCACAAGATGGCACTCGAGCTTCATGGCTTTTTACTTTACAGGCGAAAGAACGGAGCAGGACATTTCGGCGCGGCCGATTCGGCGCGGGACGATTTGGCGCGGCCAGTTCGGCGCAGGATAAATGTCCTGCTCCGGAACTGTCACTACGAGTTCTTCATGCAGGCACCACAGCCACGCAGACTACACAGCTGGGCCCGTGAAGGTGGAGGCTGTGCTGCTCGGAGCACTATGCTCCGAGCAGCACAGCCCCCACCCTCGTGAGCCCGGCAGATCTAATCTGCCAAGTGCGAGGACCATGCACACAGAGTAGGTTACTCTTTGTGCTGAGTGCTCGCACAGGGCATTGCTTTTAATGCAAAATTCTGGGTTCCTATGCCTTTATTTTAAAATGAAACCGCTCTAGGACAGTTTCATTTTAAAATAGTGTGGGATGAAATTGAAACTCGCACTTTCAGTGCACTGCACTGAACGTTTCCCTAAACAGCAGGTGATGTGCACTGGTGTGACGCACGCCAAAACATCCCAGCGCCGAAACATCCCGCCGCCAAACTGGCTGCGCCGAACTGGCCGCGGCGAATCGGCCCGCGCCAAACCGGCGGCGCCGAAAAAGGGGTGTACCGCGAAAGGAAACAATAGCGTTCGCCATGTGCATCCCAGGCAGCCCCTTTGCAATGAGGTTTAACTGAGAATACAGATTTTCCATACATTTGTTACAGAAATCATGATTCTATTAAAGACTCAGAGGCGAAATATTATGCTCTGATCTTCTCTTTACTTCACAAGCAGCAAAGTATAAACAAACAATTATGAAAAACAATGCAACATAAAAACTACAATTCCCAAAAAACCAGTGAATTCGTAGTTCGTTTTTCATAAGTCCACAAAACCCATGTGACCTTGCCAGTCCAATCACATTTCACTTTTCCCTATAAACACTGCATATTTTAAAGTCCTTCCTCTTTCTGCCACTGATCGAACAACTTAATAACTTGTGCCCCAACCGGTAGACGACTTCTTTATTCTTTACTTTGATCCCTCTTCACGACGTCGTTGTCTTCTGCTCTGCTCCTTTAAAAAAATATAAATTCCATGACATTTCTCCTACTGAACGGGTGGGCAATCGCATAATTGCAAACATTACCATTTACAAATTATAATACTCTTCAAGAACAATATTTTTGCTACCATTCATCCATTATAGCGATTGAATTGGGTGGAATAATCTTTCGCCTCTGAGTCTTTAATAGAATCATGACTTTTTGTAACAAATGTGTGGAAAATCTGTATTCTATGTCAAGAGTCGGAGGCTCAGATTATGCTAGTTTAAAGCTTACTTACCACCAACGACGCTATCTGTTCCACTGGTCTAAAATAAACATTCTTAAACGTTGCCTCATTAGACCAGTCTGCCGCCTTCAAAATATCTTCCAGGCGAGCCCCTGACCTAAAGGCTGATGACTCCATATCACCACTAGTAGAAGGTGCCCCAAACTGTCCTATGTCAATGCCTGCCTCTGCCATGCACCATTTCATCCATCTAGCCAAAGTGGCCAAAGCTACTGCTTTAAAAGGCTTCCTGATCACTATTAACACCTGATATTCCCCCATGGGTCTCACCATATCTGCCTTAGTTTCATAAGCTTTCAGACACCTAAATGGGCATAATCTGGGCTTTTCAGGAAATGCCATGTATTCTACAGTCTTAATAGCTGTTTTCGTCCTATTTTTAAATGTTAAATGTAACACCTGTGCACGAAAAAAAAGATTCCTGTTCGTCTCCAACGCCTTCACATCTGACACTCTTTTGTAGGAAATGAAACATAACAAAGTAGTTAATTTAGCCCACAGAGCTTTCCTAGAAAGATTCTCATTGTCCGGCCAGGCCTCAAAATCCTCAAGACCACACTCACGTCCCAAAAACGCGAATACCTAGGTGTAGGTGGTCTCATGCACTTGACACCTTTCAATAATCTGCATTTTAAAGGAAGTTCACCCACTGGTTTTCCTTTAATGTACTCATGTCCTGCAGATATCGCAGATCTGTAGGTGTTAATAGTTCGGTATGCTTTAGCCTGAGCTGCCTGTGCCGCCAGGAAATTCACTACGTGAATTACATCAGTTCGTATGGGATTAACTTCACTCTCCATACACCAATTATTCCATCTTCGCCACTCTGTAGGCCTTCCCGGTTCCCGGGGCCCATGACTCTTTGATAAATTCCTGAGCCGTCCCCGAAAGACCTGGTTTGGCCCAGGCCTTCCTGAAATCGCCCATGCTATCAGGTTCAGGTTCCCTGATTGCACCAATGGGCGAGTTTCTGCCGTTGGACCTAAGACTATGTCCCTTCCGTGTGGCAATAGAATTGGAAAATCGTACGACATCTCCAGCAGGTCTGGGAACCATGCTTGACCCCTCCATTCAGGTGTCACTAAAATTACTGTTGCTTCCTGTCTCCTGACCTGTGCCACAGTGCATGCTATCATGGCGAACGGAGGGAAAGCATATTCCTTCGCTTGTCCCCATTCCTGGAGAAATGCATTTGTTGCCGCCACCTACGGGTCTTGTCTCCAGCTGAAAAATCTGGTGATCTTCCTGTTCAACCTCGAAGCGAACAAATCTGTCAGACACGGATTTCGCTCCTTCCTGTGTCCAACAACGGGCTGCGAAGAATCCCGGCAGGAGTTCGAGGCAGTTGATGTGTAGGCCCAATTCCTCGCTCGACCACTGCCCCCCCCCCCGGTCAATTGGTCACCACATCTGCCTCCCCATGCCCATCGACTGGTGTCCGATTCTATTACCAGGTCCGGGGATGAGCCAAATATCGCCGTGCCATTCCATGCCTCCATGTGGCAGTACCACCATTCTAGCTCTGTTCTGGCTTCCTGAGATAGGGGCACTTTCTGTTCGTAAGATAGAACTTTCCTGATATGTTCTATCTTTAACCTCTGCAGCGCTCTGTAGTGCAGAAGTCCTGGAAAGATTGCCTGTATCGACGATGACAGACGCCCTACCAACCTCGCTATCTCCCTCAAAGAAATCACCTGTCTTGTCATTGTGCTCTTTATTTCTTTCTTTATGGAGTTCACCTTCCCCAAAGGTAGTCTGAGAGTACCCTCAGCCATCTCTAAGATAGAACCCAGGAATTCCATCTCCTGTGCTGGTTCTAATTCTGACTTTTCCCAGTTTATTAGAAAACCCAGCTGTTGTAGTAAATCTGTTGTTACTCTAGCAGAATCTCTCTGTTCTGTCTGATACATCAGACAAATGTCGTCCACGTAAATAATCATTCTGATTCCTTGTTCCCTGAGGTGACTTACCAGTGGTTTCAATAGTTTGGTGAAGCACCATGGCACTGATGCTAGACCGAACAGAAGACACGTGAACTCCCATTTCTCTCCTTTCCACAGGAACTGTTGTAGTTTCCTCTGATTCTGCCGAATCAGAATTGTTAGATAGGCATCTCCAGGGCTTTAAGTGGGCCGGGGCCTGCCGGGGCTGGGCCCCGGCAGGCTCCGAAATTTCGTTTTGAGGCGGGGCCCTGCCGGGGCCCACTAATCTCCCCTGGCAGCCCCAGCCACTCCACGAAAAGGCATTTTTTTCTACAGCCTGAAGCTCTCGCTCGTGTGCGAGAGCTTCAGGCTTCAGAAAAAAATGCCTTTCAGCCATAATGGTGGCGCCTCACCTACGAAGCATCCCTTTAATCAAGTGATGCACGTGGGCCGGCGCCACCATTATGAAGAAAACGTGAGGCCGCTGGAAGCAGAGGCCTTGCTTTCTAAATGCTGAAGCTCCCGCGGATTCGCGGGAGTTTCAGTCTTAAGGAACAGGGCCTCTGCTTCCAGTGGCCTCACCCTTTCAGCCTTAATGGTGACGCTGCCCCTCCCCAGCTGGCGAGGAGCAGCACCACCATTAAGGCTGAATAGGGAGGCACTGCCCCTTGCCAGGCAAGCCTATAGAATATAAATGCAGAGATTATCACCCTCTCCCCCATAGGGGAGAGGGTGCTAATCTCTACAACAGGCTGCCTGGCAGGGGTGCCAGTAGCCCATTGAGCCGGGGCTCGTCAAGGGGGCATGGCCTAACGGGTCATCAAGCCCCCTGCTGTTAGGCCACGCCCCCTCGATGAGCCCCGGCTCGATTTGTAGTGCCACTTAAGGCACTGGGCATCTCTGAGGTCTATTCTTGCTAACCAATCCCCTCTCTGTCCCTTAGCAGGTGAATCCCTCCATCTTGAAGTGTCTGTATATTAGAAAATAATTCAGACCGCTGAGATTTATCACTGGTCTTACCTTCTGTTTGCCTTTTACCAAAAACAGGTTGCTTATGAAACCTCCCTGTCCATCTGAGGCTGGGCCGATTTCCTTTTTTAGTTTGAGTAACTATACTTCTCTGTCTAGCAGATCCTCGTCTTATTTGCTGAAACTTATCTGCTTTGGTATGGTTACTTGTGACGGTTCCTGCCAAAATTCTAACTGAAAACCTCGAACCGTCTACATCCCCCACGCATCTGAGGATATCTCCCCCCATTTTTCTAAATGCAACCTCACACTTCCTCCTACTGGAGGAATGTGTGTTTCCATCCCTTTCGCCAGCGCTTTTGTTTCTCTCACCTGTGTTATTCTGGTGTTGTTGTCTACCGCTGCCTCTCCAGTCCCTACCCCTGCTTCTTCCTCTGGAAGGGAAGAAAGGGTTCGATCTCTGGTCCTCTTGTTCCTTCCACTGGTACGTTGTAGGACCTGTTATATTGATACCGGCTGGACGAGCGGCCCTTTCCTCTTTCAGCCTTGTCAAAAGCCTTCCTTCCGAATATTTTCTTGAGCAATGATTGAGCCTTGTCAATGGATGCATAAGTGTTGGCGAATTTCGCCATGCCTTTGATGAATAGATCACCAAACAATTTACCTTTTGCTGCTGCTGCCTGTTCAGATGATGCCAATTCTCCTAGTCTGGAGTCCAGCTTCATCAGTATGGATCTCCTTCTCTCCGCTGTCAACGCTGTGTTAGCATTACCCATCAAGCATAGAGCCCTCTGTGCCAATCCAGCAACGATCTCTGGATCGATGGCTTCCTTCTTCGACTTGACTTCCTCAGAAAGCTGCCATATCCTTGTGATAGGGCCCAACATGTCTCAGAGCTTGTCCTGACATGATCTCCAGGACCTGTCTATTCCTTTCTTCACGTCTCTGCCGTACCTCCCCAAGAATGTAATTATCCTTTCGTCAAGCTCCGGGGTGTCTGCTACCCCATCCGCCACTCTAGGCCTGGGGCATTCAGCCCTGAATTAATTTCTAGCCTATTTGCTCAGGGGGTTTCTCAGCCTTATCTTCATATATTCAGTTATATTTTTGGGTGGTTCCCATTCATTTGACCTCGGGTGTACCAGCTCATCCAGGTCGAATTAGTCTCTATGAGACTCTTCGTCTTCTCTCCTGCCTTTTTTGTTTCTGGGCTCTCGCCCGTCGCTTTCTGAGGAGGTTTGATTTCCTGACGCATTATACCCGTCAGATTCGGAACTGCTCTTGCAGTATTCCTCAGATGACTCATCTGAGCTGGAATTATATTCATCGCAAGTCATCGCCTTCCTCTTGTCCGATCTGGACCTCTGCGGTGAACCCAGGGGGGTCTGGGTGCTGCACTCCCTGCAGGTCTTTTTCTTTCTTCCCCCTTTGTCCCTGCACGCTTTGTTCAGATCTGTAATGCCCGAGACAAAGCAGCCAGGTCACGCATTATGCCCCTTTCATCTCTATGGGGTCTGTCGGCATTGTCCATCCTCTGTACTGCTTGACTCATGCGTAGACCACTAACGTGTGGTCCCTCAGAATCTTCAGAATAACCGCTCATTCTGCAGATGTACCGTGTATGATATATGATATGGCATTTATAACGCGTCTATACACAAGTGTTTCAAGGCGCAATGAGGCAAGGGGGGGAACAAAAGGAGGACAGACAACGACCCTACTAGGCCAGGTGTCATTCAGATCGCGCAAGTGCATGGGAAGGGGGGGAAAGGAAAAGTGTGCGGGGAGAAGGGAGAGGGGAAGTGCAGTACATGGGAAGTGGAATAAATAAGATAAATAAAACACATAAAACAGCCAGCTAGTGGCAAGTGCAAGGAAGTGCAGACATAAGTGCTGGAAGGGGAATTGAAGGGATACAGAAAAAATGGTCCCCAAGTGACGGGGCCTGGGCCAGAGTTCAGAAAAGGGTGGCCAGGTAACCAGTGCAATTTCAGTCAGGAATTCAGCAAGGGAGGGAGGAGAGAAAGCAGAAGCAAAGAGGAAGGTTTTGAGGTGTTTCCGGAACCGGAGATGGTTCTCCTCGAGTTTCAGGGAGGCAGGAAGGCTGTTCCAGAGAGAGGCCCCTGCTGAAGAGAGTGATCTGCCACCAACTCGTTGCTTGGAGAAGTGACTGACCCTGAGGGAGTTGGAGGCAGATGAGCGAAGAGCTTGAGAAGGAAGATATTTAGGAAGAGAGAGTTGAAGGTATTGCAGCCCCAGAAGGCCTTGTGTACAATGCAGAGGGTTTTGAATTTAATCCTCGCAGCCACTGGGAGCCAGTGCAGAGATTTCAGTCCTGGAGATATACGATCCCTGGGCTTGAGGCCAGGGACAAGTCTTGCAGTCCTGTTCTGGATAAGTTGCAGAGGGTCGGAGAGTGGAGGCAAGAAGATTTAGATAGAGGCTGTTACAGTAGTCCAGCTTGGAGAGGACCAGGGCTCCGAAGACAGTGAGCTTCTGGGGGAAGGAGAGGAAAGGAAGAATACCTCTAAGGAGATGCAGCTGGTAGTGTGACTTCTTAGAGACGTCGGAAATGTAAGGGGAGAAGGAGAGTGCAGAGTCGAAGATGACCCTGAGGTTTTTAGCCTTGCAGGTGGGAGGAGGGCCAAGAGAGGCCGGCCAGAGAACTGCAGGGAAGGAGGGAAGTGGGTGTGCCGATGAGTAGAATCTCAGTCTTACTGGCATTAAGGCAGAGGTTGTTGGCGGCACACCATTCCTGGATGGCAGACAGACAATCAGAGATGAGGGAAGGAGAGGAGGAGGCCGAGGGTAGCCTGAAAATGAGCTGGGTGTCATCCGCATAGCACTGAAAGTTGGGACAGAGAGTGGCGATGCGGTGGGCAAGGAGTGCCAGGTATTGGTTTAACAGCCAGGGAGAGAGGCTAGATCCCTGGGGGACACCACAGGTAGAGAAAAAGATGTTAGAGAGGAAGGACCCAGGTTGGACCTGGGAGGATTGGTCGGAGAGGAAAGAAGTCAGCCACGCCAGAGCCAGACCAGTGATACCCAGGTTGTCACGGAGACGGTTGAGCAGGATGGCATGATTGGCAGTGTCAAAGGCAGAAGAGAGATCAAGCAAGATAAGAACGCAAGGGGTGTTAGAGTCGAGGTTGGAGAGCAGGTCTTCGCGGATGTTCAGGAGAGCAGTTTCCGTGCTTCTGGCAGCTCTGAAGCCAGACTGATTGTCATGAAGACAACCAACAGATTCAGTGTGGAGATTGAGCTGGGAGATGGCCAGTTTCTCCAGGAGCTTGCCCAGGAAGGGAGTGATGGAGATTGGGGGATAGTTAGCCGGGCAGGAGGGGTCAGAAGAGGGTATCTTAAGAAGAGGGTGCACAAGGGAGTGCTTAAGGGGGTAGGGGAAGACTCCAGTGGCAAAGGAGTGATTGCAGAAGTCAGGCAGGGCAGGAGCCAGGGTGTCGATGTGACCCTTGATACTTTTGGAGGGACAGGGGTGAACCCGTTTTGACGAGACTTGTGTTGTGTAACAATAATGTGCAGTTTTCTTTGGTTGCCGCGTCAATCAGAATATACTTTTGTTTGTAGCTAGGCGGGTCTCTTATATATTATAGGTTTGCTTGGGACTGTGCCTGTCCTATTGAGAGTATTAATTATTAATGCATCCTTTAAAGGGTATTACCTCCTAATTCAGGCAGATAATGATGGGTCTGATCGTAGTTTAACCTGGGACTGAGCCCGTCACTTAATGAATTGCAGCTATGGCTAATTAAGCCTGCAGTGCTGCTCTCTGGCCACCAGGCAGCACTGTTGTCTGCTCTCATAGCTGCACGTTGGTTGATTCACCGGTGTACCGTGCGTTGTGCAGATCCGATGAATAGATAATGTCTATGAAATTATATAAATAGCTCCGTAAATGCGCTCGTATCAAAATGACTTCCTACTCTCTGTCCACGGATGTTCGCATTGGCGCCGGAACCCCAGAAGTCCTGCTGCGCCGTTGCGAACTTCCGTGTAATAGTGCCTCCTAACGAGGCAAGTGATCGCCGGAACAAAAAGTCCTGTTGCATTCTAAGCTTAAGCGGATATTCTCCGCCAAGAATCCCTGATGCGCTGAGCGTTTTAATAAAAAACTATCTATGCGCGCACAAACATGTTAAACCATTACAGCCATTGATCTTATAAAATATTGAAATAGTGAAATAAAGCGAAAAGTACTTATCTCAGCTGCTCGAGCAGCAAAGAAAGAGGAAGGACTTTGAAATATGCAGTGTTTATAGGGGAAAGTGAAATGTGATTGGACTAAGAAGGTCACATGGGTTTTGTGGACTTCAAGTGGATGAAAAACGAACTACGAATTCACTGCAGTTTTTTGGGAATTGTAGTTTTTATGTTGCATTTTTTTTCGTAATTGTTTGTTTATACTTTGCTGCTCGGGAAGTAAACAGAAGATCAGAGCATAATCTGAGCATCCGAGTCTTGACATAGAATCAAGATGAACAGATGCTGGGTGTGAGTATGGGGGGGGGGGGGGGGGGGGGGGGGGGGGGGCGAGGGGGGCTTAATCCCAGTCTGTAGCTCAGAGTGAAATCATAATGCTACTCGCCTACTGTGACGCCCCCAGCTGCCATTTTGCGCCGACCGCCGCTCTATGCTTTTATATGTGTTCCTGTTAAAAATACAACGCCCTGTGTTGTGCTCTGTATTTATCTTTGTGTTCTATTCTGTGTTCCAGAACCCAGGCAGGATCTGGAACACAAGGCTGTTGATGGAGGGCTTGGCTGGGTGCCTGCTGCTCTCTGCTTTGCCTTTAATAAACCAATAATCAGAAGTACCTTGGTGTGCCGTACTCGCATTGTATCAGTGGCGACGAGGTGGCTCTGCACACGAGGGTAGAGAAAGGAAGGAAAGCAGAGGCCCCTCCGTGAAGCAGCAGATATCGTAGCCAGCAAAGGAACGAGGACCGCTGCACTGCGGGTGACAAGGTGAGGAGGGCGCGACTCTGTGAATCAAGGGGGGAGGGGGGGCGGATGCGCTGCGCTACAGAAGTGGAGTGTTTGAAGAAATGAAAACATAAGCCTGCAGTGAGGCATGAGCGATGCATGTAACGCCTCTCCCTCCTCCAATCCTTCTCCAATCAAGCATTGTGACGCGTTGCTCAGCAACGCAATGCGTCACGTCCTACAATCAAGCAGAACAGTTACACAGCAATGGTCTCCCAGGCAACGGAGATGCAATCAAACAAGTTATCGACATAACGCTGAAGCGAAATTACTCGATGTAGCACAGCAGTAAAGGAAAAAAGGGAAGTTAAAACCACTCAGCTCAATTGAAAAGCAACCACCCATTGATTATAGCAAGGCTGAGTGGCAGGAGATACAAGAAGAATTCCAGTGAAGCACAAAACAAAGCCAAAGTCAAAAAGAACAGCAGGAAAATACCCTAACCATGGCTGCAGCAATACCGCCCCCACCCCCATTTTTGGTAGATTAGATGGAAAAGGTGGAAAAAAAATGTGAAATTTACTTGGTGGACATGGGGCAGTGGGGGGGACAAATTTAACCCTGCCAGAAAACAAGTGCTTTTACTCCACAATTTAGGCCCAGAGGGGCGCAGTGTCTTCGATGGCCTCCCTGAACTGCTGGAAGTAGGAGCAGGGGGCCTGGATGAGTTTTCTGTAGCTGTAAAGAAAATAGAACATCATTTTGAACCAAAAAAGAATGTAATCTTCGAAAGACACATATTTTTTCAAAGGAATCAAAAACCTTCAGAATCTGTAGAAGAGTACGTGGCTGTGCTAAGAACATTGAGCCACACTTTCGAGTTTGGTGCCTTAACGAATTATCTAATTCGTGATCAGCTAGTAAAATGCACCAACAATCCCACGTTGCAGGAGAACATTTTAGCAAAAGGTATGACCTTGGAACAGGCAGTGGAACTCACTAGGAGCATTGAGCAAACAACTCAGTACATGAAAGAGATTAAGGTGGAGAGGCATGGCGGCAAGAGGTGTGTGCTGTAGTTCAAAGAAGACCAAAGAAGACCAGCTGTAATGAAGAAAGAATGGTTGCTTTAGGTGTGGTGATCCCAGACTCTCAGTGAACAGCGTGTTCTGCCTGGCAAGGAATGCAGAATGTATCAAATGCAGACGGACAGGGCATTTTGCACGCATGTGCAAGGAGTCAACCATCAACGTGGTGAAACATAAGCAAGGCCATGGTGAACAAGAAAGTGTTTCATCTGTCCAGAGTGGTGAAGTTAAGCCTCGACACATATTTGAGATTTCTGCAATGTCTGGGGGAACAGATGGCCCGGTGGATGAGTTCTCCATGGACAATTGTGTCTGGGAACACTTTCACAAATACCTTATTGAGAAAAGTGCAGGATTTAATGCCTTCGAACATGCAACCGTGTGGATATGGGAGAGCAAAATAGAGTTATTAGGGAAATTTCATGGCTTGTAAGCTACAAAGGCAGAGAATGTGTTGCAAGTATACTGGTGGCAAGAAAAGGATCATCTTTGCTAGGATGGGAAGAGCGAAAGAACCTGGGAGTTCAGATCCAAGCTAATTCCCTAAAACCAATATCAATAGCAGAGGTGAATGGCAAATGGTCTGCAGAATTCCTGGAAGTATTTTCGGAAAGTCTGGGAAGGTTAAAGAATTTTGAACATTGTATTAAAATGAAACCTAACTTTTGACCCATGGTACATAGAGTACGACCAGTTCCTCATAAAATGAAGCAGCAATTGCATGAAGAACTAGGTGGTCTTTTGCAACAAGGAGTGATAGAGCAGATACATGGCACAGAATGGCTATCTTCTGTGGTTCTTGTGGCGAAGAACAATGGGAAGATCCCCCTTTGTGTTGACTTAAGAGAGCTGAACAAGAATATATTGGTGGAAAGACATCCCTTACCATTTATTTCGGAAGCTCTGTCTGTGCTGTGCGACTCCTGTTGGTTCACAGTTATTGATTTATCAGTGGCATATCATCAGTTGCCCTTGTCTAAGGAGTGCCAAGATGTCACGGCATTCGTTACGCTGGAGGCAACCTTTATATACCTGAGGATACCTTTTGGGTTGGCATCGGCTGCAGCTGTTTTTCAGCGGGTGATGGAGAAAGTGCTAGAGGAGTTAACAATGGAATTGTGTTCCAAGATGACATTATTGTTTTTGCTGATGGTATGGAACAACATGATAAAACTCTGCAGTATGTTTTGGAGAAATTCAGAAAAGCTGGGTTAACTGTGCAGCGGAGCAAATGTATAATAGGTATGCATGAGGTGGAATATTTGGGGCACAAAGTATCATTTCAGGGGATTGCTCCCAAGCATAGTCTTGTGGAGAGCATAAGTAAGGCCCCAGCCCCGCAAGACAAAGATCAGTTGCGGTAGTTCATGGGAATGGCGGAATTCTATCACAAATTCTTCAATAATTTTGCCGCCATTTCGACACCTTTGAGAGCCTTGTTGAAAAAAGGGGTTGTTCTTTTGTGGTCGGATTAGTGCCAGGATGCGTTTCAAATGATTAAGGAAGGAATTGCTAAGGCACCCTCGTTAGGGTGTTTGTGAGTGGTAGAAGGACAGTGCTGATGGTAGATGCCAGTTTACTGGGTTTGGGGGCATCACTCTCACAATTGAACAGTGGGAAAGAGGAGCATGTAATTGCATTTGCATCTAGACCGTTAAGGGTGCGGAAAATTATTATTCTGTTGTGGAGAGAGAGGCATTAGCAGTGTTTTGGGCTGTCGTGCACTTTAAGTTTTTCTTGTGGGGTCAGCGGTTCATGGTTAAGACTGACCATAGACCTCTCGTGCAAATGTTGGCTGGTGAAGGTTGGGCCAAAGAGTCGCCCAAAATCTCAAGATGGATGTTGGGATTACAAGGTTATAATTTCTAAATGTGTTATGTTTCTGGCAAGGAAAATGTCATTGTGCATTGTCTCTCATGGCCTCCGTTGGAGGAACACAGTGAAACTGGGGAGGAGAGTGCAGGAAGATAAGATGATTGTGGCCAGTATTGAACAAGGAGCAGTGGATAAGGAAGCATGGATGGTGGCAGGGAGAGTGGATGATGTACTTAGTAAGGTGAAGGAAAGGACGGTAGTAGATTGGCCTGGTAAAATGAGATAGAAAGGAAATTTGATTGCTTTTATGAGATAGTGAATGAGTTGTGTTTGTCAGAGTCTGGTGGAAGGCTCAGGAAGGGTGATAGGGTGGTTCCTCCTGAAGGAATCAGAGAGAAGCTTATTGATATTGGCCATCAAGGGCATTGTGGCATGAATGGAACCAAGAGGTTGTTAAGGCAGAGTTACTGGTGGCCAGCTGTGGACAGCAGAGTGGACAGGAAGATAAGGGAATGTGGCATGTGTTTAGCATGTGACAAGAACAAGGTGGTGAGGGAGACACCACTTCAGCCTGTATGTGTACCTGAAGAGCCCTGGCAAAAGGTGGCAGTGGATTTGATGGGCCCTGTCCAGGGGTTGGATGAAGGTTTTACATTTATTGTGGTGTTGGTTGAATATCACTCAAAGTGGATGGATTGGAAGGGTTTGAGAGAGGCTATGACGGTGGAATTGGTGGCTTTTGTTGGGATGTTTTTTTTAAGGAAGGGTTTCCCACTGAGATTGTGACAGATAACGGTGTACAATTTTGTTCAGAAACCATGAACACTTTTTGTTGCGGTTTGGGATGCTGCACACCCATATGGCACTGTACCATCCCAGGGCAAATGGGTTGGTGGAGCGTGCATATAGGTTGTTGAAAGGAGGAATTCAGTTGGCCATGAGGTCAGGATTGTCATGGGTTGAAGTTCTGAAGGAAAGGGTGTGAAGTTTTTGTATCACGCCTCATTCGGTCACAAAAGCTTCCCCGTTTGTCTCATTGAGGTGCGCCAACCGGGCACCAAATTATGTCCAGTTTGGGTGGGGTAAGCTGGCAGTGTGAATGTGGATCGTAAGAAAGTAATGTTGTTAATAGGAGAGACAAAGTGCCGATAGAAGAGCGTGTTTAATGGGGTTTCTAAAGTTAAGGAACAGGAATGGGCAATTGGGGATGTGGTACTTATCAAAAACCCCAGATATGGTCTCAAGTGTTTGGAGAGTACATTTTTGGGACCAAAAATGATTACGCCAGTGAGCGGTAGTGTGGTGATTGTTGAGGGAGGTGAAGTTTGGTCGAAGGGAAGTTTGGTGTTGAGCAGGGAACAGTTTTGTGAGGAACAAGGGCAAGAAGGGGAGGTTAATACTACTGGAAGTAGTGCATCCTTGGATGATGGAGATGTGGGTAAGGAGAGTCCTGGTGTAAGTGGTGAGTTGAGTGAAGCTGGACACGTTGTGGGAAGAGTCAGGAGAGTGCCTGGCAGATTCAAAGATTTTGTCTGTGTTCATTGTAAGTGGGGGAGATAAGTTGTGTTCTGTATTTATCTTTGTGTTCTATTTTGTGTTCCAGAACCCAGGTGGGCTCTGGAACACAAGGCTGTTGATGGAGGGCTTTGCTGGGTGCCTGTTGCTCTCTGCTTTGCCTTTAATAACCCTATAATGATAAGTACCTTGGTGTGCAGTACTCGCATTATACCACCCTGCTATCAAATCGAGAGGGGTCGCTAACGAGTCACCACACATTGTTTGGGACTGGCTAGTGTGGTCAACTTTACAAAATGGTTCGCAGGATGCTTTAGATGAAGTAGCGCATCAGGCGTAACTGCATAACCTCTGGGTTTAGCCCAGAGAGTCTGTTTTTTTACGCTCTTCTCCGGGTCTCCGGGGAACAGCGTGGAGTCTTTGGGTTTTGAGCCATCCGTATGAAGAGGTACATTTGATTCATGCGGGCAGTAAAACAGCATTTCCTTCCAAAAAGGAGGTGAGGGTTCGGGTCTGATCGTGCCAGTCCCCCCTTTTTTATTATTTTTCGTGCATGGTGTTTCTCATGTGACTGCGCACGAGAGGTCAGGGCATGCACAAACTGTATCAGTCTTCATCTCACACAAAACACCTCGTGTGGGCGTGGCCTTGCGTACATGCCGACGTGGCAGTGTGAAAGTGTCGGTGGGGCATTCCGGTAATGTACATCTCTGGATTTTTCATTTTTAAATGGAGGCAGGTATGGCATAAACGTAACTTTGGGTCTCACCCTAAGTTACTAGAGTAATCCAGACATGGGCCCCTTGCTCACTGTTCTTAGAGAGGCACAGCTCCACCTCACTGACAAGGCCCGGCCAGGCCGAATCATGTGTCTGGGGTTGCTGTTGGTACTCTTGTTCGGAGGAGAATTGCCTGGCATTTCGGTGCTGGACTGCCCCAGGGCAGGACAAAGAATGATACGTTGCTTTTCTGTTAAAGATATAATGACCTAAAGAATCTGGTTGAGACGCCCCCCATGACTGAGGCCGGTAGAGAGACTCCTAGAACCCCCTGTTTTGCATATTAAAAAGTAACTTTAAGTCTCACCCTAAGTTACTAGAGTAATCCAGACATGGGCCCCTTGCTCACTGTTCTTAGAGAGGCACAGCTCCACCTCACTGACAAGGCCCGGCCAGGCCGAATCATGTGTCTGGGGTTGCTGTTGGTACTCTTGTTCAGAGGAGAATTGCCTGGCATTTCGGTGCTGGACTGCCCCAGGGCAGGACAAAGAATGATACGTTGTGGATATTTCTCTTCTGTGAAAGGAAGAGTGAGCAAAAAAATCCAGTTAAGAACCCCTCCGACTGAGGCCGGTAGAGAGGCTCCCAGAACCCCCTGTTTTGCATGGCATCAGGTGCAGCCTGCAGTGCACATGATACCATACAGTGTCATTCACCCCAATCCCCACCCAACAAGGTTTTGGGTAACAGTGGCAGATGCCATTTTAACGCATACACAGCACGCAAAAATATCTTTCCCTAGGTTGACTGTGGAGGAAAGTGTTTCTTTGCATGAGCCCTCGTCCCAGAGACAGCATAAGTTTAATAATGTTATCCAGGAGAATAAAAAAGAATGAGGCTATCAATAAGGAAGATTAAGTCCTTGTCACTTCCGTGGGATTTTAAAGGAAACCTGTTGCGTAACATGCATCAGAGATATAAAAACAGGGTGAAGACCTTACGAGGCAAATATGTCTTAATTGATGGGGAACTTATGCCCGAGACCATTCTTAGGAACATTAACTTCTGCAAACTTGTTTGGGGGCAATTTCCTGTCCCAGGCTACTATCCAGGAGAATCCAATATTGAAGTCCACGTGGAGGGCTCACTGTGCAAATCTATATACGCCTTCTAGTGTTGAACACCAGAGGGACGGGGCGACGCAAGGTGGGAGTTAACCTTTGATATTAATATTATCAACATGTGTATGGTTAAATGCAATAACTCTAGGGCCCCGGGACTCAACGGCCTATGCAACAGCATTTTTAAAGCAAATCTAACTTTATGGGCCGAAATCTTAAATCAGTTATTTTGTCAGGTAATAGCTACTAAACAAAGCCCTGCTTCCTAGAAGACCTCAATAATAGTGCCGATTTATACAAAGGTCTGAAATTCGATCTGATGAACTATAGACCGATAGCTCTCCTTGATGCAGATGTCAAAATATTGTTGTCTATTATTTGGAAAGACCTGACAAAATGGTCTAATAGCACCAACGTTCTGGATAGATATCAAACTGCGTTCAGACGTGGAGTGGGCACCAACCTGAATGGCTATTGAACTGATGAAATTCAGAGGCAGGCCTGGACCAAGGGTGCGAGCCCGGTATATATGGCCAGCATCGACCTATCGCTGCTGTTCGATACTGTCAGTGGGAAAACTTTGTGGAGAAAACTTAAAACTGGGAATTGCCGAACTATCTACTAAATATTTTCATACACCTTCACTACAAAACCGATTTGCAGGTGAGATTGAATATAGGAAGTAATATCTCCGAGCGCAAACCTAGGAGTGGAGGCCCGAGACAGGGGTGTATTCTAGCACTGTGTCTTTGCAATTTTTACACGGCCTTGCCCAAGCTGTCTTTGTTTCCCCTAAGGTGCATGGGATGAAGCTCTACTGCATCACATATGCAGACGATGTCGTATTGTTAGACAGCACTCGTATTGGATTAGGAAGACTTCTGGCATCCTTCTATAGATGTACCTGTGAAGTAGGGCCTTGGGTACTCTGGGGGGCCATCCGAGCAGGGAGGCCTGGAGTAAATAATGAGGCGGATGCACAACGGCCAGTGGAATATAGGATGTCTTTATTCCACACCGTTATGCTTGTAACTGCCAGTTCCCTGTCCCCCTTGTCCTATCCCCTCTCTAGCCCAACGTCACCTCCCCTTAGTTCAGGCCCAAACGTGAGCCTTCCCACATAACGATGCAGGAGGGTGCTTTGCCCGATTGTCACAACATGACAGTACCCAAAACAAAGGTTTAGTAATATACAGTGATAAGTCAAAAATTATCCAACTAACTAATAAGGAAAAGGGTGGAACTTTTAATTGGTGGTTGAATAACAAAAAACTCGAATACATAAAGGATTTAAAATACTTGGGGTTTATGGGGACTACAAGCCCACTGGAAAAACAACTGCAGAATGGTTTAGAGAAGAAGGCTATGCAATTGAGAGTCCAAATGCAGTGTATTCTGACTCATTATAGAAGATTTTCCCTAAATCCCCTTGTTTCATTTTTATAAAGGAAAAGTAATTCCAGCATTGTTTTGTGGCAAGGAGACTCACCACCTTCTCGATGTATATGCTCTGTCACGAATGGAAGACCTGATATTGAGGAACGTCTTAGGCCTTCCTCCTTGTGTGCCAACATCCGTGATTTGATAGGAGTTGGGGTTGAGATTGTTAATCTTCCATCGTCTTTGGAAACAGGTGACAAAATGTAAGACTCTGATTTCTCTTCCTCATGATGGCAGACCTTTTCTCCACTACGTCATCAAATGTGAAGAAGTTATGAGGGGGAAAGGGATATCTTTGAAGACACTGTTGAAAATTGTACTGCGATGCTCAATTGAACTCGATAGGTTAAAAACGTGCATTGCGATAGCAAGTTATAAACACTACTCGAATATTCAAAATGAACATAAGCAAGTAGGAGTTAGGAGCGTCTACTTGGTCCAATTTCCCTCACATTTCCCTCACCTCATCTGAGGAGATGAGATTCTGTTTCAAACCTTTACACACCAGAGCTTTGCGATTCACAAGATCACAACTGAATTTGGAGGGTGCAGCATGCCAGTTCTGCGGACTGGTTCAAGAACCCCTAAAACATTTAGTAATGGAATGTAAAGCCTTAATGAACTTGCCTAGAGTATGTTTCAGTCATTGCTGGCATGACCCCTCTTTTCTTTTACTGCACTTTTTAACACATATAAACTTAATGGAATGAAATGTGATGATAGTTATGGTAGATCAATATTTCTTTCCTTTCCTTTTAATAATTTAATATCTGAATCTGTGATTATCTATAATGTATTTTATATTGATTTTGTATAAGGATGTGTAAGGTTTATTTAATCCATGTACACAATTAAAAGAAATTAAAAGATTGCAGGACCATTATGCATGCAGGAATCTGACCTGTTGGATTTCTGTTATGCAAACCTCATAATTTGCATATGTATTGACACAAACAGAAGTGATGTCACAGAAAAAAGCATTGCAAAGGGGGCATCGTCAGCATCTGATACTTGGAGGCACCATGGGATGTGGCATTGGGAGAAGTTGCCCTGAGTAAGTTAAGAAACAAATAACTTTGTGGTGTGAATAACATAAATGCTCACGATTATTATATATGTTAAATGCTAAAGGTATTTGTACCGCGCACCGTCACCAACGGAGTTAGTCCCCAGATGCTCTGGCGGATCTGTAAACAAGAAGGTGGGATGGGTTGGTAGGTGAAGCGGGAGTAGAATAGTGAGAAGAGTGGTGTTCTGTTGGCAGCTTCAACTCGGTATACACCGGGTGCTGAGCTTTGGTGTGGGTATCGGACCGATGTCAGTCCTCGTGTGCTGTTGGTGCGGCTTATGTGTTGTTGCGGTGTTGTGAAGTGCGCGCGGGTTGTTGTGCGAGAGATGGTTGTGTGAGATTTTTGAGTGAGATAAGTCTGCAGAGATGCTGAGTTTTTGGTTAGTGGGTTAAATGAAGTTTAACATGCTAACATTCAGAACTCTGCCCGAGTGTGGCGCTCGTTAATCCTCCCAATCTCATCAGGTTGGGTGAAGGGTTTGCGTCTGGCAGGGTTTTAGGTTTGTGTGAGGCTCTCCCTGTGCTGTTCTAATGCGCTCTGTAAGTGTTCTAATTCTGATGGAGTGAGTGTTGTGGGTTGGGTTTTAGTTGGTGCGATGCGCTCGCCGTTCTATTCTAGCGAGCTCTGTAGGTGTTCTAGTGCTGATGGATTGGTTAATGTGGGTTGGGTGTCTATTCTCCTCCTTGGGTGATGGAGCAGGTGTTGCGGTCTCCTCTTACAAACTTTCTATCTAAATGTGTCTGCTGGGAGGTTGGATATGGTACAGCCGGGAGGCAGTGGATGAGTCATTTAAGGGCTTTTCGTCTCTGTCTGTGTATGTGATCAGTGTATAGAGACCTCATTTTCTGGCTGTTTCCCTTAATAACTTATGGTCTTTCGTGGGGTCCATTCATTGGGTTCCGTGGATGTCCATTTTGGGAGTGACCAAGGTTGGTGTTTTTATTCATCGTTGTTTAGCAGGTTGGGCATTCTAGTGCGTCGCTGTTGTAGTTACGCTGTGAAGAGCCATGATTTGAGGAGTTTCCTGAATGCTAGGTGGTTTGTTGGGTTCCGTATATTCTTAGGTAGGTCATTCCAGGTTTTTGGTGCCTGGTGAGAGAAAGAGGATCCTCCAAGTTTTCTTCTGTTATAGGGTTTTGGTTCCAGGCAGATGTCGGTGCTTGATCTCAGTGTTCTAGTCAGTTGATGTAGGCATAGTTTATCGCTTAGGAATTCTGCGCCTTGTTTGTGTATTGCTCTGTGCGTGATGCACATGGACTTGAACTTTAGTCGCTGTTTTAATGGTAGCCAGTGAAGTATTTTTAGCGCGGAGTGATGTGTTTTCTTCTGGGTAGCTTGAAGAGGAGTCTAGCTGCTGCATTTTGTATGTGTTGTAGTTTTTTTTTAGCAACTCTGGAGTAAAGTAAACCATAAGTGAGGCTTTTTTAATAGTAGCTGTAAACTGAATCACTTATAGGAATTCCAGATAATACACAGTGAGATTAAATGATTTGCCCTAGATCACACACTTTGATTAGGTGGGGAAAGCAGAATGTAGGTGATTTAATCAGTTAATATTATATCTTCTATAGGTAAGTTGCTATACATATTAATGTTTTGGTTTAGGTTTCATGTGCTTAAATAATACTTTCTTTAATATGAATGCCTTTTTATAGCAATGCCACATCATGCTATATAAGAAAAGGACTAGATGTATGTTTGTCCGAAGCTGCCCTGCCCGCTTCACCTGTTATCACCGCTAGAGGGAGCTGTTGCCTTATGTATACAACAACAAGACTCCAAGTTCCTCTTCCAGGTGAATAAAATGTATATTTCATGTTATCACTGCTTGAGGGAGCTGTTGCCTTACGCATAGACTTTAAGTTCATCTTCCAGGAGAACAAAATGTTTATTTCGACAATAACATACAATTAGCTACAGAAAAGGCCCAAGACAGGGATACCACTTCAACAGCAGACTTCAAGTTGCATACACTAAGAAAATATATACATTTAAAAAAAAACATATAAACAGAAATTCATTTGATTAAGCACTATTTCTCTAACAAAATAAATTACTTTTTAAATGTACTTATGTATTATGCAATTATTGTAATATTTCATGGTATGTATTATTATATCAATAATATTCTTCATGTACATGTGAACCTTTATGTGACTTCAATGTACTTTATTTTATGATCTCATGTCTACTTTGAGTCATGCTGCACGTGAATTGTATTACTCTAACATCCCTCAACATTATATATTTGAGTCCAAAACCTGTAAGTGGAATCCAAGACAATGAGGAGCACATACAGCAATTGGCCGTAGGTACTATGTTGAACTTTCAATGGATTTTGAGAGGTTTTGTTTGAGGTTACTACTCCACATAAAAGGAGTAAGATCATTTACAATTTCTTTTTCTGTTAACATATATTACGTTAAAATACACCATATCATATGTTTACACTCTAAAATGTCTTCCTTTCTGCACATTAGCCCGTCTACACAGGCTTTTCCACTCGTATTACATAATAAACTAACTTTACATAATAATCTATCCTTCCAGTAAATAAATCATCATACAAACCTGATGAGCAGAAAGAGTACGGCTTTAGCTTTATTTTCCCCATCATGAATGGAAGGCGAGTGCAGCTTCATGCGAAGTTATGCTCTCTTCACACAGATCAATGTGCTCAGATGTTTCTCAGACTGCTTCCCTGGGCTTCAACATTTACATGAAAGTGTGAGCAAGAGCCGAGAAGGCTTTGATCCCACCCAAAGCAAAGATGGATTTTTCCCCGTTCCAAATAGGTTGTGTGGAGACGTTGGACACAACCTATACATTTGGGACCATCAAGCAAAATATGGGACGGTTGGTCCCCCCTAGCTGGGGCTAAGAAGTGGCTGGAACGGCCTAAGATTCGCAAGCAGCCAAGGAACCTCTTAAAACGTGTTACCCATGCAATTAAAGGAGTGCCCCAACATACACAGTCAAGTTTGCATACCTAGCTAGAAATGGAGCAATATATCATTTAAAATGTATACATTAATGGGATTTAAAGTGGTCTTGTATAGGACATCTGCCTAGTTGGCTGGCACACTGCGCATGGCCCTGCAAAACAATAGAACAGGGGGGGGATTGTTTGTTAGTGGAAAAGGCAGGTGTGAATCCTAAGGTGTTGCTGTGTGCAGGCCACACATACCTGAGTCCTGAGTGCGGGTGTAAACCCTATATGGTTAGTTGCGAGACACCCAAAGCCTTTCCTCCAAAGGCAGGAGCCCAAGATCAATCGATTGGGATTCAGCAATATGAGATCATGCTAGTGGCTTCCTGTGTGAACGGGTTAGAGAAGCAAGCACTGGAGTTGCTTTGGTAGCGTGGTATGTTTGCAGGCACTTTGTGTAAGGTGTAAGTGTAAGGTGATGAAGGGTGGAGGTGTAGGGTTGTTAGTTGTGGAAAGGAGAGGGGATTAGGTATGTGAACCCGAGCCTCTTGATTCCAGGTTATTGTTCATGTCATGCAGAACATTTTAAATTCTTTTCTCTGGGTGAAGAGTTCTTCTTGTTTTGATTTCTGTTGAAAGGGGCGCAAGGAGACTGACCCTAAGGAGTCGTGTCTGACATGTTCCTTGGCTGTGCAGTTTTGAGCTTGAGTATGTCGACTGCCGGTGAGAGCAAGAAGAGAAGGTTCAGTCTGAAGGGTGACTCCAGGAAGAGGAATTGTTGGCCTCAGGTGCTCAGCTTTGGTCTGCTCTTTTAAGACTGTTGCGTGGCATCTAAATAGCCAGGTTCTCAGGGGGTTCCTAGAGGCTTTCCTCTGTCTGCAGACATTTGGGGCTAGAATTCCAGAGCTTGGTTGAGAGAAAGGTGAAGGATCACCCTTCATGGGACTTCCGATTGAAGCCTCGCTACTGGACTGTGCTGTTTTAGTTGGCTGGAAGTGGGTGCATTTCCTCATAGTGTCACGGCTCGCTCCCTTCGCTCCCGTTCCCGCCACTTGGGGGCATGTTTTGGGGTTTCTTCCCTACTGGACATTTCCTCCGAACCTTATGCTACAGTGTCCTGATGAATTGGGAGCGCTAAAACCTTATTTCCCAAATTACTTCCCTTCCGGATCCATTCCAGGTTTTTGGCAGCCAGCATGCTATTGCTACTTTAATCAAATGACTATGCTTCCCAGAATGCCTGGCTCACTGCCTCACCTCCTCCCTTGCTGGACAAGGCTGGGTGGAGGATAGGCAACACCTGTGGCTGCAGGTGCAGCAGGCGACACGCCTGAGGGGTGTGCTCGTTAAGCAGCTTTAAAAGCCTCAGTTTGCTTCAGTCCAGCGCTGGTCATTGTTGCAGCGTTCCTGTCGTGACTGGTCCCTTGTTCCTGGTTCCTAGTTTTTGTGCCCAGTTTCTAGTTAGTGTTTCTTGTTCCTTGTCCTGGAATTCGTATTTGTATGCCTAATTGATTTCTGCCTTTTGGAAATCCCTTTCTCCCTTTCTCTGTCTGCAGGCAGCCTTTCTCTGAGCTTTCCTTTTGCTGTAGCCCAATTGCCTGTGTTCACTGTTTCCTAGAAATTGTCCTTTGCTACTGAAAGACTTGTTGCATTAATCTTTCCTTTACAGGTTTAGTTTCCTGCCTTCTCACCTTGGATGGGTGGGAAAGTTTCCCTTTTGATATCGTTTTCACTGCTCCTGATCCTTGCCTTCTATTGGGATCCATGCCATGTTTTCCTTTACACTTTTACATTTATTTCCTATTTTATTATTAGGTGTGGGAAGCTGTTGTAACTAGCTCCTGTGTGATTATCTTTTGTTTTCCACACTGTACTATTCCTTCTTGCCTCTTGACTTGGGTTTAGGTATTTAGTCATCCTCACTCTTTGCCTTTACTGCCTTCTGGGTTCTTGTTTGATTTACAGGGTTGTGGGTTAGTACTGACTTTTGAGTGGTCTTTCCGGTCCTCGTGAATACGGACATCCAAGTGGTCTTTCCGGTCTTCGTGAGTACTGGCATTCATGTGGTCATTCCGGTCCTTGTGAGTACTGTTTCCAAATTCTTTATTCAGTACCGTCTAGAGTGTCAGCTTACAGATTCTGTCCCTGCTTGCCCTCTACGTGGGCTTAGCGCTGTCAGTATCTGTAATAGCATAGTGGGTAAGGAGTTTGCCGACTTTCCTTTCAGTCATAAGGAGGTTCTAAGTGCTTACCCTACATTCCTTTTCATATAGTGGTATACACGAGTCTTGGATATTGAATGCACATTGTTATATTCAAGGTTGTTTACTGTGTATTTTGTGCACATTTCCCCTGCCATATCCATCGCCTTCTTCCTTTCCTAACACATAGTGCCTTTGGGACCCCAGCTGTGGACGGTGCAATGAGCGCTGCATTCAGTTTTGAAATGAATCCTCTGCTTGATTGGCAGCCAGTGTGGTTTCCGCAGTGGTGGGGCAATGTGTTTGCACCTTTGCAGTTGTAGGAGGAGTCTGGCAGGTTGGGCTCTTTGAAGTCTGCTCAACAAGCAATGAGGGAGCTGTAGGTCTGGGATATTGGAATGAGTTATCATGAGAATACAGGAGCGAAGAGTGTCACGGCTCTGTGCGTGGTGGTCAAAAGAGCATGATGTACCAGATCGTTCAGAGTTGGAAGAAGCTACTTCTAATGCTAGCTTTAAGCTTTGGTTTGAGTGCGAGGGCACTCGCCAACAAAGGTCCAGGGTTTCTGACTGTTGCTGTTGGCTCTGGGCAGGTTCCCATTTCTTTGGGACAATAGATTGGTGTAGGTTTGAGGTTGCCCTGTCACAAATCATCCGTTCTCTTTTGCTTGAGCTGGCACTCAGTATACTTGTGGTCATCCACGCGTCAATGTAGGTATCGTCTGCATAGTGCACGCATGTCAGGCCTGGGTTATTGATGAGCTCCAAAAGGAGGGTCATGTAGACATTGAAGAGAAGGGGAGAAAGGCTGGAACCTTGGGGTACTCCACATGCATGGCCTGAAAGGGGCAATGGGTGTTGTTTCTGACCTGTCATACAGAGTGAAATGGTTCCTTTTAATCTGATGCCCTTGATTTATTCAGCAGCATTTCGCAGAATTTGGCCGAGATGTTCAGTGGGAAGAATGCCCGTGGGGAGTTTTTGAGGGTGTCCCCTATAGAAGCGGGTATTGATTCTGTTCCTCTCGCTGGTCTCAATTCATCTTGTGAATTATGAAGGAGGTTTTTGGTTTCCACTTGTCCCTCAAGCTGTTAGCATGCAAACGTCTTGAGGATTACTGCAGGGAAGGGTGTGTTGGTGATTGGTCAGTAGTTTACCATGAATATAATATAATTAATCAGCAGTCAGAAAATACACTGAAATAAAAAAATATAGAAACAAAATCAAATCAAAATAGGTTAATGCAGGTTCCAAAACCGCAGCTCTTCTGAAGGAAATCCGCGACTGTTATATATTAATAATTGTATTTAATCATTCTAATGGTAAGAGTCTATATTCAAATATTTTGGAAATGTCAAACAATGCATTCACTACATAACATTTCCCCTTCAAATTATTACAATACAAATAATGTTAACTACAAAGGTATGACAAGGATGATGAGAGTCCAAACATAGGGTGATAGAGTCACCTGCTGGCGAAGAGCAGTATTGTCATTTTCATACTCCGTGGAAATTACAAATACTTCAAACATGACTGCCAGCTAAAGATAAACATCACTTAAAGGCGTTATTAACAATAGCAGACGCATTTTACTCTTTTTGGCGCTCATCTTTGTGATGTGGGTCATATCCCTTGTGTTTAGAAAAGCTCAGTGGTAGAGCTGTAATTCTGCGGAGAGCTGATAATTTGACCATTCTGACTGAGATGTAGGACAGCTGGTCATTTTTGAACCCTCACTTTCTTTTTTCATGTCTGATATATTAGTTGATTTCAGTTTAACTATCTAGGGCCTGTGCCTGAGCCTAGAAAGTTCTAGAGCTGTTAGATGGCATGGCTCAGCGATGAATGATTATGACAATGGTCACTACCTGGGCTTGTGATAAAGGCTATTGCCTTATACTGCGCCATCTAGCGTGGTGGCTAAGTGGGCCCAGTGCCCCCCAAACTAGGGAATGATAGCCCTGCCGGTGGTATGGGGAGGATGCTCTGGTTAGCCCAAAAGAGACTCTGAGTGCTGAGGAGAAACCCCAAAATATTGTGCACTGTTATGTTATGGACACTTGTAAAGCGCATCGGTCGCCAAAAGGCATCATGGCACTATACCCTAAGCAATGTACGCACTGCTGAGCACCCACAAGAAACTAAAAAAAAAAATATATCAAGGCCCGCCGCTAAGAAAAATAGACCTCAATGGCATGCATGTGAAGATGAAGAGAATTCCAAGCCTGTGCCGCAGCCACAGAGAAAGCATGGCCTCCGAACCCAAGAGAGCCTACACCTAGGAACTGAGATAGTCAAAGAAGACTGGGAGCGCAGTGCTCTCGGGGGAACATAAGGGCAACACTTCACCTGAAGATATTCTGCCCCTTTTTTGTAAAAGGCTCTGTGTACCAAGCACAGAGACTTAAACCTCACACGATGCTCAGCTGGGAGCCAGTGGAGCTCCCGAAGTACGGGAGTCATATGGGCAACATGCAGGGGGTGAAGAGCCGTTCTAGCAGCCATGTTTTGCAGCAGCTGGCGACGGTGGAGCAAATAGAGCGGTGCAGCCAAATAAAGCGCATTGCAATAATCAATTCCACTGATTACCAGAGAGAAGACAAGCACGGAAAGGAGACCCTTGCACTGGTGGAACTGTTGAAAAAAGACTGTCGATTACACTCCTGCATTTATTTTGTTTCCTGTCCTGCAATTGTTAAAGAGAAGAGATCAGGGTCCTGTAATCCTTAATCCAGGCCTGGTCTTGTTATCAATGTTCATGCCATGTCAAGGTCCATAAAAGAACTGCAATGGCTGGGTCTTGACCTCTCGTCTGAACTCACGGATGTACACCTCTAGGTGGCACTGTATCAGCAGCAAGCTGCATGGTGTGGAGGCTTCAAGGTGTGTAGATCCTGCCCCAAAGTGCTGCATCTGGGCTGGCAGACAGCAAGAGGTTTATGGGATGTGGACATAAAGCTCCCGGCCTGGTAATGAGGGAAGACCCTGTTGAGGGTTCCTGAGGCAACGCCATGAAAGCTTTGTGCACCAGGCAGAGCCTTGATGTCAAAGTGCTGTATGATCAGAAGCCAATGCCAGCATCATATGGTCATATAGATGCGGCTCCAGTGTGTGTGACCCACCATGAGGTGAACTGCATGGAGATTGTGCAGTGTGCAGTTTGTGAAGGGCTGCCATTGCAGTGGTCGAGGTGACTTGTTCCATTGCAAGGACCAGTGCAGCCCAGGTACTTCATCTGGATGAGGTTCTCTGTGCGCCAATGTTAAGGCTCTGTCACAATTCCACAGTCCAGCCATTCACAAAGGATGGCTAAAAAATCCTGCTGTAATTACAAGGCACCTGTGCTCGTCTTCCCACCAGTGGAAACTACTTACACCCTGAATTCTTCTGAGAAAGACTGCCGCTGCCGGACAAAGTAACTACATTACATGCCCTACAATCTCACCCTATGCCAGGGGAGTTGCCCCCCCCAGCAACGCCCCTGCCCTATGCCATGCTGCGTGTTATAAGGCGCATGCTCAGTGCTTGCTCTTTCTAGAATAGATAGCTCACCATTTGTAACGTTATGCATCTCTACTGTATAGAAATATATCACTTTATTTCATTTCTATATTGTGACAAGGCATAAGAAATGACATACACCAAAGTATTCTGCTTTAAGTGGGTTTATGTTGCTTTGTCAGGATGCTTGTTAGCTACTCAGAGATTGTTAAAATGTCCCGTCCCCACGCAGAAATTGATTCTGGGGTTAGCACCCTGCTCAAAATTCCTGCTTGTTATGTTATGTTATGTTATGTTATTGGACTTATAACGCACCAAAGCCTGTGGGCATCCAGGCGCCGAGGGATAGCTAGGGATGACAAGGATGCTCAGGGCATTCATACTAGCTAAAAAGAATCGTTTTCATCTGCTTCCAGAAGGCGAGATGGTTCTCTATTTTACGTAGCTGTAGAGGCAGTGCATTCCATGCCTTAGCTCCCTGGACATGGAAAGCCCGACCAAAACCTCGGGCTCGTTTGACCCGATGTAATTCCAGTAGGGAGCCCTCAGCTGACCTTAGGTTTTTCTTAGGCTGGTAAAGATTAACCTTGTCCTTCAGATAGGCTGGAGCAGTACCAAATATGCACTTGTGGCATATAGATAACTGGTTAAACTGGATTCTAGCTGCTACTGGGAGCCAATGTAGTTTTTTTCCTTGCTGCGGTCGTTGGTTCTGATCGTTTAATCTGAAAGATGATACGTTTGGCTGCATTTTGAATTTTCTGCAGCTGTTGGACTTCGGCCTTATTTGCACCTCCGAAAAGTCTGTTACAATAATCAACATGTGGGAGTATTACCACTCTCATGAGTTTTGTAAGGTTTTCAATTGAAATCAGTGGTGCTACTTGCCTAAGTACCTTGAGATGATAATTAGTACTAGTACTAATGGCTGAAACATGGACTTTGCAATCTAAATTCTCTTCCATGTATGTGCCCAGTGTCTTTACCTTCTGTACTCGATTGTCTTCTCTCTGGGTCAGTGCCAGGCCACTCACCTGGCTTGTCTCCTCCCTTGGTTAGTGTCCAGGCGACTCCTCCTTCTTATCTTTAACTATTGGTGATATCTCGCTCTCTCCTCCCTTTCTAGCCGTGGTCTCTGCCTTCTCTTTCTCTGCTCTTCCCTGGGTCCAGGTCTCAGCCCTTTCCTCTGACATAGTTTCAGCCTTTGCTCTGTGTGAATTTATTTTTGCCTGAGCTTTGGCGTTTTCTCTCCCTACTTTCTCTTTGCCGGGGGCCTCAACCTTTTCTACTTCAGCTCTCTACCGGGCATGGGTTACAGCTTTCTCTCTCTGTGCCTTCCATTTGGCCACAGCCTTGGTCTTCACTAGTTGGGGTTATGGGGCCACACTCGCTGTCTTCTGTGGTAGATGCTCCACTCTCCCTCCTTTGTTACACCCTCTTTAGTGTCCTCCTTTTCCACCTTCCTCCACGTTTTCTCAATCTCTCCACTCTCTATGTTTTCTCTTTCTACTTCTCTCCTCCCTCTGTTTTCTCTTTCTCTCCCCCTTCCTCCACTCTCAGGGTTTTCTCTTGCTCTCCACTACCTCCCACTCTCCACGTTTTCTCTATCTCTCGACCCTCCATGTTTTCTCTTTTTCATTCTCTCCTCCCTCCTCAACTTTCCAGATTTTCTTTTTGTCTCCCTTCATTTATTCTCCAGGATTTACAGTTTGTCTCCTCCTTACTCCTCTGATGGCCACCTTCTCCTCTACACAGTCCCTGCCTCCTTAGCCAACAGATCTTTAATATTACAACTCCCCAAAGCGGCACTACAAACCTCCCTGCTCTCCTGGGAGCTGAACCTTACATGTGGCTACGACTTAATGGTTTCTCCCTGAATGACTGAAAAGCTCACGTGTTCAGCCTGAGCGTGCTCAGTGGAGAGGACGCTTTGTAGTCTGAGTACTGGATAGAAGTCTTTAAATAGTTCAGCTGCTATTTTGTATTACCTTTCAGGGCAGAGCTGCAAGGTTCTCTGAAGGTCTGGCATCTTGGCACCTCGCCTTCTTGGAGTCCACTTAACCTGTTCCCTGTACTCAGCAATCTAATTTGTGTCCTAGAAAGCAATTTGTTTGGAACTGGAGTTTGGAAACACGTTTTCTCTTGTGGGTGTTCTTCCCATTGATTTTAAGGGCTACAAGAGGCCTTTGCTATCACGATTGCAGCAATTGTGAAAACATATGTTTCCCTTTCATCAGGTCTTCTGTAATGTAGGAAGAGGGGGTGCTCTCTCTGTGTATCTGGGTGTTGCACAGGGAAGAGTTGTACTTCACTCGGTCAACCTGGGTGTTGAAAGGGAGAGAGGTGCGGGTCTCCCATAACTGTTCTCGTCAGGGTCTGGAAGGTACTTTTGTGGGGTGATCATGTTTTTTGCATAGTCTTCCTTCCCTTTAATCTGCAGTTGAGTTTCTCAGATCCACTCCCAATTTTCTCTCTGGGTGTGGGTAACTCTGGGTGTGGGTAACTCTGGGAGTGGGTAACTCTGGGAGCTGGTAACTCTGGGAGTGGGTAACTCTGGTAGTGGGTAACTCTGGGAGCTGGTAACTCTGGGAGTGGGTAACTGTGGGAGTGGGTAACTCTGGGAGCTGGTAACTCTGGGAGTGGGTAACTCTGGGAGTGGGTAACTCTGGGAGCTTTTGTCTTTATTTGTCTCGTACTTCAACCTAGAAAACCTTTCTTTTGTCCATGTTTCTTGGTATGGTTGGCTTCGAGGAGCTAGATGTGTCACTCCCAGGTCCATGCGAGGATATCAGGAGGGCAATTCATCAAGTTATATCAGGACCCTGATGAAGTGTCTTTGACACCAGCCTTCGCAAACTTTTTTCCAATATCCCCTCGCCTAGTCCTGAACAACAACAATCACGAGACGCGTTGAGACAACAAAAGATGGGTAGGACAAAACGGCACCAGATTCCAACCAGTGCTGAAAAGAAAGATTAAATATGGTAATTAGTCACAAAATGTTACAAGTATTGTGTAGAGATATCGTCACAACCCATAAATACCTGTAGCGATGGATGGCAATATCCACCAGGAGGGAGAAGAAAAAAGGACCTTATGAGCATGTGGACGCAACAGGAATGGGATCCCTCCAGCACAACGGCCCACAAACAATTTGAGTCACTCTAGGGGGTCCTGAGAGTCTGTGTCCAAAAGTACAAACAAAGTTCCTAGAACATCCAGGAAGAAACCTACAGAGTTCAGAGTTCAGATAGACACAGCGAGCGGAGGTTTAATGAAGGAACAAGGAAAGATGGAGAATGTGAAACTAGGAAAAGAGAAAGACAAGGCTCAGACCAGTGAGAGCCTCTGGGGTATGAGCAATGCGGTGGTCCAGACCTTTACCTCAACGCAAAAAGGTAGAAAAGTCACCTCAGTCACCAGGCAGTTAGGAAACAGTGCAGACAAAGATTGGGGGGAAGGGATGCGCCCCGAGCTGGAAAATAGAGATGTCGTCAGAAAACAAATATACCTTTGGTGATGAATGTCGATATCCACAATTAGGGAGAAGGTAAAAGGACCTTATGGCGTCCATGAGCGCGTGGACGCAACAGGAATGGGGGTCATCCAGATCAACAACACACACACTATTTGAGTCACTCCAGTGGGTCCAAGGAGTCCGTAAAAACAATTGACAATGGGCAAAATAACAACGACCGGTCTGTGGTGTATTCCAGGTCAAAATGCCCAAGACACCAAAGGTACCAATCAAACCAAGAAGCGAGAGAATGGAGGGCCAGGATGAGTTGCAGAGTTGGGTCAGAGGTCACAAAGAGCTCTACGGAAACAGTAAGCCCAGGATGACGCAACAGGAAAAACATTGTGGAGTGAAATAGCAACAACATAGCATCAGCTATGTTGCATACAAATGAGGATGGGAAGTGCAGTCTGTTCACAACTCTCTGCAGTCATTACCATAAACATTGCACAAGTGCCAAATGCCGGAACCAAACCGTGTACGCCAAATGCCTTAGGGCATGGGTGCACAACATACGGCCCGCGGGCCAGTTGCGGCCCGCCATGCCATTTTGTCCGGCCCACGAGGCACAAAGACTTTCCTAATGGAGGGCAGCCCGCAAGCAGCATCGGCCACCCTCCATTAGGAAAGTCTTTGTTGTCTTCCAGGCTGGACAAAACATTGGCCCTCATTGGCTCAGCACACACGCACCATGCAGCTCCTACGAGCCACGTAGTGCGTGTGTGCTGCACCAAAGGAGTGCCAGCATTACGGCTGGCGTGGCCAGTAAGCCTTGATGCCGGAAGATCATTTCAGCTTTGCTTGCCACGCCAGCCGTAGTACCGCTCCACTTACCTCGCCAGAGTTCCAGCTAGCCTGCCTTCCAGCACGTCCGGTAAGTGGTCTGTATGTTTGTGCTGTGTTTGTGGGGGAGAGGGGGGTCAGAAGTGCATGAATGTTTGTTTCTGTATGTTTGTTTTGTGTATGTTGAGATGCGGGGGTGGGGGGGATGTCGGGTGTGCATGAATGTTTTTTTTTGTATGTTTGTGTTGTGTATGTTGAGATGCGGTGGTCGGGGGGGTGTCGGGTGTGCATGAATGTTTTTTGTATGTTTTTGTTGTGTTTATTGGATTCGGAGGTTGGGGGTGTGTCGGGTCTGTATGGGTGTTTGTATGTCTGTGCAGTGCATGTTGAGATGCGGGGCTGTGGTGTGCCGGGTCTGTACGGGTGTTTGTATGTCTGCACAGTGCATGTTGAGATGCGGGGCTGGGGGGTGTGTCAGGTCTGTATGGGTATTTGTATGTCTGTGCAGTGCATGTTGAGATGCGGGGCTGGGGGTGTGGCGGGTCTGTATGGGTGTTTGTATGTCTGTGCAGTGCATGTTGAGATGCGGGGCTGGAGGTGTGGTGAGTCTGTATGGGTGTTTGTATGTCTGTGCAGTGCATGTTGAGATGGGGGATGGGGGTGTGTCGGGTCTGTATAGGTATTTGTATTTGTATGTCTGTTCAGTGCATGTTGAGATGCGGGGCTGGGGGTGTGTTGGGTCTGTATGGGTGTTTCTATGTCTGTGCAGTGTATGTTGAGATGCGGGGCTGGGGGTGTGTCGGGTCTGTATGGGTATTTGTATGTCTGTGCAGTGCATGTTGAGATGCGGGGCTGGGGGTGTCGGGTCTGTATGGGTGTTTGTATGTCTGTGCAGTGCATGTTGAGATGCGGTGCTGGTGGGGTGTCGGGTCTGTATGGGTATTTGTATGTCTGTGCAGTGCATGTTGAGATGCAGGGCTGGGGGTGTGTCGGGTCTGTATGGGTGTTTGTATGTCTGTGCAGTGCATGTTGAGATGCGGGGCTGTGGGTGTGTCGGGTGTGTATGGGTATTTGTATGTCTGTGCAGTGTATGTTGAGATGCGGGGCTGGGGGGGTGTCGGGTCTGTATGGCTGTTTGTATGTCTGTGCAGTGCATGTTGAGATGCGGGGCTGTGGGTGTGTCGGGTCTGTTTGGGTATTTGTATGTCTGTGCAGTGTATGTTGAGATGCGGGGCTGGGGGGGTGTCGGGTCTGTATGGGTATGTGTATGTCTGTGCAGTGCATGTTGAGATGGGAGATGGGGGGGTGTCGGGTCTATATGGGTATTTGTATGTCTGTGCAGTGCATGTTGAGATGGGGGCTGGGGGGTGTGTCGGGTCTGTATGGGTGTTTGTATGTCTGTGCAGTGCATGTTGAGATGCAGGGCTGGGGGGGGTGTCGGGTCTGTTTGGGTGTTTGTATGTCTGTGCAGTGCATGTTGAGATGCAGGGTTGGGGGGGTGTCGGGTCTGTATGGGTATTTGTATGTCTGTGCAGTGCATGTTGAGATGCGGGGCTGGGGGGGTGTCGGGTCTGTATGGGTATTTGTATGTCTGTGCAGTGCATGTTGAGATGCGGGGCTGGGGGTGTGTCGGGTCTGTATGGCTATTTGTATGTCTGTGCAGTGCATGTTGAGATGGGGGCTGGGGGTGTGTCGGGTCTGTATAGGTGTTTGTATGTCTGTGCAGTGCATGTTGAGATGCAGGGCTGGGGGGTTTGGGTGTTTGTATGTCTGTGCAATGCATGTTGAGATGCAGGGCTGGGGGTGTGTCGGGTCTGTATGGGTATTTGTATGTCTGTGCAGTGCATGTTGAGATGCAGGGCTGGGGGGGTGTCGGGTCTGTATGGGTGTTTGTATGTCTGTGCAGTGCATGTTGAGATGCGGGGCTGGGGGGTGTGTCGGGTCTGTATGGGTGTTTGTATGTCTGTGCAGTGCATGTTTAGATGCGGGGCTGGGGGTGTGTCGGGTCTGTATGGGTGTTTGTATGTCTGTGCAGTGCAAGTTGAGATGCGGGGCTGGGGGTGTGTCGGGTCTGTATGGGTGTTTGTATGTCTGTGCAGTGCATGTTGAGATGCGGGGCTGGGGTGTGGCGGGTCTGTATGGGTGTTTGTATGTCTGTGCAGTGCATGTTGAGATGGGGGTTGGGGGGGTGTCGGGTCTGTATGGGTATTTGTATTTGTATGTCTGTGCAGTGTATGTTGAGATGCGGGGCTGGGGGTGTGTCGGGTCTGTATGGGTGTTTGTATGTCTGTGCAGTGCATGTTGAGATGCGGGGCTGGGGGTGTGTCGGGTCTGTATGGGTGTTTGTATGTCTGTGCAGTGCATGTTGAGATGCGGGGCTGGGGTGTGGCGGGTCTGTATGGGTGTTTGTATGTCTGTGCAGTGCATGTTGAGATGGGGGTTGGGGGGGTGTCCGGTCTGTATCGGTATTTGTATGTCTGTGCAGTGTATGTTGAAATGCGGAGCTGGGGGGTGTGTTGGGTCTGTATGGGTGTTTGTATGTCTGTGCAGTGCATGTTGAGATGCGGGGCTGGGGGGTGTGTTGGGTCTGTATGGGTGTTTGTATGTCTGTGCAGTGCATGTTGAGATGCGGGGCTGAGGGGTGTGTCGGGTCTGTATGGGTGTTTGTATGTCTGTGCAGTGCATGTTGAGATGCTGGCTGGGGGTGTGTCGGGTCCGTATGGGTGTTTGTATGTCTGTGCAGTGCATGTTGAGATGTGGGGCTGGGGGGGGGGTGTCGGTTCCGTATGGGTATTTGTATGTCTGTGCAGTGCATGTTGAGATGCGGGGCTGGGGGGGGTGTCGGATCTGTATGGGTATTTGTATGTCTGTGCAGTGCATGTTGAGATGCGGGGCTGGGGGGTGTGTCGGGTCCGTATGGGTATTTGTATGTCTGTGCAGTGCATGTTGAGATGCGGGGCTGGGGGGTGTGTCGGGTCTGTATGGGTATTTGTATGTCTGTGCAGTGCATGTTGAGATGCAGGGCTGGGGGTGTATCGGGTCTGTATGGGTATTTGTATGTCTGTGCAGTGCATGTTGAGATGCGGGGCTGGGGGGGTGTCGGTTCTGTATGGGTGTTTGTATGTCTGTGCAGTGCATGTTGAGATGCAGGGCTGGGGGGTGTGTCGGGTCTGTATGGGTGTTTGTATGTCTGTGCAGTGCATGTTGAGATGCGGGGCTGGGGGTGTGTCGGGTCTGTATGGGTTTTGTATGTCTGCGCAGTGCATGTTGAGATGCGGGGCTGGGGGTGTGGCGGGTCTGTATGGGTGTTTGTATGTCTGTGCAGTGCATGTTGAGATGGGGGCTGGGGGGTGTCGGGTCTGAATGGGTATTTGTATTTGTATGTCTGTGCAGTGTATGTTGAGATGGGGGCTGGGGGGGTGTCGGGTCTGAATGGGTATTTGTATTTGTATGTCTGTGCAGTGCATGTTGAGATGCGGGGCTGGGGGTGTGTCGGGTCCTTATGGGCATTTGTATGTCTGTGCAGTGCATGTTGAGATGCGAGGTTGGGGGGGTGTCGGGTCTGTATGGGTGTTTGTATGTCTGTGCAGTGCATGTTGAGATGCGGGGCTGGGGTGTGTGCCAGGTCTGTATGGGTGTTTGTATGTCTGTGCAGTGCATGTTGAGATGGGGTGGGGGGTTTGTCAGTCAGTATGGGTGTTTGTATGTCTGTGCAGTGCATGTTGAGATGGGGGTGGGGGTGTGTCGGGTCTGTATGGGTATTTGTATGTCTGTGCAGTGCATGTTGAGATGCAGGGCTGGGGTGTGTCGGGTCTGTATGGGTATTTGTATGTCTCTGCCGTGCATGTTGAGATGCGGGGCTGGGGTGTGTCGGGTCTGTATGGGTATTTGTATGTCTGTGCAGTGCATGTTGAGATGCGGGGCTGGGGGGTGTGTCGGGTCTGTATGGGTGTTTGTATGTCTGTGCAGTGCAAGTTGAGATGCGGGGCTGGGGGTGTGTCGGGTCTGTATGGGTGTTTGTATGTCTGTGCAGTGCATGTTGAGATGCGGGGCTGTGGTGTGGCTGGTCTGTATGGGTGTTTGTATGTCTGTGCAGTGCATGTTGAGATGGGGGTTGGGGGGGTGTCCGGTCTGTATCGGTATTTGTATTTGTATGTCTGTGCAGTGTATGTTGAGATGCGGGGCTGGGGGGTGTGTTGGGTCTGTATGGGTGTTTGTATGTCTGTGCAGTGCATGTTGAGATGCGGGCTGGGGGGTGTGTCGGGTCTGTATGGGTGTTTGTATGTCTGTGCAGTGCATGTTGAGATGCGGGGCTGGGGGTGTGTCGGGTCCGTATGGGTGTTTGTATGTCTGTGCAGTGCATGTTGAGATGCGGGGCTGGGGGTGTGGCGGGTCTGTATGGGTGTTTGTATGTCTGTGCAGTGCATGTTGAGATGGGGGCTGGGGGGGTGTCGGGTCTGAATGGGTATTTGTATTTGTATGTCTGTGCAGTGTATGTTGAGATGCAGGGCTGGGGGTGTGTCGGGTCCTTATGGGTATTTGTATGTCTGTGCAGTGCATGATGAGATGCGGGGTTGGGGGGGTGTCTGGTCTGTATGGGTGTTTGTATGTCTGTGCAGTGCATGTTGAGATGCGGGGCTGGGGTGTGTGCCAGGTCTGTATGGGTGTTTGTATGTCTGTGCAGTGCATGTTGAGATGGGGTGGGGGGTTTGTCAGTCAGTATGGGTGTTTGTATGTCTGTGCAGTGCATGTTGAGATGGGGGTGGGGGGTGTGTCGGGTCTGTATAGGTATTTGTATGTCTGTGCAGTGCATGTTGAGATGCGGGGCTGGGGTGTGTCGGGTCTGTATGGGTATTTGTATGTCTGTGCAGTCCATGTTGAGATGCGGGGTTGGGGGGGTGTCGGGTCTGTATGGGTGTTTGTATTTGTATGTCTGTGCAGTGCATGTTGAGATGCGGGGCTGTGGGGTGTGTCAGGTCTGTATGGGTGTTTGTATGTCTATGCAGTGCATGTTGAGATGCGGGGCTGGGGGGTGTGTCGGGTCTGTATGGGTATTTTTATGTCTGTGCACTGCATGTTGAGATGGGGGTGGGGGGTGTGTCGGTCTGTATGGGTGTTTGTATGTCTGTGCAGTGCATGTTGAGATGCGGGGCTGGGGGGTGTGTCGGGTCTGTATGGGTGTTTGTATGTCTGTGCAGTGCATGTTGAGATGCGGGGCTGGGGGTGTGTCGGGTCCGTATGGGTGTTTGTATGTCTGTGCAGTGCATGTTGAGATGCGGGGCTGGGGGTGTGGCGGGTCTGTATGGGTGTTTGTATGTCTGTGCAGTGCATGTTGAGATGGGGGCTGGGGGGGTGTCGGGTCTGAATGGGTATTTGTATTTGTATGTCTGTGCAGTGTATGTTGAGATGCAGGGCTGGGGGTGTGTCGGGTCCTTATGGGTATTTGTATGTCTGTGCAGTGCATGATGAGATGCGGGGTTGGGGGGGTGTCTGGTCTGTATGGGTGTTTGTATGTCTGTGCAGTGCATGTTGAGATGCGGGGCTGGGGTGTGTGCCAGGTCTGTATGGGTGTTTGTATGTCTGTGCAGTGCATGTTGAGATGGGGTGGGGGGTTTGTCAGTCAGTATGGGTGTTTGTATGTCTGTGCAGTGCATGTTGAGATGGGGGTGGGGGGTGTGTCGGGTCTGTATAGGTATTTGTATGTCTGTGCAGTGCATGTTGAGATGCGGGGCTGGGGTGTGTCGGGTCTGTATGGGTATTTGTATGTCTGTGCAGTCCATGTTGAGATGCGGGGTTGGGGGGGTGTCGGGTCTGTATGGGTGTTTGTATTTGTATGTCTGTGCAGTGCATGTTGAGATGCGGGGCTGTGGGGTGTGTCAGGTCTGTATGGGTGTTTGTATGTCTATGCAGTGCATGTTGAGATGCGGGGCTGGGGGGTGTGTCGGGTCTGTATGGGTATTTTTATGTCTGTGCACTGCATGTTGAGATGGGGGTGGGGGGTGTGTCGGTCTGTATGGGTGTTTGTATGTCTGTGCAGTGCATGTTGAGATGGGGGTGGGGGGTGTGTCGGGTCTGTATGGGTGTTTGTATTTGTATGTCTGTGCAGTGCATGTTGAGATGCGGGGCTGGGGTGTGTCGGGTCTGTATGGGTATTTGTATGTCTGTGCAGTGCATGTTGAGATGCGGGGCTGGGGTGTGTCGGGTCTGTATGGGTATTTGTATGTCTGTGCAGTGCATGTTGAGATGGGGTGTTGGGGGTGTGTCGGGTCTCTATGGGTATTTGTATGTCTGTGCAGTGCATGTTGAGATGCGGGGCTGGGGTGTGTCGGGTCTGTATGGGTATTTGTATGTCTGTGCAGTGCATGTTGAGATGCGGGGCTGAGGGTGTGTCGGGTCTGTATGGGTGTTTGTATGTCTGTGCAGTGCATGTTGAGATGAGGGGCTGGGGGTGTGTCGGGTCTGTATGGGTGTTTGTATGTCTATGCAGTGCATGTTGAGATGCGGGGCTGGGGGGGGTGTCGAGGTCTGTATGGGTATTTGTATGTCTGTGCAGTGCATGTTGAGATGCGGGGCTGTGGGTGTGTCGGGTCGGTATGGGTATTTGTATGTCTGTGCAGTGCATGTTGAGATTCAGGGCTGGGGTGTGTGTCGGGTCTGTATGGGTGTTTGTATGTCTGTGCAGTGTATGTTGAGATGCGGGGCTGGGGGAGTGTCGGGTCTGTATGGGTATTTGTATGTCTCTGTAGTGCATGTTGAGATGTGGGGCAGGGGGGGGTGTCCGGTCTGTTGGGTTTTTTTATGTTTGTGCAGTGCATGTTGAGATGCGGGGCTGGGGTTGTGTCTGGTCTGTATGGGTATTTGTATGTCTGTGCAGTGCATGTTGAGATGGGGGCTGGGGGGTGTGTCGGGTCTGTATGGGTATTTGTATGTCTGTGCAGTGCATGTTGAGATGCGGGGCTGGGGGTGTCGGGTCTGTATGGGTGTTTGTATGTCTGTGCAGTGCATGTTGAGATGCGGGGCTGGTGGGGTGTCGGGTCTGTATGGGTATTTGTATGTCTGTGCAGTGCATGTTGAGATGCAGGGCTGGGGGTGTGTCGGGTCTGTATGGGTGTTTGTATGTCTGTGCAGTGCATGTTGAGATGCGGGGCTGTGGGTGTGTCGGGTGTGTATGGGTATTTGTATGTCTGTGCAGTGTATGTTGAGATGCGGGGCTGGGGGGGTGTCGGGTCTGTATGGCTGTTTGTATGTCTGTGCAGTGCATGTTGAGATGCGGGGCTGTGGGTGTGTCGGGTCTGTATGGGTATTTGTATGTCTGTGCAGTATATGTTGAGATGCGGGGCTGGGGGGGTGTCGGGTCTGTATGGGTATTTGTATGTCTGTGCAGTGCATGTTGAGATGGGGGTTGGGGGGGTGTCGGGTCTGTATGGGTATTTGTATGTCTGTGCAGTGCATGTTGAGATGGGGGCTAGGGGGTGTGTCGGGTCTGTATGGGTGTTTGTATGTCTGTGCAGTGCATGTTGAGATGCAGGGCTGGGGGGTGTGTCGGGTCTGTTTGGGTGTTTGTATGTCTGTGCAGTGCATGTTGAGATGCAGGGTTGGTGGGGTGTCGGGTCTGTATGGGTATTTGTATGTCTGTGCAGTGCATGTTGAGATGCGGGGCTGGGGGGGTGTCGCGTCTGTATGGGTATTTGTATGTCTGTGCAGTGCATGTTGAGATGCGGGGCTGGGGGTGTGTCGGGTCTGTATGGCTATTTGTATGTCTGTGCAGTGCATGTTGAGATGGGGGCTGGGGGTGTGTCGGGTCTGTATAGGTGTTTGTATGTCTGTGCAGTGCATGTTGAGATGCAGGGCTGGGGGGTTTGGGTGTTTGTATGTCTGTGCAATGCATGTTGAGATGCAGGGCTGGGGGTGTGTCGGGTCTGTATGGGTGTTTGTATGTCTGTGCAGTGCATGTTTAGATGCGGGGCTGGGGGGTGTGTCGGGTCTGTATGGGTGTTTGTATGTCTGTGCAGTGCAAGTTGAGATGCGGGGCTGGGGGTGTGTCAGGTCTGTATAGGTGTTTGTATGTCTGCGCAGTGCATGTTGAGATGCGGGGCTGGGGTGTGGCGGGTCTGTATGGGTGTTTGTATGTCTGTGCAGTGCATGTTGAGATGGGGGTTGGGGGGGTGTCGGGTCTGTATGGGTATTTGTATTTGTATGTCTGTGCAGTGTATGTTGAGATGCAGGGCTGGGGGTGTGTCGGGTCCTTATGGGTATTTGTATGTCTGTGCAGTGCATGTTGAGATGCGGGGCTGGGGGGTGTGTTGGGTCTGTATGGGTGTTTGTATGTCTGTGCAGTGCATGTTGAGATGCGGGGCTGGGGGGGGTGTCGGGTCTGTATGGGTGTTTGTATGTCTGTGCAGTGCATGTTGAGATGCGGGGCTGGGGGTGTGTCGGGTCCGTATGGGTGTTTGTATGTCTGTGCAGTGCATGTTGAGATGTGGGGCTGGGGGGGGGTGTCGGGTCCATATGGGTATTTGTATGTCTATGCAGTGCATGTTGAGATGCGGGGCTGGGGGGGGTGTCGGGTCCGTATGGGTATTTGTATGTCTGTGCAGTGCATGTTGAGATGCGGGGCTGGGGGGTGTGTCGGATCTGTATGGGTATTTGTATGTCTGTGCAGTGCATGTTGAGATGCGGGGCTGGGGGGTGTGTCGGGTCTGTATGGGTATTTGTATGTCTGTGCAGTGCATGTTGAGATGCGGGGCTGGGGGGTGTGTCCGGTCTGTATGGGTATTCGTATGTCTGTGCAGTGCATGTTGAGATGCAGGGCTGGGGGTGTGTCGGGTCTGTATGGGTATTTGTATGTCTGTGCAGTGCATGTTGCGATGCGGGGCTGGGGGGGTGTCGGTTCTGTATGGGTGTTTGTATGTCTGTGCAGTGCATGTTGAGATGCGGGGCTGGGGGGTGTGTCGGGTCTGTATGGGTGTTTGTATGTCTGTGCAGTGCATGTTGAGATGCGGGGCTGGGGTGTGTCGGGTCTGTATGGGTATTTGTATGTCTGTGCAGTGCATGTTGAGATGCGGGGATGAGGGGGGGTGTCGGGTCCGTATGGGTATTTGTATGTCTGTGCAGTGCATGTTGAGATGCGGGGCTGGGGGGTGTGTCGGGTCCGTATGGGTATTTGTATGTCTGTGCAGTGCATGTTGAGATGCGGGGCTGGGGGGGTGTGTCGGATCTGTATGGGTATTTGTATGTCTGTGCAGTGCATGTTGAGATGCGGGGCTGGGGGGTGTGTCGGGTCTGTATGGGTATTTGTATGTCTGTGCAGTGCATGTTGAGATGCGGGGCTGGGGGGTGTGTCGGGTCTGTATGGGTATTTGTATGTCTGTGCAGTGCACGTTGAGATGCGGGGCTGGGGGGTGTGTCGGGTCTGTATGGGTATTTGTATGTCTGTGCAGTGCATGTTGAGATGCGGGGCTGGGGGGTGTGTCGGGTCTGTATGGGTATTTGTATGTCTGTGCAGTGCATGTTGAGATGCAGGGCTGGGGGTGTGTCGGGTCTGTATGGGTATTTGTATGTCTGTGCAGTGCATGTTGAGATGCGGGGCTGGGGTGTGTCGGGTCCGTATGGGTGTTTGTATGTCTGTGCAGTGCATGTTGAGATGTGGGGCTGGGGGGGAGGTGTCGGGTCCGTATGGGTATTTGTATGTCTGTGCAGTGCATGTTGAGATGCGGGGCTGGGGGGTGTGTCGGGTCTGTATGGGTATTTGTATGTCTGTGCAGTGCATGTTGAGATGCAGGGCTGGGGGTGTGTCGGGTCTGTATGGGTATTTGTATGTCTGTGCAGTGCATGTTGCGATGCGGGGCTGGGGGGGTGTCGGTTCTGTATGGGTGTTTGTATGTCTGTGCAGTGCATGTTGAGATGCGGGGCTGGGGGGTGTGTCGGGTCTGTATGGGTGTTTGTATGTCTGTGCAGTGCATGTTGAGATGCGGGGCTGGGGTGTGTCGGGTCTGTATGGGTATTTGTATGTCTGTGCAGTGCATGTTGAGATGGGGTGTTGGGGGTGTGTCAGGTCTCTATGGGTATTTGTATGTCTGTGCAGTGCATGTTGAGATGCGGGGCTGGGGTATGTCGGGTCTGTATGGGTATTTGTATGTCTGTGCAGTGCATGTTGAGATGCGGGGCTGAGGGTGTGTCGGGTCTGTATGGGTGTTTGTATGTCTGTGCAGTGCACGTTGAGATGCGGGGCTGGGGGGTGTGTCGAAATCTGTATGGGTATTTATATGTCTGTGCAGTGCATGTTGAGATGCGGGGCTGTGGGTGTGTCGGGTCTGTATGGGTATTTGTATGTCTGTGCAGTGCAATTTGATATGCAGGGCTTTGGTGTGTGTCGGGTCTGTATGGGTATTTGTATGTCTGTGCAGTGCATGTTGAGATGCGGGTCTGGGGGGTGTGTCGGGTCTTTATGGGTGTTTGTATGTCTGTGCAGTGTATGTTGAGATGCGGGGCTGGGGGTGTGTCGGGTCTGTATGGGTATTTGTATGTCTCTGTAGTGCATGTTGAGATGTGGGGCAGGGGGGGGTGTCCGGTCTGTTGGGTTTTTTTATGTCTGTGCAGTGCATGTTGAGATGCGGGGCTGGGGTTGTGTCTGGTCTGTATGGGTATTTGTATGTCTGTGCAGTGCATGTTGAGATGGGGGCTGGGGGGTGTGTCGGGTCTGTATGGGTATTTGTATGTCTGTGCAGTGCATGTTGAGATGCGGGGCTGTGGGGTGTGTCAGGGGCCATGGGGCATAGTGTTTGCTTGAGGGGTGGGGGCCATGGGGCATAATGTTTGCTTGAGGGGTGGGGCCATGGGGCATAGTGTTTGCTTGAGGGGTGGGAGCCATGGGGCATAGTGTTTGGTTGGGGGTAAAGGGGGCATGGGGCATAGTGTCGCACTCCAAGAGTGAACCCAATAATAAAGCTAAACAGGCACAGTTAGGAGATGTACATCCTTTGCTTTTTGTGGAAACCTGACTCGACGAAGGCCATACTCCACTTGGGCAACCCAAACAGCAAACTATAGCAGTCCAAAATAACGGAATGTCCAATCTAGGGTCAATAAAAAAATATATAAGTTAATTAAACAGACAATATGCAATAACTAAATAGAAATAAATGATGACAATGGAAAATGTGTAGTACAAAATGTAAGTTTGAAATACAAATAAAAATCGTTACACCTCAAAAAACAATTCTTTTTCCATGTGTTTAATAAAAATTGGGGGTTGAAAAAGCCTCCTGTCATGCCACGCCCCGCCGCGCCTACCGCCCCACCCACATTTACTTTTCGCCCCACTATAGGCATCATGTAAGGTACTTTTGGCCCTCTGTCAAAATCAGTTGTGCACCCCTGCCTTAGGTCATTCATCGAGTGATTTCATGTGCACAGCGTCTCGGGCATGGATCCTTACACATTATGTATTCATCTATTGAGCCTATGCAAGAAAGCTGCCTCAGAGTGCACCACAGGTGATGGAGGGGAATAGAAGAGAATTAAGATTTTGAGTCCAGGTGACAAGTGAAAGAGAGAAATGAATGGATGGTACATTATGCCGGCGCCATTCCACTGGCAGACTCTTGAAACCTTTGCTATTTTCAGTGAGAACCCTTTGATGTTTTCACCCGCTTTTCTTACTTTTGCCTAGTCCCTGAAAACCACTGTGATTCTTCCCCTAACACCCAGAACCCCCAAAGCACCCTGAGCTACTTCTCCATGCTCTCCCCTTACCTGACTTGCGTAGCGTTTTGTCCCATGCCAATTCCATCTGCCCCCCTGCCCCCACACCCCCACGATGGGATTCTGCACCCAGCACAAGGAGGTGAATGCCGCCGGTTGTGACAGAGAAGCATGTTTACAGCCAACATACATAAACAAGCCTGTTATGAGCTGCTCCTAATCCTGCTGGCATCTTCCTCTAGGACGACATTGGCTGCGTGCTTTAAAAGGCAAGGCTGAACAAATGGTGTTTTAATTGCCACTACAACTGGAGGTGATCTGATTCCTCTCTGGGAGGTGGAGACGGGTCCCAAAGGATCAGAGATTCGCTAGCCCTCCAACCCCCCCAACTCTGCTCACAAAAGCTAGACAGTGAAAGGAAACCCGAGCTAGGCAAGCTGACCCACCTGGGAGGGCAACATCTCTTGATTGTGCCTTGTAGATGGATGTGGACAATAGAAAGGGTTGTGAATTCGACTGTAAAGTTTTTATGGCACTAATACAATGCTGTCATGGTAGGTTTGATGTGACAGAGGGTTTGAGGGGGACCATATTCACCCTAAGCATGGTCTGGGAAATCCCCAAATTGATGTTCTAGCTGTGGGCTATAGAGAGGGTGGATGGGGGGATGGAAAATTCATGGTTCTCAATAAAGCTCAGGCACCACTGGAGGTCCTCACACTCAAATATAGTGAGTTAGTAAACGGCTCTCAATTTCTCCTTCAAGCGTCATATTCAGGTGCTTATAGTTTCCTTGTTTTTCCAAATCAATGAAATGCAACAATGATGATTGAATATGGATATCCCTCGAGCACTGGGTAGCAATAGTGAGGCATAGCAGCAAAGAACGAGAGCATGTGCTTCATGAAGGTTTGTTTCTCCTATTAAGCATGTTGTTAACCAATAATTACTTTAAAGTTTCAATTTATGTTTTACAAACAAGGCGCACGCCGTCCCACAGCACGAAGGCACAAGCACAAAGGCTTATCCCTGACTAACATTAAGACTACAGAGCGACGCCTATTGCAACAGCTACTGGCATCAACAGTGGCAGCTACCTATGGCTACCCTATACCTAAGCGCCCCCTCTTAATGAGCCTACAAAGTGGAGAAAAACGAAAGATAAATCTGTATGCTTTCTCCAAATAACCCGCCATGCTTGCTCATAAGTGCCTTGCATCCTCAATGTCCTGCTATCCAGAATCAATGCCAGAATCCATGCTTGCCTTACCTGCCTAAAACAACGCCTTGCACCCTAGCTTGAGACTGCCTATTGTGGCTATTGCCCATTAATTGACCTCTGTACTGCGCCAATAATTGCTATAGTCTACACCAAAGTACGTGAACCTAGGCTTAATACACAGTGAAAGTGATCCTCACACTTCTCGGTCTCTAGCCTAAATAGGATCTGGAATGTGTACTTCCTGTTTTCTGCACGCTGCATCTTTAGCCGTTACTGTGAATTTTGTATCTAGGTCAACCCCTACTGTCTACTTGTCTTTGCACACTGCATCTTTAGTAGGTACTGTGAATTTTGAATCTATGCGAACCCATATTGCCTACTTGCTTTTGCACACTGCATCTTTAGCCGCTACTGTGAATTTTGTATCTAGGTCAACCCCTACTGTCTACTTGTCTTTGCACACTGCATCTTTAGTAGCTACTGTGAATTTTGAATCTATGCGAACCCATATTGCCTACTTGCTTTTGCACACTGCATCTTTAGCCGCTACTGCGAATTTTGTATCTAGGTGAACCCCTATTGCCTACTTGCTTTTGCACACTGCATCTTTAGCCGCTACTGTGAATTTTGAATCTAGGTGAACCCCTATTGCCTACTTGCTTTTGCACATTGCATCTTTAGCCGCTACTGTGAATTTTGTATGTGGGTGAACCCCTACTGTCTACTTGTCTTTGCACACTGCATGTTTAGCCGCTACTGTGAATTTTGAATCTAGGTGAACCCCTATTGCCTACTTGCTTTTGCACACTGCATCTTTAGCCGCTACTGTGAATTTTGAATCTAGGTGAACCCCTACTGTCTACTTGTCTTTGCACACTGCATGTTTAGCCGCTACTGTGAATTTTGAATCTAGGTGAACCCCTATTGCCTACTTGCTTTTGCACATTGCATCTTTAGCCGCTACTGTGAATTTTGTATGTGGGTGAACCCCTACTGTCTACTTGTCTTTGCACACTGCATCTTTAGCCGCTACTGTGAATTTTGTGTCCACCTGTCTTGCACCGCGCACTTTAGTCTCTACTGTGACTGCTGACACCAGCTGAACTTATTTTGAAATCGCACCAACCACTTGCACTATGCCTCTCTCAGACCGTATAGACCTGAACTAGGCACTGCCCCCCTAGTGACTTCACTGCCAACTATAACTAACTGATCGCTTTAACACAGTACTTACTGTCTACCAGTACCCTGATTACCATGAGTAAAAACACTAATGCCCAGGCCATCCTATTCACGATTGGACTCTTCACTATCATGGCCTCTGCTACCCTAAACTCAAGCCCACCTATAGACAGAAACATGAGACTCAGAGCAAGGCTACCCTGTATCTATGAGCCTAAAAGAAACAATATGAATAATACCACAGGACCCCTCTCTACCCACGACTATCGGGCTAAGTGTGTACAGGCAACTAAATTAGACACCCTAATCCTGGTGCCTACTGCCCAAGCACACATAAAGACGCACCCGAGTCAAAATAAACACCTAATCAAACCATCACATAATCCTAACCGTAAGAGCACCCTGACATTAACCGGGTCACTTATCAACGGCAGATCTATGGTAGCCCATGCCACTGAAATCTCTGACATTCTAAGTAACGGCAACCTGGACCTACTTGCCATAACAGAGACTTGGCTCCATGAGGTGGCAGGACCGGCCCTGATGCTAGCTGTACCTGATAGCTAGCAGATCCTCAGAACTGATAGACCTAAGGCGAAAGGCGGTGGCCTAGCCAGCATCTCTAAAACTACCTTGCCTATTAGGCTTACCACCTCACCTCCTTGCTCATCCTGCGAAATACTCACAGCCAAACTGCTGCTATCCAACAACCGTACGCTGACTATCCACCTGATTTACAGGCCCCCAGGACCATTAGGATCATTTGAAGATGACCTCACTAGCCTCATAGCAAACAACACGAAAAAGCACTCCCAAATGGGCGACTTCAACATCGGCCTTAACGCCCCAGACTGCAAGCACGCCCGCTAAATAACAGCCCTACTTAATGACTACGGGCTTACCCAAAAAGTCCTCTCACCCACCCATATCAAAGGGAGAACCCTCGACTGGGTATCTGAACTTAATTGTAACATTGCCATCACCGACATCATCCCACAACCTTGGACGGACCATTATTTAGTTAATTTCACCGCCACACTCGATCTTCTTGCTCCCAAAACTATAAGCATGATACCCCCCTCCCTACTAGAAGTAAAAAAGATATTACTGCTGAAAAACCCATCCCGCTCCTCCTCCCTGCTATCAAGGACCTGGAGAATAGCACCAACCCAGACACCCTAGTGAACACCCTCAACAAAGCTACGACTACGGCACTAGACAGCATCGCACCAACTAAACTGTGTAAAGGCAAACAAGAAGCACACCTGAATGCCTGGTTCACACCCCAACTCAATGAGCTAAGAAAGCAGAAAAGAAAGCTTCAAGCTATCTGGCGCAACTCGCCCACTGACAATAACGAAGCCAAATTAGCCCTCTTATCTAAACACTACAAGAAAGAAATTATCAACACAAAAAGAAATCTATTCGACGACAGAATTACTAAAGCCAAATCAAACACGAAGGAACTCTTCTCCATCCTTCGGGAAATGGAATCCCCTCTACAACCAGCAGACACTGTCCTAAAGGACAAGACATGGTGTACTAACATACAAAATGCCCTATCGAATAAAATGTCCACCCTCCAACTCAAAATAACTAAGAAGAAAGACTCTCTGCCCCTCTCCGAGCAACAAACACCACCTCCTATTGAGCACAATACCATTCCGCCCTTCAGTTTCAAAACTATCTCAATTATTGATACTGAAAAGGTCATTCTCTCTCTGAAACCCTCTAATTGCAAGGGTGACAGCTGCCCAGCGCAAATAATAAAAGATGAGGCCAGAGATCTAGCCCCATTTATCTCAAAGCTCATAAACTCATCCTTTAAACCAAACAAAGTACCCACCAACTTAAAAGGATCTTGGGTCCTCCCCTTACTCAAAAAACAAACTCTTGATCCTGCCACCCCGATGAACTATAGACCTATCACTACCATACCATTCCTACTCAAAATTATTGACAGAGTAGCATACTTACAAATTCAAGATTACTTGGAAGCTAATCATCTGCTAGGCTCTCGGCAATCGGGTTTCCGCCCCCTCCATGGTACCGAAACAGCCTTGCTAGACCTGAAGACAAATATTTAGGAGTTAAAGGATAGTGGTAAAACAGCCCTGCTACTGCTATTGGACTTGTCAGCAGCCTTTGACTTGGTGGACCACGAAGTCTTATGCAGCCAATTTCGGCGTGCTGCCAATTTCACAGGAGAAGCTATAGGCTGGGTCCAATCCTTTCTAGCCAACTGGACTATGAGAGTTTTCTCTACCGCCACCTGCGCTGACCCTAACCAAATAACATGCAGAGTCCCACAAGGATCTTCCGTCTCACCCACCATGTATAACATTTTCACCAAGCCATTATTCGACAAGTTGGACAGACTGGGCGTCACCTAAACTAACTATGTAGATGACACCCAAATCCTCATACCCCTTTCGTGCAACTATGAAGTGGACCTGGCCTTGGTGAATAAGATATACATCCTCATTCAGGCATGGATGGCAACCCATGGCCTCTGCCTGAACAACGATAAAACTAAGATTCTCCTCCTCGGATCTGACTTGAACCTAAAAAAACGAACCCTAAACTATGCATCCTTTAACATTGACAGCAATATCATTAAGGTTATGCCCGAGGTAAAAATACTAGGATTCTATTTGGACTCTTCTCTCACACCGAAGAAGCAAGTCAACTCTCTCTCTTCCTTAACAGCCTACACTTGCAAACTAATCCGTGCTGCCAGACCATTCCTCTCCAGCTCTAGTTGCATCACCCTAGCCAATGCTCTTATCATGTCTAGACTAGACTACTGCAACGCCCTCTACTCAGGAGCCAACAAGTATGTCACTGACAAACTCCAAAGATTGCAAAATAATGCCCTGAGAGAAGTGTTGAACACCCCTTACAGAGAGCATGGGCCTCATTACGCGGTAGGCGGTAGCCATGGCGCTATTAGTGCCATGGCTACCCCCTTACTGCATTCCGGGTCCGGGTTCCCGAAATAGGGACTTACTGGGTCATTCCAACCTTGGAGGACCCAGTAAGTCCCCATTCCGGGAACCATTCCCCATTCCCACTCGAGCCCTCATAGGGCTCAATTGGAATGGGGATGGAGCTAATAACGGTACTGCAATTTGCGTTACCGTTATTAGCTCTGAAGTCCCTTAATGGGTCCCTTCCATAACGCCTGGTGAAACCAGGCTTTAAGGAAGGGACCCACTAAGGGACCTCGGAATAGGGTGGTAAGGGATTACCGGCACCGGTGCCCTTACCAGTGCCGGTAATCCCTTACCGCCTACCGCGTAATGAGGCCCCATATCTCTAAATTCCGGAAAGAGGCCCACTGGCTGAAAATAAAGGACAGAATCCTCCTCAAAACCATATCTATTACCTCCAAATGTCTAAACAACTTAGCACCTCCCTACTTATCCAAAAAATGTCCAGGAAATCCACAACCCGACCGTTGAAATCGACCAACACCTTCCTTCTCGAAACACCTAGATTCAAACTCACTACAGCGGGAGGAACTAGTTTCCCAGTCAAAGCTGCACAATCATGGAATACACTCCCAATAGACCTCCGGCATCCCTTACCTTACACCAGATTTAGAATCAATGCTCTCAAATGGATTCGCACTAATGACCCCTAACCACTCTACCGGACAATACTGTATGCAACAGCATTACTGCGACCTACCTGTCATGTACCTGCTCAACCATATCTTTCTATACTCCACTAATGGCAAATGTCTTTACAGTCTCACATTATGTAATTTACACTGTATTCCCCTGTATCCACTAATGACAATGTTTGTACCTTTAACCCACACTGTACTCACATGTATGTACCAGCCTGCGACAGGCACTGTAACTAAGCTTCGTGACTTCTTGTACTGCTGCGCCCAGCTGCCCAAGGGCTTGGAGCGCATTATCAAATTAATAAACAAACAAACAAAATAATAAACAAACTCACCGGTACTGCGATGGGGGGCTATTTGGACCGCTTATGCAAATACATGCAGACAAATGTTTAAAAGGTCAACAATTTTGAATCATCCCACTTGGACAACAAGAGACGCAATGTGCCACAGATGACCTATTTCTTACTTTTAAAAACCCAATACATCTGCTTGATTTATTTTGGAAACGATTTCTACAATCTCTCTTAATATGAAATGTAGCGCTTTCAACGGTCATAATACAGTGAGTTTTTTAGATACCATAGACCATTTTGAAGATGTCGTGTTCAGTATGCAGGTTTATAACAGAACAACTGATCAAAAGGCACTATGGCACGGCCATTCACACCAGCCAAGTAAAAGTCTAATTGTGAGTATGGTGGGACAGTAAAAATTGTGATAATGCAGCTGTAATTTTGTTACTGCAGCATTACCACCACATTACTGCACCAACATACTAGGAGTTTGGTGGTAAGGTGGAGGATAAACTTCCAGTAAAAAGCTGGAGGTCAATCCTCCACCTTAGAGCCAAAAATCAGCAGAATTACTTCCGGCGATGGTAATTCTGGCAAAATGCCAGTGGAATCGTATGGACTCCATAAATGGGGATTTACAGCACCCTACTACCACTTGAAATCCCCTGTGAATCCACGAGATCAATTGGCGGTAACGGTAATTCCAGAATATCGCCAAACTTGTAATGACGACCTCATGCTACAAACTGTAGCTAGAAATATCTTCTTAAATGCCAAGAGGAAAGTAAAAGAAATTAAATTAGCATTTTCTATCATGTATGCACCACGCCAGGGCAATAATTACCGATAAGGAAACAGCTCCTTACCGTAACTACCATGCTACTCCTAGTCCATAGCCCTTTTTCCTCAAAGCTAATGAGGCATTTAATGCATAGAGGATGGGGGTAGGGACAGAGCCTGTATCAGAGCAGCATTAATTAAAAAACAGTGGTGTGGCACATGTGTGATCCTGCCTCTGGCAAGTGACCTCCCTCACGTATGCTGCCACCTCCATCCACCACTCCTTACAGTAGCAAATAGATGTTGCTCTGTAGGTTGTAGGGATGGTGGGGGCGTATGGAGGAAAGGGGACTTCTAACTAGGAGTGTAATAGTCAGTACAGTGAGTAGCTTTCCTTACACCTACACCCTGCCCTTTTCCCTCCATACTTATGGGGAGTCTAACGCACCCTGCAGATCATGAGGATGGCTTAGGATTTGTGCAGAAATCAAAACAAATGAATGTTAACCAAATATGCTCCCAATGACTGCTTCTCATCGGTCAGAACCTCACGCCTTCTATGAACAAGAGTCCATCGCTTGTGTTTACAGAAATATGGGGAGAGAATCCCACTTTTCCAGCTTGAAGATTTCTTCAAGGGGGAATGCCTTTGGTACACCACCGATGCTGACTTCAGTCGCACTAAGAGAGTGTGTATGTCCTGAGGAACAGACATCTTTACAACTCATAATATTCCAGACTGCATGCGATGAGCAAACATGGTCTCAAATCATTAGATGCTTTCATACTCAGGGATTTACTTTCCAAATTTATTTTCAGCACCAACCTGACATCCAAATTGTGTAAGGGCCTGTCTGCATCCGAGACAGAATTGGTGCAAGCACTGGTAGACCTTCAGTCAAAAGGATTGTGTCTCACATAGAGGGAAGAATAGAATACCTGAAGACTGGAATTTAAAGACAAGGCAGTATACTTTCGGATTAATGAAATAGAAATCCCTTCGGGCAACAGGAGAATTGCAAACTAAAAAGGTTCCTTACACTGCATGCTCTCCCTCCCCAGGTTACACCTGTAATCCAGATCACTGCAGCAGTCATCACAAGGATTGTATGTGAGCAACTGTGGTGGTGCCTAGGGACATCCGTAGGCCACGTGAGGGGTAGTTTCTATGTTTAAAGCAAAGTGCTAGGATGGGTGAAATTATGAGGGGTATCTCCTGCTCAAAAGGGGCCACTGGTCCTGAGTCCCCAAAAGTCCAGTTCCTGTTTTAAATAAACAAGAACCCTAAGTCGCCTCAGAATAGTGTCCAATACATTTCCTCACAGTTTGCCTTTGTAGGACTAGTTCACTGGGAACATGGCCATAGTTCAGTGCTGGCAACTTGACTGCATCACTGCCAGGAAGGGTAGATGCCCTTCCATGTTCACGTGACCCCCTTGACCTGAGGGACCTACAATGGGCAAGCATGTAGTTCTTCCTCTCTGCAAGCACTGGGGTTCTCCTAGGATTGGGGTGCCAACATTGGGTAGGTACCGTCCTACTTGCGTTGTTTGGGATAGAATCTTCTCCTCCTACCTGGATACTAACTTTATCTCTGTGGCAGTACTGGTAGCCTGCTTCTTACCACACAAGTCTGAACTCCACCCTGTAATACTGGTCTAGCTAGAGCTCCCTGACTTTCTTGAACAACTGTGCTTCATAGAACACTCTGCCCAGGTTCATAACAATCCTCCTGGCTCATCTGGAGTCCCAACGTGGGTACCGGAATACAACGGTCTCCCTGGAGCTGGCCCCCTCCTAAGCCCTGGTGCTGTTCCCAGGTGACCTTTCCGGTCTTTAATTACAACCTATTTCTTGCTCTCCCCATGATGACTTGACCTCTGCCCCTCCACCTTCTTCTGCTCAAGCTCTCACTCCTGCTCCTTCTCCTACTCCTCTCCACTTCCTCCTCCTCCTCCAACACCCTCTCCCTTTCTCTCCTCCTTGATCTCTCTCTCTCTCGCTCCAGCTCTTCTCACTCTTTCTAACAGCAGCTCTCAGGAACTCTACCCACCTCAAAGCTAGTGGATAGTGGATGCCTTTCTTGATGTGGGCAAAAAAGGGGAGGCAATATGGGCACTGACCCATGCCTTCCTTGTTTTTCCTGGCCATGGCCATATATACCCATCTACTCCCCTTGTGGGTAACCCCTCCCTTTCATTAACAGAGGGGTGGGGTGCTTTCTAATGTTTAGTTTGTGGGCCCACTAGGTTAGGCTCAGACAGGTGTCTTATGGCTGCCTGACTCCATCTCTGCAGTAGGCTTTGTTTTGGAGTCTGGTCCAAAATCTACGTTGGGCTTTGTAACTCGGACTTGCATCACACATGGGCTTTTGGACCACAGGCAGGCTAGGTCATGTGTGTGTTGCAAAGCTTAGGAATATCATTGTTGATTAAATCCTCTCTTTCCCGAGCTCAGTATGTGGTATCTCTCACCCAAAGCCAGCCATGCACCACTTTCTCCTTAAGATATGATTGTTTATTTATAACAAGCTGAGGACCCGGGGATCGAACCTGTGGTGCTCCATGTCGTCTTGCTTCCCAAGCGAGCACGTTGCCCCCTGAGCTATCCTCCCGGGACTAAGGAGCCGCCTTCTCTTCTCTGCCGTTGCTGCATTGGCTTTTTCCATGTGCTCCAGGCAAGGCCACACATTCTGAATAGACTGCAAACTTCAACCAATAGTGACTGTCCAACATCAACTCCTACTATTCCTTTTTACTCACCAGCACCTTTCGCACCCCGCAAACATCTCGATGTCGAACAGACAGAACAGATGGCAGAGCCTTCCATGAAAAACGAAACGATCCCGAAGTGAATCCTGACAGGGTAATGGCTGCGCCTAACTTTAATCCATTGTACAAGTGACATGAGGGCAGGCACCAGCATGTTTAACTAGCCTTCAAATAAGTGTATTGCCCTGTAAACCTTCCCATCCATCTGAACAATACGGAAAATATTTGTTAATGTACCTTTTTTTATTGAATACAGGGTCACAGGCAGACCTCATCTTATGGAATGAATATCTCCATATGATTATATTAGCAAAACCCCCACAAGTCCTTACCTCCCTGATGGCCCACGCCTGGCGAGTATCATGCGTGCAGGGGGACAGAGCTTGTGTACTAATCTAGCATTGTCCGCTCGCCTTGCACAGCCCTTGAAATGCATTCTGAAAAGCTGAAGCATTCTCCGATGTGAGCTCAGCCACCAACATGTCAACTTACACCGAATCCCGCCAGGCAGCACTCACACCCCATCAACCCCACTGCAACTTACACTGAATCCCGCCAGGCAGCACTCACACCCCATCAAACCCACAGCAACTTACACTGAATCCCGCCAGCCAGCACTCACACCCCATCAGAGCCACTGCAACTTACACTGAATCCCGCCAGGCAGCACTCACACCCCATCAACCGTGCAGCAACGTACACTGAATCCTGCCAGGCAGCACTCACACCCCATCAACCCTGCAGCAACTTACACTGAATCCTGCCAGGCAGCACTCACACCCCATCAACCCTGCAGCAACTTACACTGAATCCCGCCAGGCAGCACTCACACCCCATCAGAACCACTGCAACTTACACTGAATCCCGCCAGGCAGCACTCACACCCCATCAACCCTGCAGCAACTTACACTGAATCCTGCCAGGCAGCACTCACACCCCATCAACCCTGCAGCAACTTACACTGAATCCTGCCAGGCAGCACTCACACCCCATCAACCCTGCAGCAACTTACACTGAATCCCGCCAGGCAGCACTCACACCCCATCAGAACCACTGCAACTTACACTGAATCCCGCCAGGCAGCACTCACACCCCATCAACCGTGCAGCAACGTACACTGAATCCTGCCAGGCAGCACTCACACCCCATCAACCCTGCAGCAACTTACACTGAATCCTGCCAGGCATCACTCACACCCCATCAGAACCACTGCAACTTACACTGAATCCTGCCAGGCAGCACTCACACCCCATCAACCCTGCAGCAACTTACACTGAATCCCGCCAGGCAGCACTCACACCCCATCAGAACCACTGCAACTGACACTGAATCCTGCCAGGCAGCACTCACACCCCTTCAAAACCACAGCAATTTACACTGAATCCCGCCAGCCAGCACTCACACCCCATCAGAACCACTGCAACGTACACTGAATCTCGCCAGGCAGCACTCACGCCCCATCAACCCTACAGCAACTTACACCGAATCCCGCCAGGCAGCACTCACACCCCATCAACCCCACTGCAACTTACACTGAATCCCGCCAGGCAGCACTCACACCCCATCACCCCGACTGCAACTTACACTGAATCCCGCCAGCCAGCACTCACACCCCATCAGAACCACTGCAACTTACACTGAATCCCGCCAGGCAGCACTCACACCCCATCAACCGTGCAGCAACGTACACTGAATCCTGCCAGGCAGCACTCACACCACATCAACCCTGCAGCAACTTACACTGAATCCTGCCAGGCATCACTCACACCCCATCAGAACCACTGCAACTTACACTAAATCCTGCCAGGCAGCACTCACACCCCATCAACCCTGCAGTAACTTACACTGAATCCCGCCAGGCAGCACTCACACCCCATCAACCCTGCAGCAACTTACACTGAATCCCGCCAGGCAGCACTCACACCCCATCAGAACCACTGCAACTGACACTGAATCCCACCAGGCAGCACTCACACCCCATCAGAACCACTGCAACGTACACTGAATCCCGCCAGGCAGCACTCACACCCCATCAGAACCACTGCAACTTACACTGAATCTCGCCAGGCAGCACTCACACCCATCAACCCTGCAGCAACTTACACTGAATCCTGCCAGGCAGCACTCACACCCCATCAGAACCACTGCAACTTACACTGAATCCCGCCAGGCAGCACTCACACCCCATCAACCCTGCAGCAACTTACACTGAATCCTGCCAGGCAGCCAGGCAGCACTCACACCCCATCAACCCTGCAGCAACTTACACTGAATCCCGCCAGGCAGCACTCACACCCCATCAGAACCACTGCAACTTACACTGAATCCCGCCAGGCAGCACTCACACCCCTTCAAAACCACAGCAATTTACACTGAATCCCGCCAGCCAGCACTCACACCCCATCAGAACCACTGCAACGTACACTGAATCTCGCCATGCAGCACTCACACCCCATCAACCCTACAGCAACTTACACTGAATCCTGCCAGGCAGCACTCACAACCCATCAAACCCACAGCAACTTACACTGAATCCCGCCAGGCAGCACTCACACCCCATCAGAACCACTGCAACTTACACTGAATCTCGCCAGGCAGCACTCACACCCCATCAAACCCACAGCAACTTACACTGAATCCCGCCAGGCAGCACTCACACCCCATCAGAACCACTGCAACTTACACTGAATCTCGCCAGGCAGCACTCACAACCCATCAACCCTGCAGCAACTTACACTGAATCCCGCCAGGCAGCACTTGCACCCCATCAGAACCATTGCAACTTACACTGAATCCCGCCAGGCAGCACTCACACCCCAATAACCCTACAGCAACTTACACTGAATCCCGCCAGGGTGCACTCACACCCCATCAGAACCACTGCAACCTACACTGAATCCCGCCAGGCAGCACTCACACCCCAATAACCCTGCAGCAACTTACACTCAATCCCGTCAGGCAGCACTCACAACCCATGAACCCCACGGCAACTTACACTGAATCCCGCCAGGCAGCACTCACACCCCATCAAAACCACAGCAACTTACAATGAATCCTGCCAGGCATCACTCACACCCCATCAACCCCACAGCAACTTACACTGAATCTCGCCAGGCAGCACTCACACCCCAACAACCCTGCAGCAACTTACACTGAATCCCGCCAGGCAGCACTCACAACCCATGAACCCCGTGGCAACTTACACTGAATCCCGTTAGGCAGCACTCACACCCCATCAAAACCACTGCAACCCACACTGAATCCCGCCAGGCAGCACTCACACCACATCAACCCTGCAGCAACTTACATTGAATCCTGCCAGGGAGCACTCACACCCCATCAAACCCAGTGCAACTTACACTGAATCCCGTCAGGCAGCACTTACACCCCAATAACCCTACAGCAACTTACACTGAATCCCGCCAGGGTGCACTCACACCGATCAGAACCACTGCAAATTACACTGAATCCCGCCAGGCAGCACTTACACCCCAATAACCCTGCAGCAACTTACACTGAATCCCGCCAGGCAACACTCACACCACAAAAAACCACTGCAACTTACACTGAATCCTGCCAGACAGCACTCACACCCCATCAACCCCACAGCAACTTACACTGAATTCCAACAGGCAGCACTCACACCCCATCAGAACCACTGCAACTTACACTGAATCCCGCCAGGCAGCACTTACACCCCAATAACCCTGCAGCAACTTACACTGAATCCCGCCTGGCAACACTTACACCACAAAAAACCACTGCAACTTACACTGAATCCTGCCAGACAGCACTCACACCCCATCAACCCCACAGCAACTTACATTGAATTCCAACAGGCAGCACTCACACCCCATCAGAACCACTGCAACTTACACTGAATCCCACCAGGCAGCACTTACACCCCATCAACCCTGCAGCAACTTACACTGAATCCCGCCAGTAAAACACTCACACCACATCAACCCTGCAGCAACTTACACTGAATCCTGCCAGGCAGCACTCACACCCCATCAAAACCACTGCAACCTGCTTCTGTGAAGGAGCGCCTTTGAGAACGCTACTACAGTAAATTATTTTTCAACATCCTGCACTCCGAGCCAGGCAGGCTCTTGCTGACTCCCCAACCGCTTCCTGGAGGAGGCGGAGCTTGTGGGATCCACGTGTGCTGTCACGTGACTGCTGCCGTCCATAAGACTGCGCTCGAGTCGCCTGAGTGCGACACATCCTGCTTCTGTGAAGGAGCGCCTTTGAGAACGCTACTACAGTAAATTATTTATCAACATCCTGCACTCCGAGCCAGGCAGGCTCTTGCTGACTCCCCAACCGCTTCCAGGAGGAGGCGGAGCTTGTGGGATCCACGTGTGCTGTCACGTGACTGCTGCCGCCCATAAGACTGCGCTCGAGTCGCCTGAGTGCGACACATCCTGCTTCTGTGAAGGAGCGCCTTTGAGAACGCTACTACAGTAAATTATTTATCAACATCCTGCACTCCGAGCCAGGCAGGCTCTTGCTGACTCCCCAACCGCTTCCTGGAGGAGGCGGAGCTTGTGGGATCCACGTGTGCTGTCACGTGACTGCTGCCGTCCATAAGACTGCGCTCGAGTCGCCTGAGCGCGACACATCCTGCTTCTGTGAAGGAGCACCTTTGAGAACGCTACTACAGTAAATTATTTTTCAACATCCTGCACTCCGAGCCAGACAGGCTCTTGCTGACTCCCCAACCGCTTCCTGGAGGAGGCAGAGCTTGCGGGATCCACGTGTGCTGTCACGTGACTGCTGCCGTCCATAAGACTGCGCTCGAGTCACCCTCGCGGCGTTAAGCCCGGCGGGGACAAACCCATAGGCTGTTAAGCGGCTGTTTGGCGCGGTTTGTTGGTGGCCCATCAACTGGATCGTAAAGAGTTGCAAGTAGGCTCTACCAGGCAGCAGTGGGGCCTAGGTGAGGAGACATGGACTTGCGCGTGGACCAAAAAACTACGCAACTTCTCAACAAAAAAATACACTCACTCAGTGATAATTCCCCCACAAAGGACGCATCTGCCTTGCACATCCCAAATAAAAGTCCTTCGGGCAGAGTGCTGAGAAACAGATTCGTGCAAGTGCAAAACCGAAAAGAAATGCACAAAAACTCAAAACCAAACCTGACCGGCAGCGTGGAGAATAACGACAAAATCCACCTTAGTCCTTGCCTACCAGGACTGAAAACAACATTCACTGTCTCGGCACAACTGTGCCCCACTCACTTTGAGTGGACGCCTGGCCTTGTGGGGGACAATACTACAAGTTTGCAGGACACGGAGGAGGAAGGAGAGGAGAGCTACGAGGTTTCCAGTGGGGAAGATGTCCCCGTCTCTCCATCAAAGCCTTGGACATCCGACTCACCATCGCCTCCAACCCCCTCCAGGGCCCTGAAACAAACAACTGTAACAGTGCCCTCATCCTCAATTGCAGACGGAAGCTTACCTGTACATTCTTCTGCGCCGCAACGGCTGCCATCGGCCGAGGTGTTGGTGGAAGAGCTCCTTACCACTCAAATCTCCCCACCGCTGCTCGCTCCTGGCCCGCAAGCCGCTGCTGCGGCGAGTGAGGCGGGACCAAACTGTGTCGAAGGACGCCGTTGGGCCGACCTCAGCTTGCGGGTCAACGATGCCTCAGTGGGGGGGGGGCCGGTACTATCCCGTGCATTTGCCCACAAGTTGTGGCCGGGGCGGACGAACTCAGGAACCAGAATCTAGACCCATGTAAGGCACCGGAATCGAGGGAAAAGGTGCCTCGCCCTGACCAACTGGCGGAGCTTTGCCCTGCTCTGACGGAAAATCTATCACAGAAGCACAGTACCTTAACAGAGGTGCCCTCTGCTGGCGCAGAAGACCCACCACAGTCCTTTCAAAATAACACACCGAATCTTGCCGGAGAAACAATCCGTAGCCCATTGAACGCCTTGAAGGCAAGCGTCCCCAAACAGCACGATCCTCCCCGCAATGAGAGACAATGAAGGACTCTCCCAAAATGGGAATAAGGCCACGACAGAGTGCGGGTGAGCGTAAATGGGAGTTTATCAATCAGAATAGGGCATGCAAAGAACTCTGCAAACTCCGAGAGCGCTCTGTCTGACAATAGCAAAGACAGGCGTATATATTTACAAAAAACGTCATAAGAACCTACACACTATAGGGGGCACAAGTTCAATGGGATTGGGTGGCGACGATTAACTATAGGTGCTGCTGCGATGTGGTTGGCTTTGGCTGGAAGACGTCACTGGTCAGCCTCGTGGGTTGGGCTGGGCCTGGCAGGTCAGCTGAGTTCATCCGGACGGTGTTGTTGTGCCATTGTGGCCAGTGTCAGAGATGAATGTCTTTTCCTGACTTGGTTGCCCTATGCCATGCACACCGCAGTCATTCAGTCATTTCAATATTATTTTCTTTAGTAAATCTTCCAATAGGTTATTCTACAGGTTAATGCAACACAGGAGGAATGCACCTTGTGAGGGGTCTGGAGGTAATACTTCAGGACACAGTTACCAGTGTCCTGTTGACCGGGGCCATAGGTCGAGGGGCTAAGCTTCAGGGCCTGGGACGGGCGGTACAGGTCTTTCTGCCTTGTTAGAAGTTGTTATGGATGTTCCGCTGTGTGTTGTCAAAGTGTTGGGTGTCCTGATTGCACAGGGCCATAAGTCTGAGATGGTCCGGTGGGTTGTGGGGTTTACGAGGGGGCGCGTGTGTTCAGGCAGAGGTTTACTGCTGAGCTGTAAATAATGCAGGTGGCGGGCCGCGGCCTTGGGTGCTACAGAGGGGATTACAAATCTTTGAAGCGGCTCCAGTCTGGTTGGGGGAGGTAAAGCAGTGCGGCGCGGCCTCTGCTCTCATGCCTTGGCAGCCTTCGCAGGATGGGAGGGGGAATGGCCTTGCACGTATTTCACAAAGGTATCTCCCTCGTGTGTTGCCGATTTTAGGTAAAGACATCACAAACATTTGAACACTCTATAATACTTATTCAAATCAATACAAAGCATGCATTTAAACTTTGCTGGATGTGTCTCGATTATACCCAGTCTGAGCACCTTATTCATACATTATGTTTTAACAACTACAGTATTTAGTTATATGCATATATATATATTTGCAGTAAGTGAGGTAGAATTAGGATTGGTGAAGTACATAGAAAGTAACCCGCCACTGTTCGTGACGGTGGTGGCACATGTGGGGCCTAGACATGCACACATGACAAGCGCCTTCTCGTGCATCCTTCACATAAGCCCTGTGTATGGTTACATTCGTCTTCTCGTGTCCTCTAGCAGCATTAGTTCAGTTATGGCGCAAGCCCATAGAGTGTAAGTTTCCCAATGATACACGTAACAAATAGATCCCTGGTGCGTTCCTTTATTATTAGCACCCAACTGCAATGGTATGGGCTCGCCATCGCTTATATCATGGAAGCATGCTTTCTTATGTTTATACATTTTACAGGCTTTTGTAATATAAGGGATTTTGTGGAAGAAAGCATACTTTGCGAGTGGTCTTGACATTAATATATAAAGACTGTCCGCCATCTGATGACCATTTTACTGTTCTTTTCATTGCCCAGGCCTGCTGGCCGGGTCATGCTGGGAGCGATGATACACTGCGGGAGGTGAACTGATACAATGTTAGTGTATTACGCTAGCTCATGTCCGTCTTGTTCGTGGGAACGTGCTCGCAGCGGATCTGCCAGGGTGCTGCGGCGACAGGGATGACTGAGACTCTCCAAGGGTGGGGGCCGCGCTACAGTGCGCTGAGCTCACACCATCTTTACCAGACAAAATGGTTTCTGGGCCTAGCTAAATTTTAATACATGTGGGCAATCAATACGTGTGGGCAATGTCTCCAGCGGGTGAACCCTCCATCACCTGGGCCCGGGTGGCATGAGGGGACGCCCAATGAGCCATAGCCCTCACCTGGGGAGAAAACGCAGGCGAGGGGGGTCTCCGGGACCAGTCCTCCCCTACATTTCCCCCCTTTCGTTACTTAAGTAACGAATTCTTTAAATCTTCTATCCTTCTACATTCTGCTTCGTCCATCACTGCCTCATCCCATGCAGGAGTTCCTTTGATGGGCATCCATGCTCTGCACACCCCCCTTAAGCTCTCACCTCTCCTGGCGTATTCATCTGGAGTACACGTTAGATATATACATCCACCATCTCCTTCCAAATCTACCCAAACTTCCTCGTACCATTCTAGTATACGGGGCTCTTTGATGGTGGTGTGCCACAACTTATCTACAATATCCTTATCGTGGTACATAGGCACCAGTTGGTACCTGGGTGTGTTATCTATCCCTGTTTGTACTTGTGCTTCTTGCATCGTTTTTATTGTACCGTGTGAGTTGCCCACTGTCACCATCATCATTGCACCATTTGGTACTGCGTTAGCACAAACTCGAAGACCCACCTGGCACAGGCAAAAAATTAAAAGGAGGAACACCACAGCTGGCATCAAAAATTTCACAGTTGTTCCAAGCCATGAGGGGACCCAGGAGAAGATGTTATCGAACCATGTACTGTCTTCTGCTCCACCTTCCATTTTCATTTTTTCTCCTAGGTTGTGGACTGCTTCGATCACATGGGACAGGGAGCCGTTCTCTGCGTCTTCAGAAGGTACGAAAGTGCAGCAGACACTTCCTATTTTTCGGCAAACACCGCCGTCCATCGCCGTCAACAGGTCCAGGACATACCTGTTTTGCATTGGTCATCAGTCGTAAAGCTCTTAGTTCCACCTTTATTATGTTGAACCCTTCTTCAGTGTCGTTTGCCAGCTGAATCAATTCCCAGCGGGTTATCTGGAGCCATTTTGCGTTTGCCCTTGCTTGGACACTTGAGACGAGCGAGGCAAAAAATGTTTCTGCTGAGCTGAATAATCAATATTTGTCTGGGATCTGAGCCAATAGTTCTGATGATGCCTTTGATATGTAATTTGATGCTCGTCTGTTACGGGTCAGCACCTCTCCCTTGCTTCCGGAAGACAGGACATACATTTGTGACTCTGCAGTTGGTTGAGCCACACTCTGTTGCATGCGTTCCTGTGTCCTTTTGCTCCCATCGATGTGGCTTTCTGGTATCACCATTAGGGCTGAGTGCAGAGTGGCCATTGAGCAGCTGCCACTCCATGACGGGGGGAGGTGTAGGTATGCCTGGTTGCCGCATACCCAGTACGTGTCCATAAGGGCCGCAGTCTCTTTTCTTAGATCTGGGATGGTGAGGGTCTTGTTACAGCTCTTGTTTGTTCCCATGGAGGTCCTCCCTTCTCCTTTAAAACACAGTTCATAGTCCATTTCGCTCTGTAGTTTGAAAGGTTTTTCGATGGCGGTTACCCAGGTTAGTTTTGAAATGTTTTCTTTCCATACTGGTGTACATGTTTCTTCTATCCACTGCAATTTCTCCGGTGCCACACCTCTCAGTGCTTCCGCTTTGCACACTACTTCTTCATCCTTCCGCTTGTTATCAGAAAAAAGTGTCCCTTCAATTACAAAAAATGGTTCTTTCAGACATACCTCCCCTGCCGTTTTTGGGTAGCACGTTTTCTCGTTCTGCAGCATTTGAAAAGTCACTTCATGTGCCTGGAAGCGGTTCTTAATCCTGCATAACGTGAGATGAAGGAGACATTGGGCATCTATAATTGGCAACTCTTTGGGTAACAATACTTTGGGTGTCCCTGATGCGTGAGGGATGAGGGAACAGACATAACAGCTCTCGTTTGTTGTTTGTTTAGCTGTGGCACTCATATCTGCATACCACTTATTTGTTTGGTGGGGGTGTTGTGGGTCTTCCATCTTATCTAGACCTAGCCCATAGTACTCATCATACTTCCTCCTCCCTGCTTCCCTCTTCCGTCTGTTGTTCTTGTTCCGCATGTACTTCCCAACTCCCTGGGCAAGGGACAAACTAGACCCCCCTTTCTCATTCCCGCCCCCCTTGGCCCATGCATCATACAATATTTCGTGTATTGCTAGTAGCTTTTCCTCTTCCTTCCTGACGTTATCTGGCAGGTTGTTTTTTAGTATGGGGACAGGCTGGCTGGTGGGGGTGTTATACAACCATGATATGGCAGACGGGTTTCGGTCATTTAAACTGTGGGCATTGTAATTAGATACCCCTGGTGGAGACACTGTGTTGTTCTGCATTCCACCTTGTGGCCTTTTTCTTTGTAAGATGACAGCACTGGATGGTGTGGTATGATACCCCCATACAAGTTTAGTTCCGTCCCATATCAAAAAATCACCTTCCCTTGTATTGACCCTTGTAGTTGTATTGGGCCCAGTAGTGCTGTTAATCCCTCCCCCCTCGTTCATCTCGATAGAGATGAACGCTACAAACCAATATGTAACCAGGCCAAACATTAGCATAAAAAACAATGTGATGCATACAGATAATCCACACTCATACGAATATCTGCATCTCTCATATACTAATTCTCTCATTCTACTAATTCTATCTGTTGCAGGCTGCATGTTAGATGCCATGGAAGCTCCTGTTTGAGATATAAAAGTGCATTAAGTGCATGCATGTAAACATTTTGCTAGCACCATCAGTGCCAATATATATTTGACGGGGAATGGAAGCGGGTGGGGATGCGGGGAGGGGTATTCACAGACAAGGGTGTATACAGGTCATAATTTGGTCATTCCATTAATTATATACAACTCAACAAGATAAAAGAGAGAACACATTTTTTTTTTTTTTAAGTATCCTTATCAGTTATTCTCCCATTCAAGTCCAGTACCAACACACACATACAAGTTCATATTCAGACATTCTGCTCAGTTGCATCGTTTGCTGTTGTCTGTGCCTCCTCATCTACCTCCTCTTGTACATTGCTATATGCCTTCCGTACATCGGTCAAGTGCACCCAGTACCTCAAGCCCTTTACCTTCACTGCCGTGGGCGTGCAAAATATTACCTCGTATGGGCCATGGAATCGTGGTGCATTCCACCGACGCACAAAGCTTCTGACATAAATTGAGTCGCCTGGCATCAGCTGTAGCTGTTGCTCTGGCTCCGTGACAGATCCTGTTACGTTTCCCTCTTCTCTAGTGAAGGGTGGGGAGAGTTGCTTTGATATCACGCGCGCTGCCCTTGTCAATTTCCTTAAATAGTCTGTGAACTCATCTCCCAATATTGCGGCGCTTCTGTGAGCATCTGAGTGTTCGCGCAGTGGAGAGTGTGCTGTGTTCATTCGTCTCCCAGTCACGATCTCGTGCGGGGACAAATGGTGGTCTTTGCTTGGTTGATTTCTCAATTCAAATAGCGCAAGGGGTAGACAGTAAATCCAATTCTTCTTCAATGAAAAGCATAGTTTTGATAACCTGCCCTTTAACAGTCCGTTCATCTTTTCCACTACGCCATTACTTTGAGGATGATAAATCGAACACAATTTATGTTTTATACCCAATAATGTAGTGACTTCCTTGAAAAGCTCATTCACAAAATGAGTGCCGTTGTCTGAGCGAATCACGTCACAAATTCCCCAGCGCGGGAACACTTCCCTTACTAGGAACTTGGTGGCGCTTTTGGCATCAGGTCGCGCACAGGGTCCTGCTTCCACCCAACTTGAAAATGGGCACACAACCACGATCATGTACCGCGCGCCATTACACCTTTCCCCCATGTCTGTGTAATCTATATGCAGTTCTCTGAATGGGCCAATGGGTTTAGGAATTGTTCCCCGGAGAGTACGTAATGTCATTCCTGAATTGTATATTTGGCATGTTGTACATTCCATTGCCAATCGAGACACATGCTCCTGGAGACAGGGCACGAACCATTCTTCCTGTATTTCTGCTGCGATGTGCTGTTTGGTGTTATGTGCAGGGAAGTGTAGCTGTTGAAATGCAACTTCTAGTAACTGTATTGGCATGACCACCTTCCCTGAGTTATTTTGCAGCCACAGCAGGTCTGTTCCCGACTTGCTGCACCCCCGTTTTGTCCACATCAATTTTTCCTCAGCACTAGCTCCTTCCTGCAATTCTAATATTTGTGATATGGGCATCATGTTGTATCCTTCTGGGGGCTCTTCGTTTCTCTTGTGCTTAAGCATGTACTCACCTGTGTCATATTTCTGAAAATAGGAAGCCTCCTTGGCGGCAGCGTCCGCTGCCGCGTTCCCCAAAGACACAACATCTGTGTTGGATGTATGTGCTTGGCACGTCACTATTGCTACTGCAGTAGGGTTTTGTAGGGCCTCAATTAACTCTTTCAACAATTCTGCATGCTGTACTGGTGTTCCGTCTGCCCGTCTAAATCCCCTACGCCCCCATCTTGCTAGACCTCCATGTACTGTCGTCGTCATGTAAGCTGAGTCTGTGTATATTGTCACTGCACAACCCTTTGCTGCATGTAGTGCTTCTATGAGCGCAATCAGTTCTGCTGCCTGTGCGGAGTAATGTGATGGGAGGCGGTATTGTACTAGTGTTTCATACTCACCGTCTTCTAACCTCATTACTGCCATGCCAACGTGTTTTTCTCCCGTGTCCACGTCAATTGATGCAGACCCATCCACAAAGTACACTTCCCCCTCGCTTAGAGCGTTCTCACACACCACTGTGTCCTCCCCTCTTTCTCCTGTGTAGGTTGCGCAATCGTGGTTCTGCATGTCCTCTAGTGTGCACGCTTCTGTAATGAATGTGGCGGGGTTCACTGTCTTGCATCTCACTATATGGATGTTGGCGCTGGACAATATAATCTCGTAGGCTGTTGCCCGCTGTGTGGTCAGTGTGCTTTTTGATCTCTCAAGTATTGCAAATAATGAATGTTCCACAAACAATGTCACAGGGCAACCCATTACTATTGTGGCACTTTTCTCAATCGCGAACGCGGCTGCAGCGAGTGATTGCTCGCACGCGAAATGGCCCTGCATCACGGCATCTAGAGTACCACTATAGTAAGCCAATGGCTTGTGTCCTAAGGACGTTTTTTGTGTCAGTACTGCTGTCATGAGTGTTTCCTTGCAGTGTGAGAATAGGTAAAATTCGCGTCCATAATCGGGGTTTGCTAGTACTGGAGCGCTTGAAATTAGCTCTTTCAATGATTGAAATGATTCGCTCATTTCTTCTGACCATTGTATTTTTTCATTCTCCTGTTGTGCTTCCTTGAGTGCTTGTAGGAGGGGCCTCGTGTATGCTGCATAATCTAATATCCATGCTCGGCAATAGTTGCACATCCCCAAGAATTTCTGCATATCTTTCACTGTTGTGGGTTCTCCTACTGATCTTATTGCTTCTACCCTGTCGGGAATTATTCTTTTTCCATCTTTTGATATGAGCTGTCCCAGGTATAAGACCTCAGTCAGGCAGTACTGTAGCTTCTCCTTGTCTACCTTGTATCCCTTGTTGGCCAGTAAAGTCAGAAGCGTTGTTGAATCTTTTCTACATGTTGCTTCGTCTTGTGCACACACTAATAAATCGTCTACATACTGAATAATCGTACTCTCAACTGATAGGTTTCCCAAGTCTTCATGCAATATGCGGTTGAATATGCTCGGGCTCTCACAGTATCCCTGTGGTAGTCTGCAGTGTTCATATCTCTTACCCCCCAGTGTGAAGGCTGTAAGGTATCTACTCTCTTCAGCCAGGGGTATTGAGAAAAATGCGTTTTTCAAGTCTACTACTGTGAAATGTGATGCCCCTTTCGGGATGCTGCATAGTATTGATGCAGGGTTCGGGACTAGAGGGAACTCCTTCTGAATTACATCATTGAGGGGGCGTAAGTCCTGTATCATCCTCCAAGACCCTCCTTTCGCTTTTTTGATTGGATAAATACATGTGTTACATGGGGAGTTTGAAGGCACTATTATCCCTTGTGCTAGTAGTGCATTTATTGTTTCTTTTATCCCTTCTTCAGCTTCACGGGACAATGGATACTGTTTAACTCGGGGTAAAATTGCTCCTTGCTTTAGTTTTATTACCACAGGTTGTACTCCGTGCAACAGCCCTACATCATGGGGGCCTGTTGTCCATAAATTGTTTGGTACGAGCCTCATGTCGTCATCAAAAAATGACGGTGGTGCTCCTACCACTGTCATCAATTGGACGGGGGTCTCCCTGGCTTGGATTAAAATGTCACAGGGCATCGCTATTTCCATTACTATCTCGCCATCCCCTTCTGTGTCTGAAAAGAGATCCTCATCTGTTACCTCTCGTAGGGCGATGTTGGCGTTTGTACACAGCACTGTGCGCCACTCACATCCTTCCCTGTCCACTCCAATCACAGCAATCCTTTTCGCTGATACCTGTACAGCGTGCAAGTCCAATGATACCACTGATCCTGGTGCTGTGTTGGGACACACTATGGGGCGGAAGAGAAACTCCGCTGGAATCCTCCAGTCCATGCTTCTTAGCTCTGGAATTATGAGGGCCAAAGTCTTTAGCCCTTCAATAAACATTTCCTCATTTTGTGGCAGCCCTCGTATTTCCTGTGTGGTTGTGTAAGCTTGCACTACCAACATCGCACGCAAGGGGCATATCCCGGGTGTAGAACACACTATTCCTCTCTCGGTAAATGATATGGTCATGTTAAGTTTACTCAGGAGATCCCTCCCTAACAAATTTATTGGGGAATGTTCGTAATACAGTAAGGGTGCCTTCACAGTCTTATCCCCCACTGTTACATCCAAAGCTTCTGTGTAAGGAACTTCAATTACAGCCCCAGAGAACCCCTGCGTCTCTAACTTCCTGTTAGATAACGGGAACCGGCCCTCTCTGACACATGATTTCTCCGCTCCCGAATCAACCATGAATATGAACTGCTTGTCTCCTATCTGCGCCCCTACCAATGGTTCCTCTGCTGCATTGTAGGTGGTGGATAGAACTGGACACGCAAGTGTTCTCTGTGGGCTGTCCTATGCGGGGTGTCTCATCGCCCCCCCCCTCATTAAAGACACTTCCTGAAACCACTGACATGCCGTTGTAAGGTGCTGGTGCGGGGGCCCCATTTGCTGTTGTCGCGAAAGGGTTACCTGGCGTGTATTGCATACTGTCATTGTTTTGTGGGTGGTTCTGTGTTCTGTACTGGGGTCCCTGTTGCTGGCCAGCATTACCCTGGCCTGGGTTTCTTAGTTGCTGTTGTCCCATTGGGAGACCATATGGGCTTCCCGGGTGGGGATGGCCATATTGTTCTACCTCTTGGAACCCGTTGTTGGGTCTGCTTCTGCACTCTCTAGAGTAATGCCCCCATCGCCCGCAGTTCCAGCAACTTCCTTGTGCACCTCTAGGACCTTGCCATCCATTTCCTCCCATTCCCCCGTACCCCAGTCCACCTCCTCTTCGGCCCCTGTACCCACCTCGTCCCCCTCGAGGGGTCCACTCTTGCCACTGCGGACCTCCGCCTTGCTCCTGCTCATTCCACTGCCGCTGTCCTGTTCCCGCCCAATTAGTTGCCACCCTTCCTTGTAGTGCTATCAGCCCCTCCTCCTCATCATCTCCCTCCCTGCTGTGTGGGAGCGCGGCTACTGCTGCTGCAACCTTCACCAACTTTGTCTGTACTAACTTCGCCTCGTCTGCCAATCTTTTCTGCGCCACCTCCTTCTCCCTCTCCTTGATTCGTTTACAATGGTGTACTATTATGCTCTGAATTTCTGGCCATCCCTTTGCTTCAATACCTGCTATCTTGTCGAGCGCCTTCTGCACTTCCTTTGGGAGCCCTCTTTTTATAATGAAGTAAAATAAAGATGTCGATTGATACCAGGGCGTGCCCGTTTCTGCTCTCCACATCTCTTGGACCCAAAAAATGTAATCCATAGCCTCCTCCCCGTCATTCATTGTACACTGCATCACTGACTGTAAGTCCGGTGTGTCTGGGAATGTTTTGCGTAAGGCATCCCACACCCTGGCACGCACTGTGTTAAAGGAGGCCCCATCATGGCGGTCACAGTCTAACGTTACTCCCGGGAAACCGGCTTTAACCCATACTCTTTCAGCCTGATCGCCCACCGCTGATACGAGCAGACTTTTCACATCTCCTATAGCTAGGGGTACCCCAGCAGTATGTTTCTCAAAGGCGTATATCCACTTACTTGCCCCTCCTGATAACGGGGGCAATAGCTTTAATAAATTGGCTTTATCCATCTGTGCCCATGGGATATAGTTAGGCCTCCCTCCTCCCCTGTGTATCAACGGGAGCTGTAGCCTTCCTTCCGTCGTTGCATCCGGACCTGTTTTGGCTGCTGATGTTCCCAGTGATGCCATTTTCCCCACTCTGTTCCTTAGTCGCCCCGTCCACTCATCATCCAGGGTTCTCATTGAACATGTACCATCCCCCCCTTCACTTCCCCCTCCCATTGCCATGCTCAACCTGTCACTTTCTTCTAACTCGTCCCTTATGTCACATAGTAATTCCTCTCTGTCCCCCATAGGCCTTTCATCATTGTCAGTATCTCCCTCGCGTGTCTCTATTTCAATTATTCGTGTCGGTTCTTCTTCAATTCTGAACAGTATCTCACCTTTCTTCCACCCCTCTTCAGGTTTTCTATTCTCACCTGGCGCTCTAGACGTGCGCCCTGATCTAGTCGTGGTAAGTGCTGTTTGTCCGCACATGTCTTTTATCCTCGAGAGCTAATCTTTTGCTATTGAGAGTCTCGACTGTAAATCATCTGTGAGTTTCTCTATGTCCACCCTTTGTGTACTCGCCTGGCCTCGCTCTCTCGTACTTTCATATGGTGGGGGTGCAGTGGGCCGGTGGGGTGTAGTAGTTGTCGGGGGAGGCACATACGTCGGGTCACTGTATCCTTCTGCGGGTACAGGCTTTTTTAATATCGGGTACAAACTTATTACCTCTACTGGTGGCGCTACACTTGACAATTCTTTGACATCTTTCTGTATCATCAGTGGATTGTCTGTGGTGGATGGGAGATCAGGATTTAATGCTGGTGTTTTGGGCGGTGGTATCTCTTCAAATAACCTCCAAAGATCTAATATTTCCCTCCTATTTTGCAACTGCTTTCCTTTGTACTTCAAATAAATGCATGTGGTCACCATATCCAGAACACTTTTATCAAATGACCCTCCCTCTGGCCATATCTGGGGTAACCCCTCTCCCTTCAGCTCAGTTATCCATTGGTCGTGATATTTCTTAATCCGTTCCGCGTACCCTGGGAGATTCTTACAAATATGTGATAAGGGTGTTTCAGCCCCCATCTCTGTGCCCTCCTAGTTCTTGTGTGTCTCTGTGTGTCTGCAACTACAATGTAAATGTAGTATCAATATTATTTTTCGTATTCTACTACACATTCAATGTTAGGCTCGTTTGGGCTCTCCCCCCCTTGACTGCACAATACAAAACTGACTGTACACAGTTTCTACTCTGTTCTCTTTGGGGGGCACATACAAGAGCAACCCATCATTTATTTTGACAATATCAACCCGGAAATCAAAAGGTACCCACTCACTTCACTGTATCAACGTTGTCTTCAAAAAGTTTTATCCGGTCACACTTACCATGACCATTTAACTATTATACATTTATAGCCGTTTTACACATTTGCAACATCAAATTGTCTTCTGACACATACGAGGTGCACACACCTCTTGGTACCACTCAATTCACCATTCAAGCTGCCCTCCCTTTCCTCCCTAGCCGGCTGTCCCTGTCCGTCTTATTTGAATATATGGATGCGCACATATATATATGTTAGCCTGCTCTCCCCCCTTCTAGTAGGACTCTTTTTCTCTTACTTTTCCCCTAAATTTGTGTTAATCTCACTTTTTATTCTCCCCCTACCCCTAAAGAAAAGAAAAGAAAGAAGTAATAGCGGTCACTAATATATTCTCAGTGCCCCCTTTTGCTGAGCACTTTTATTTTATGTTCCACTTCTTCATATATTCCCAGTACTAGTCAAGATAGCACTATGCGGCGCCGCCTTCCACCCCCTTTCGGAGCTAGGTTCCCGTCACTTTTATCTCTTATTCACCTCTTAATCCTAATGGCCATATGCAAAGAAAAAGCAAGGAAAATTTAAGATGATCCTTAGTAGATCTGTGTACCCCCTCTTCGTTACCTGTCCTACACTTCTCTCCCCGCTCCCTTTACAATCGCTCGCACTCAGTACTCACGTGCCCGTCTTGAACCGATAGTCTCCGAAACTGAGTCCGTCCAGGCAGTGTCGCCGTCAGCTCAACAGTCAGCCCCGGCTCCGGCGAGCGGTACTCAAAGGGGATTTTTCAACCGGGATCCCATACCCTCTCTCTATTGAGTGCGCACTTCTTAGTGTACCGGTCGCCGTTGGCGGGCAGCCTCCCGGAGCCGGCTCACCGTGCGTATCCCTTTTCGACCGGAGATTCTCGTGCCAAAAGGGGACGGTAATGTTAGGTTGGGAAATAATAATAATAATAATAATCACGCTTTCGGGGTCACCACTGAAGGCAAGCGTCCCCAAACAGCACGATCCTCCCCGAAATGAGAGACAATGAAGGACTCTCCCAAAATGGGAATAAGGCCAAGACAGAGTGGGGGTGAGCGTAAATGGGAGTTTATCAATCAGAATAGGGCATGCAAAGAACTCTGCAAACTCTGAGAGCGCTCTGTCTGACAATAGCAAAGACAGGCGTATATATTTACAAAAAACGTCATAAGAACCTACACACTATAGGGGGCACAAGTTCAATGGGATTGGGTGGCGACGACTAACTATAGGTGCTGCTGCGATGTGGTTGGCTTTGGCTGGAAGACGTCACTGGTCAGCCTCGTGGGTTGGGCTGGGCCTGGCAGGTCGGCTGAGTTCATCCGGACGGTGGTGTTGTGCCATTGTGGCCAGTGTCAGAGATGAATGTCTTTTCCTGACTTGGTTGCCCTATGCCATGCACACCGCAGTCATTCAGTCATTTCAATATTATTTTCTTTAGTAAATCTTCCAATAGGTTATACTACAGGTTAATGCAACACAGGAGGAATGTACCTTGTGAGGGGTCTGGAGGTAATACGTCAGGACACAGTTACCAGTGTCCTGTTGACCGGGGCCATAGGTCGAGGGGCTAAGCTTCAGGGCCTGGGACGGGCGGTACAGGTCTTTCTGCCTTGTTAGAAGTTGTTATGGATGTTCCGCTGTGTGTTGTCAAAGTGTTGGGTGTCCTGATTGCACAGGGCCATAAGTCTGAGATGGTCCGGTGGGTTGTGGGGTTTACGAGGGGGCGCGTGTGTTCAGGCAGAGGTTTACTGCTGAGCTGTAAATAATGCAGGTGGCGGGCCGCGGCCTTGGGTGCTACAGAGGGGATTACAAATCTTTGAAGCGGCTCCAGTCTGGTTGGGGGAGGTAAAGCAGTGCGGCGCGGCCTCTGCTCTCATGCCTTGGCAGCCTTCGCAGGATGGGAGGGGGAATGGCCTTGCACGTATTTCACAAAGGTATCTCCCTCGTGTGTTGCCGATTTTAGGTAAAGACATCACAAACATTTGAACACTCTATAATACTTATTCAAATCAATACAAAACATGCATTTAAACTTTGCTGGATGTGTCTCGATTATACCCAGTCTGAGCACCTTATTCATACATTATGTTTTAACAACTACAGTATTTAGTTATATGCATATATATATATTTGCAGTAAGTGAGGTAGAATTAGGATTGGTGAAGTACATAGAAAGTAACCCGCCACTGTTCGTGACGGTGGTGGCACATGTGGGACCTAGACATGCACACATGACAAGCGCCTTCTCGTGCATCCTTCACATAAGCCCTCTGTATGGTTACATTCGTCTTCTCGTGTCCTCTAGCAGCATTAGTTCAGTTATGGCGCAAGCCCATAGAGTGTAAGTTTCCCAATGATACACGTAACAAATAGATCCCTGGTGCGTTCCTTTATTATTAGCACCCAACTTCAATGGTATGGGCTCGCCATCGCTTATATCATGGAAGCATGCTTTCTTATGTTTATACATTTTACAGGCTTTTGTAATATAAGGGATTTTGTGGAAGAAAGCATACTTTGCGAGTGGTCTTGACATTAATATATAAAGACTGTCCGCCATCTGATGACCATTTTACTGTTCTTTTCATTGCCCAGGCCTGCTGGCCGGGTCATGCTGGGAGCGATGATACACTGCGGGAGGTGAACTGATACAATGTTAGTGTATTACACTAGCTCATGTCCGTCTTGTTCGTGGGAACGTGCTCGCAGCGGATCTGCCAGGGTGCTGCGGCGACAGGGATGACTGAGACTCTCCAAGGGTGGGGGCCGCGCTACAGTGCGCTGAGCTCACACCATCTTTACCAGACAAAATGGTTTCTGGGCCTAGCTAAATTTTAATACATGTGGGCAATCAATACGTGTGGGCAATGTCTCCAGCGGGTGAACCCTCCATCACCTCGGCCCGGGTGGCATGAGGGGACGCCCAATGAGCCATAGCCCTCACCTGGGGAGAAAACGCAGGCGAGGGGGGTCTCCTGGACCAGTCCTCCCCTACAGCCTCTACAAATGATTTAATTCGACAAAAAAGAGACATAGCCCTCGCACTGTTAAAAAAAAGAGCATTAACAAAAAAGACTCTCAAGGAACAGGGAGAACTCCTGAATCAAGACCGTCAACATCACAGAAAAGGGCCTAGAGCCATAGTACAAAAGGGTGATCCTGGTACGCCATTTTTGCAAAACCCGTTGACGGCTCACTCACTGAAAGACTTCTTCTTTAAACAAGTAAAAAGGAAATTGGATTCCGAGATTGAACTCTCAGATGCCGAACTATTAGATGCTACATCCGAAACACCCTTAATCCCCTCAGTCTCAAAATAAGGGGAAAATACACCGGGACTATCTCCAGCCCTCGCAGAGCCCACCATCCATGCTCAGGACCTTAACCCAGTACCTGAAACTCCAGCTCCTAGGAAGGAGAGGAACAACACCCAAAATCCATCGCTCAGAGGTCCTCCCCTCCCTCAAACCAACCTGCTCGATGACAACGTTCCATTGCTCTGCCCAGAGAAGCTAGGACTTGGAAATGAGCTTTTTACTCCGTCAATCAACGTCTTAATTACAAATGGACGTAACCAGAGAAGTCCGCACCTATCAACCCAGGCCCAACCAGTTTCGGCCCAGTTGGAGCAAAGAATAAACAACAGCGACTCCCCACTCAGAAGACCTCTATCCCAAAGTGGCCTCCAATATAACATCTCAACCCCCCTCAGGAATGAGAGACCTACCAATTTCAGGATAGTGAACAAAGAGACTCCATCAAAAAAACCAGACCTTGTCTCTATTATTTCAGCAATTACGGTGGGTTTGGCCCCCTTTGTTAAGCTATACGAGTCAATCCACGACTCAATGAAAGACTCGCTAACTATAACAGCCGCAATAAACACCAAAATGACCTTTCTTGAGGGCTTCATCACAGCGCTAATCCAACAAAATGTCGAGAAAGAAAAACAACAGGATGCCAAATTCGCCCATCTTCAAAATTTAATTGAAGCCAATTTCAGTGTCTGCTCCTCACAAGAAGCACTCCCGACGGCCCAAAAGAAAGCAAGATCGCCGTCAATTGCAAAGGAGCAAAAAACAGTCAATGTAACCACCTTTCCCTCCAAGGCGATCCAACGTCCTGACTCAAAACGCCAACATGGGAAAAGAACCAAAGACCAACTTAAAGTAGCGACAATTTTTAACATTGCAAAGCCAACTCTGCCAATTCTAAACAAAACAGCACCTATACTTAAAACATCCAAGGCATCCGAAGGTTCAATTGACCAAAACCTATCAAGGGAACAAGAAATAATTGAACTGGACAATTCTACTGCATCTCTAGCTGATTTATCTGGAAACTTATCACTCTTGGATTTAACAACTCATATGGATCCTGAAGAAGCCCTCGACCCACAAGATGATACTAGCCCAAACCAAGATCTGCCAACCAATGCGCCAAGTGCCACTGCTGTCCAGGAGAAGCCAAAAGAATTTCCTACAGCTATGCCTACACCTGAATCTCAGTGCCTTGAGGCTAATTTCTGTGAAGAATTAGCCAAAGCTCCTGTGGACCCGCGAAAGAAAGTTCACCAAAACGAGAACCTTACCACAGACAAAATCAAAATCCCTAGAAAGCCGAGAAAGGAGCAAAACAAGGCCGCATCACAAACAGACTCAATAACGACTTCGAGACTTTCCCAAGCTCGAATCTTCAAGATGGAGCAACTGGCGACCGGAAAAAACTTTGTGATACTCAACAGGAAAACCATCCTCCAGATCGTAGCCAAAATTCCAAAATTGAAATCCCTGGATACGGCAGACCTGGTGCTAATTGAACCCTATCACAGGCACAAGAAGGCAAAGGCGTATCTCCACGTCACAAAGGCAGCAAGCAGCAAACTTAAACCAGACGTGATTCTAACCTTGAAGGAAATGGGGTTTGCCTTTGAGGAAATTACTACACAGCTATCACCTGATACAAGCATACACGCCACAAGTAGATCAATAGAAAACTATTCGGCCCATCCAGCGGGTGTAGAGGTTCAGACTATAAAGAAAAGAGATGACACGAACAGGAGGTATATGGAAAGCCGGGGAGATTTCTTTCAAGCAAATCAAACTTCCAAAAATAACAACGAAAACTTTAAGAGGTCTAATCTCTCAGCATATATAAGAAAGAACGACAGATGGGTGAACAAGCGAAGGCTCAATTCTCTGACTGAGCAAAGCGCTGATTGGACCCATAACAAAAAACGTGAACCCGTTGGCCCATGGAGATGGCTGAAAAAGGTGCTCAACCCAAATGCTCAAACATAACAACGAAATGCTGCATCAACGCCAACAGACAACACATCTAAAGAATTTAAAAATACCTCTAACCGAAAAGAAACATCTTTGTGCTCATGGAACACGAGAGGTCATGAACATCTAACAAAATCAAACGCATTTGACCTGGCCCAGTTCGACATCATCTGCCTCCAGGAGACCTGGCTGACGGATCTACCAACGATCGACGGGTACGACACACATATCTCACCGGCAAGTAAGGGCCCGTTTGGCAGACCATCGTCCAGTCTTTTGACCGCAGTCAAACTGGCATCAGGCATCTCTATTAAAAAAAAGGTAACGGAATCCTATGGTATTCTGGCACTACAAACAGAATGGACCCAAATAGAAAATTCTTCACGAAAGAAAACAAAATCCAGTTTAGCCATCATAAACGTCTATTGGAACCCGCAAAGAACAACCAACACGGAGTTCTGCAACGCCGTCGTCGGCACCCTAGATAAATTTACTATCGACCTGGCTACTGATCACATCCTTATCTGTGGAGACTTAAACGCGAGGTGCGACCAACTCGTGAAAAAACTTCAATTGTCGCCATCCCAAGAGCGCGGTGAAGTATGGTCGAACCTCATGGACTCCAGAAATGTCCATAACGTGGCAGCTCTGCGTGGTCGTCTTCCAATGATTCCAACTTGGGAACGTCTGGACACCTCAGCCACACCGGATTATATTTTCGTTTCTCACTCCCTTCTTTCATCTATTGATTTCTACGAAGTCTACCGAACCAAAGCTAGTGACCACAATTTGCTGTCAATGAATTTCGCGTCAGCAAACACTCTGAAAGAACTCTATCCTTTTGAGTTGGAGGTTTCCCGAAACTCCTCCCGAATCCATCTCTCAGCAGCAAACATCACGGATATCTCGCAGAAATTCGACGAGACAGATGTCAACAGCATAGCTTCACAGACTAGGCCAGATTATCTCCCATTATTCATGAAGTATAGGAAAAAACAAAGAAACCAAGTTCCATCGACAGAATACAAGACCCATGAATACGACCTACAAGTGGTAATGAAAAGAAGAGTAGTCTGCAAACTGAGACGTCTGGCCAAAATTTCTGATAACAACAAACAAAAAGAAACCGCCATCGCGGCTGCAAAATCATACAAAACATGGCTGAAACATCATAAAGCAACAATGGGCCTCATTACAACCTTGGTGCTAAGTGCACCAACTTTACCACCATGGTGTAAACTCCGTTTACACCATGGTGGATGGCGGATTTACCGCCCCATTCCAAGGTGAGTGGGGCGGTAAATCCCCATTTCCCATTTTCCCTTCCCCATTCCCATTTTTGCCCCATAGGGCATAATGGGAGTGGGGAAGGCGCTAATTACGCCGCCGTAAATTACGGCGGCGTAATTAGCACCATGGCAGGTTAGCGCCATGGATTTTAACGCCTGCTAAAAGCAGGCGTTAAAATCAGAATCAGGCGTTAAGGGTTAACAGTGGCGTTAACCCTTAACGCCTGAGTTGTAATGAGGCCCATAGTATCAGAATGACGCAGAAAAAATGCTGAAAACCCTAAAGTCTAAAAATTCTAAAGACTTTTGGGCACTGATCGAAAACAAAAGCATCGAGTCAGCTAGCCAACTAGCAAATGTGATACCAGAGCTGAATTGGACTTCCTTTTTTTCAGCCCAATTTGCTCCACTGCCTGAAACAACTGAAGAAATCACTTTCCCTATGGCGACACCATGGGTTGATCTCACAGATCAAGAAGAGATTTTGACCACGATGCTAAAATTGAAAACATCCAGGGCACCGGGCCCTGATGGTCTCACCAATATGGACCTAAAACAACATCCCAAAGAATGGTCCTTCCTAATCTCCAAAATTTTTAACCAATGCCAAGGCCAAGAAACAGATCCCTAAAACTTGGACAGAAGCACTTATAGTGCCTATTTTCAAAAAGGGAAGTAGAGATAATCCATCAAACTATAGGCCTATAGCCCTTGACGAACTTCAAACAGGCTTTGTTAAAAACGCGAGCACAAGTATCAACATTACGATATTAAATATCATAAAGGAAAAAGTAAAGAATGGTGCACCAAAAGTTTTCATCGCATTTGTAGATTTGACACAGGCATTTGATAGAATTGGGCGTCATAAACTCTGGACAAAGCTATTAAAGTGGAACTGCCCGGGTGAAATTCTAGGACCTGTAATTTCCCTGCACACAGATACAAAGCTACGAGTTCGGCTCAACAAACAAGGCCTGATGTCAGAGCAATTTCCGTCAGAACGTGGCGTGAAGCAGGGGTGCCCACTCGCACCGGCCCTCTTTATAGCCTTTTTGGGAGACTATCAACACACTCAACTGGCAATAAGAGCTTTTCCGCCTAAAGTAGGAGACACTGCTATATCTAGACTTCTCTACGCGGACGATTTAATCCTCATAGATCAGACCCAAATTGGACTTCAACGCCAACTGAACAACTTGGCCAAATACATTGAAGACAACAATTTGGAAATAAACACCAATAAATCAAAAATCTTGATCATGGGAAAAAAGTGTTCAGCTGCAAGTCACTGGTTCTTGAACAATAACAAGATAGAGATTGTCTCTAGTATAAAATACTTAGGAATCATGTTCGACGCAACGCGTTCAGAAAAGGCTATTCATTTGGCCCTGTGGTCAAAAATAAAAACACTGACCACTCAGACCAAGCTTGTAGACCGGAAATATGGGAAATTTTCGCTCTTACCAGCAATCCAGTTTTATAAACAAAAGGTGGTTCCATCAATAACCTACGCAATGGATGCAGCTTTAAACATCCAAGATACGATCTGGCCGAAACTGGAAGGCTATCTGTGGAAAGCAGTTTTGGGCCTCCCGAAATCAACATCAATCTCAGCTATCAGGCGCGAGCTCGGCCTCTTATCAATAAAAGCTTCTGTTAAACAAAGTCAAATAAGACCTCTGTGTAAAATCATCTCTCCAGACGCTTTACCACTGTTCAAAGCAATCCGAAAGGAACTTATCCAAGGTAAATGTAAAGCGCTGAACAAATGGGAGCAAAAACTGCAAAAAATCCTGGCGGACTTAGCCTGTACATCTGAAGACTTAATCTACAACCACGCCAAGATAAAAAGGAAAATAGCTCAGCAGGACTGGATCCAAACGTGCGAGGCAGTGATGGCAAACAAATTGCTCACGCACTTACCACCGACAACAAACCAGCTTAATAGACCTTTAAACTACTGCATAAAATTTCCAGAAAAAAGGCTTCAGAAACATATCATGAGAATAAGGCTCAACCTCACGTTAACCCAAGAAATTAAAGCTATTTGGACAAAATCCACCTCCAAAACATGCAGACTATGTCCAGAATCGCAAGAGGAGGAAACTGTAAAGCATCTCCTACTGAACTGCGATAAAACGGCGCACCTGCGCGAAGCTTTTCTACTACCTCTAATGCCTGGCGCAACGCTTCGCGAGGAGGAGGCATGGTGGTACCGTTTGGTCGCAGGCGAAAAGACGAAATGGTCCACGGCAGCGGTAAAGGTTTTGGAGGCAGCTCTTAAATTCGCAACAGAGAGTTCAACCTTTCTTGGTACTCCATAACAACGTCCCCTCCTACAATCTCTGTTCGGCTGCTGTCTTCCTTTCTCCTTTCCTCTTGAGAGACGATTCCTTGTAAAAATCAAATTTCGTTTTGATTACAAACAAGTAAATAAAAAAATAAAAAAATAAAAAAACACTGCAACTTACACTGAATCCCGCCAGGCAGCACTCACACCCCAAAAAACCACTACAACTCACACTGAATCCTGCCAGGCAGCACTCACACCCCATCAGAACTACTGCAACTTATACTGAATCCCGTCAGGCAGCACTCACACCCCATCAACCTCACTGCAACTTACACTGAATCCCGCCAGGCAACACTCACACCACAAAAAAACACTGCAACTTACACTGAATCCTGCCAGACAGCACTCACACCCCATCAGAACTACTGCAACTTATACTGAATCCCGTCAGGCAGCACTCACACCCCATCAACCCCACTGCAACTTACACTGAATCGCGCCAGGCAACACTCACACCACAAAAAAACACTGCAACTTACACTGAATCCTGCCAGACAGCACTCACACCCCATCAACCCCACAGCAACTTACCCTGAAATCCAACAGGCCGCACTCACACCCCATCAGAACCACTGCAACTTACACTGAATCCCGCCAGGCAGCACTCAAACCCCATCAAACCCACTGCAACTTACACTGAATCCTGCCAGGCAGCACTCACACCCCATCAACCCTGCAGCAACTTACACTGAATCCTGCCAGGCAGCACTCACACCCCATCAACCCTGAAGCAACTTACACTGAATCCTGCCAGGCAGCACTCATACCCCAATAAACCCTGCAGAAACTTAAACTGAATCCTGCCAGGCAGCACTCACACCCCATCAACCCTGCAGCAACTTACACTGAATCCTGCCAGGCAGCACTCACACCCCATCAACCCTGCAGCAACTTACACTGAATCCTGCAGGGCAGCACTCACACCCCATCAACCCTGCAGCAACTTACACTGAATCCTGCCAGGCAGCACTCACACCCCATCAAAACCACTGCAACTTACACTGAATCCCGCCAGGCAGCACTCACACCCCATCAACCCTGCAGCAACTTACACTGAATCCCGCCAGTAAAACACTCACACCCCATCAACCCTGCAGCAACTTACACTGAATCCCGCCAGGCAGCACTCACACCCCATCAACCCTGCAGCAACTTACACTGCATCCCGCCAGGCAGCACTCACACCCCATCAACCCTGCAGCAACTTACACTGAATCCTGTCAGGCAGCACTCAGACCCCATCAACCCTGCAGCAACTTACACTGAATCCCGCCAAGCAGCACTCAGACCCCATCAACCCTGCAGCAACTTACACTGAATACCGCCAAGCAGCACTCACACCCCATCAACCCTGCAGCAACTTACACTGAATCCTGCCAGGCAGCACTCACACCCCATCAACTCTGCAGCAACTTACACTGAATCCCGCCAGGCAGCACTTACACCCCAATAACCCTGCAGCAACTTACACTGAATCCCGCCAGGCAACACTCACACCACAAAAAAACACTGTAACTTACACTGAATCCCGCCAGGCAACACTCACACCACAAAAAAACACTGCAACTTACACTGAATCCTGCCAGACAGCACTCACACCCCATCAGAACTACTGCAACTTATACTGAATCCCGTCAGGCAGCACTCACACCCCATTAACCCCACTGCAACTTACACTGAATCCCGCCAGGCAACACTCACACCACAAAAAAACACTGCAACTTACACTGAATCCTGCCAGACAGCACTCACACCCCATCAACCCCACTGCAACTTACACTGAATCCCGCCAGGCAACACTCACACCACAAAAAAACACTGCAACTTACACTGAATCCTGCCAGACAGCACTCACACCCCATCAACCCCACAGCAACTTACCCTGAAATCCAACAGGCCGCACTCACACCCCATCAGAACCACTGCAACTTACACTGAATCCCGCCAGGCAGCACTCAAACCCCATCAACCCTGCAGCAACTTACACTGAATCCTGCCAGGCAGCACTCACACCCCATCAACCCTGCAGCAACTTACACTGAATCCTGCCAGGCAGCACTCACACCCCATCAACCCTGCAGCAACTTACACTGAATCCTGCAGGGCAGCACTCACACCCCATCAACCCTGCAGCAACTTACACTGAATCCTGCCAGGCAGCACTCACACCCCATCAAAACCACTGCAACTTACACTGAATCCCGCCAGGCAGCACTCACACCCCATCAACCCTGCAGCAACTTACACTGAATCCCGCCAGTAAAACACTCACACCCCATCAACCCTGCAGCAACTTACCCTGAATCCCACCAGGCAGCACTCACACCCCATCAACCCTGCAGCAACTTACACTGAATCCCGCCAGGCAGCACTCACACCCCATCAACCCTGCAGCAACTTACACTGCATCCCGCCAGGCAGCACTCACACCCAATCAACCCTGCAGCAACTTACACTGAATCCCGCCAAGCATCACTCACACCCCATCAACCCTGCAGCAACTTACACTGAATCCTGCCAGGCAGCACTCACACCCCATCAAAACCACTGCAATTTACAATGAATCCCGCCAGGCAGCACTCACACAGCATCAAGCCCACAGCAACCTACACTGAATCCGGCCAGGCAGCACTTACACCCCAATAACCCTGCAGCAACTTACACTGAATCCCGCCAGGCAACACTCACACCACAAAAAACCACTGCAACTTACACTGAATCCTGCCAGGCAGCACTCACACCCCATCAACCCCACAGCAACTTACATTGAATTCCAACAGGCAGCACTCACACCCCATCAGAACCACTGCAACTTACATTGAATCCCACCAGGCAGCACTCACACCCCATCAACCCTGCAGCAACTTACACTGAATCCTGCCAGGCAGCACTCACACCCCATCAAAACCACTGCAACTTACACTGAATCCCGCCAGGCAGCACTCACACCCCAAAAAACCACTACAACTTACACTGAATCCTGCCAGGCAGCACTCACACCCCATCAACCCCACTGCAACTTACACTGAATCCCGCCAGGTAACACTCACACCACAAAAAAACACTGCAACTTACACTGAATCCTGCCAGACAGCACTCACACCCCATCAACCCCACAGCAACTTACACTGAAATCCAACAGGCCGCACTCACACCCCATCAGAACCACTGCAGCTTACACTGAATCCCGCCAGGCAGCACTTATACCCCATCAACCCTGCAGCAACTTACACTGAATCCTGCCAGGCAGCACTCACACCCCATCAACTCTGCAGCAACATACACTGAATCCTGCCAGGCAGCACTCACACACCATCAACCCTGCAGCAACTTACACTGAATCCTGCCAGGCAGCACTCACACCCCATCAACCCTGCAGCAACTTACACTGAATCCCACCAGGCAGCACTCACACCCCATCAACCCTGCAGCAACTTACACTGAATCCCACCAGGCAGCACTTACACCACAATGCATCAAGCCCACAGCAACTTACACTGAATCCCGCAAGGCAGCACTCACACCCCATCAACCCTGCAGCAACTTACACTGAATCCCGCCAGGCAGCACTCACATCCCATCAACCCTGCAGCAACTTACACTGAATCCCGCCAGGCAGCACTCACACCCCATCAACCCTGCAGCAACTTACACTGAATCCCACCAGGCAGCACTTACACCCCATCAACCCTGCAGCAACTTACACTGAATCCTGCCAGGCAGCACTCACACCGCATCAAGCCCACTGCAACTTACACTGAATCCTGCCAGGCAGCACTCACACCGCATCAAGCCCACAGCAACTTACACTGAATCCCGCCAGGCAGCACTCAAACCCCATCAACCCTGCAGCAACTTACACTGAATCCTGCCAGGCAGCACTCACACCGCATCAAAATCACTGCAATGTACAATGAATCCCGCCAGGCAGCACTCACACCGCATCAAGCCCACAGCAATTTACACTGAATCCCGCCAGGCAGCACTCACACCCCATCAACCCTGCAGCAACTTACACTGAATCCCGCCAGGCAGCACTCACACCCCATCAACCCTGCAGCAACTTACACTGAATCCCGCCAGTAAAACACTCACACCCCATCAACCCTGCAGCAACTTACACTGAATCCCACCAGGCCGCACTCACACCTCATCAAAACCACTGCAATTTACAATAAATCCCGGCAGGCAGCACTCACACCCCAAAAAACCACTGCAATTTACACTGAATCCCACCAGCCAGCACTCACACCCCATCAACCCTGCAGCAACTTACACTGAATCCCGCCATGCAGCACTCACACCCCATCAGAACCACAGCAACTTACACTGAATCCTGCCAGGCAACACTCACACCCCATCAACCCTGCAGCAACTTACACTGATTCCCGCCAGGCAGCACTCACACCCCATCAACGCTGCAGCAACTTACACTGAATCCCGCCAGGCAACACTCACACCACAAAAAAAACACTGCAACTTACACTGAATCCTGCCAGGCAGCACTCACACCCCATCAAAACCACTGCAATTTACAATGAATCCCGCCAGGCAGCACTCACACTGCATCAAGCCCACAGCAACTTACACTGAATTCCGCCAGGCAGCACTCACACCCCATCAACCCTGCAGCAACTTAAACTGAATCCCGCCAGGCAGCACTCACACCCCATCAACCCTGCAGCAATTTACACTGAATCCCGCCAGGCAGCACTCACACCCCATCAACCCTGCAGCAACTTAAACTGAATCCTGCAAGGCAGCACTCACACCCCATCAACCCTGCAGCAACTTACACTGAATCCTGCCAGGCAGCACTCACACCCCATCAACCCTGCAGCAACTTACACTGAATCCTGCAGGGCAGCACTCACACCCCATCAACCCTGCAGCAACTTACACTGAATCCTGCCAGGCAGCACTCACACCCCATCAAAACCACTGCAACTTACACTGAATCCCGCCAGGCAGCACTCACACCCCATCAACCCTGCAGCAACTTACACTGAATCCTGCCAGGCAGCACTCACACCCCATCAACCCTGCAGCAATTTACACTGAATCCCGCCAGGCAGCACTCACACCCCATCAGAACCACAGCAACTTACACTGAATCCTGCCAGGCAGCACTCACACCCCATCAAAACCACTGCAACTTACACTGAATCCCGCCAGGCAGCACTCACACCCCATCAACCCTGCAGCAACTTACACTGAATCCCGCCAGTAAAACACTCACACCCCATCAACCCTGCAGCAACTTACACTGAATCCCGCCAGGCAGCACTCACACCCCACCAACCCTGCAGCAATTTACACTGAATCCTGCCAGGCAGCACTCACACCCCATCAACCCTGCAGCAACTTACACTGAATCCCGCCAGGCAGCACTCAAGCACCATCAAAACCACTGCAACTTACACTGAATCCCGCCAGGCAGCACTCACACCCCATCAACCCTGCAGCAACTTACACTGAATCCCGCCAGTAAAATACTCACACCCCATCAACCCTGCAGCAACTTACACTGAATCCCGCCAGGCAGCACTCACACCCCATCAACCCTGCAGCAATTTACACTGAATCCTGCCAGGCAGCACTCACACCCCATCAACCCTGCAGCAACTTACACTGAATCCCGCCAGGCAGCACTCACACCCCATCAGAACCACAGCAACTTACACTGAATCCTGCCAGGCAGCACTCACACCCCATCAACCCTGCAGCAACTTACACTGAATCCTGCAGGGCAGCACTCACACCCCATCAACCCTGCAGCAACTTACACTGAATCCTGCCAGGCAGCACTCACACCCCATCAAAACCACTGCAACTTACAATGAATCCCGCCAGGCAGCACTCACACCCCATCAACCCTGCAGCAACTTACACTGAATCCCGCCAGTAAAACACTCACACCCCATCAACCCTGCAGCAACTTACACTGAATCCCGCCAGGCAGCACTCACACCCCATCAACCCTGCAGCAATTTACACTGAATCCTGCCAGGCAGCACTCACACCCCATCAACCCTGCAGCAACTTACACTGAATCCCGCCAGGCAGCACTCACACCCCATCAGAACCACAGCAACTTACACTGAATCCTGCCAGGCAGCACTCACACCCCATCAAAACCACTGCAACTTACACTGAATCCCGCCAGGCAGCACTCACACCCCATCAACCCTGCAGCAACTTACACTGAATCCCGCCAGTAAAACACTCACACCCCATCAACCCTGCAGCAACTTACACTGAATCCCGCCAGGCAGCACTCACACCCCATCAACCCTGCAGCAATTTACACTGAATCCTGCCAGGCAGCACTCACACCCCATCAACCCTGCAGCAACTTACACTGAATCCCGCCAGGCAGCACTCACACCCCATCAGAACCACAGCAACTTACACTGAATCCTGCCAGGCAGCACTCACACCCCATCAAACCTGCAGCAACTTACACTGAATCCCGCCAGGCAGCACTCACACCCCATCAGCCCCGCAGCAACTTACACTGAATCCCGCCAGGCAGCACTCACACCCCATCAGCCCCGCAGCAACTTACACTGAATCCTGCCAGGCAGCACTCACACCCCATCAGCCCCGCAGCAACTTACACTGCATCCCGCCAGGCAGCACTCACACCCCATCAGCCCCGCAGCAACTTACACTGCATCCCGCCAGGCAGCACTCACACCCCATCAGCCCCGCAGCAACGTACACTGCATCCCGCCAGGCAGCACTCACACCTCATCAGCCCCGCAGCAACTTACACTGAATCCCGCCAGGCAGCACTCACACCCCATCAGCCCCGCAGCAACTTACACTGAATCCCGCCAGGCAGCACTCACACCTCATCAGCCCCGCAGCAACTTACACTCAATCCTGCCAGGCAGCACTCACACCCCATCAGCCCCGCAGCAACTTACACTGCATCCCGCCAGGCAGCACTCACACCTCATCAGCCCCGCAGCAACTTACACTGCATCCCGCCAGGCAGCACTCACACCCCATCAGCCCCGCAGCAACTTACACTCAATCCCGCCAGGCAGCAATCACACCCCATCAGCCCCGCAGCAACTTACACTGAATCCTGCCAGGCAGCACTCACACCCCATCAGCCCCGCAGCAACTTACACTGCATCCCGCCAGGCAGCACTCACACCCCATCAGCCCCGCAGCAACTTACACTGCATCCCGCCAGGAAGCACTCACACCCCATCAGCCCCGCAGCAACTTACACTGAATCCCGCCAGGCAGCACTCACACCCCATCAGCCCCGCAGCAACTTACACTGAATCCCGCCAAGCAGCACTCACACCCCATCAGCCCCGCAGCAACTTACACTGCATCCCGCCAAGCAGCACTCACACCCCATCAGCCCCGCAGCAACTTACACTGAATCCCGCCAAGCAGCACTCACACCCCATCAGCCCCGCAGCAACTTACACTGAATCCCGCCAAGCAGCACTCACACCCCATCAGCCCCGCAGCAACTTACACTGAATCCCGCCAAGCAGCACTCACACCCCATCAGCCCCGCAGCAACTTACACTGAATCCCGCCAAGCAGCACTCACACCCCATCAGCCCCGCAGCAACTTACACTGAATCCCGCCAAGCAGCACTCACACCCCATCAGCCCCGCAGCAACTTACACTGCATCCCGCCAGGCAGCTCTCACACCCCATCAGCCCCGCAGCAACTTACACTGCATCCCGCCAGGCAGCACTCACACCTCATCAGCCCCGCAGCAACTTACACTGCATCCCGCCAGGCAGCACTCACACCCCATCAGCCCCGCAGCAACTTACACTGAATCCCGCCAGGCAGCACTCACACCCCATCAGCCCCGCAGCAACTTACACTGAATCCCGCCATGCAGCACTCACACCCCATCAGCCCCGCAGCAACTTACACTGCATCCCGCCAAGCAGCACTCACACCCCATCAGCCCCGCAGCAACTTACACTGAATCGCGCCAAGCAGCACTCACACCCCATCAGCCCCGCAGCAACTTACACTGCATCCCGCCAAGCAGCACTCACACCCCATCAGCCCCGCAGCAACTTACACTGAATCGCGCCAAGCAGCACTCACACCCCATCAGCCCCGCAGCAACTTACACTGAATCCCGCCAAGCAGCACTCACACCCCATCAGCCCCGCAGCAACTTACACTGAATCCCGCCAAGCAGCACTCACACCCCATCAGCCCCGCAGCAACTTACACTGAATCCCGCCAAGCAGCACTCACACCCCAGCAGCCCCGCAGCAACTTACACTGAATCCCGCCAAGCAGCACTCACACCCCATCAGCCCCGCAGCAACTTACACTGCATCCCGCCAGGCAGCACTCACACCCCATCAGCCCCGCAGCAACTTACACTGAATCCTGTCAGGCAGCACTCACACCCCAATAACCCTGCAGCAACTTACACTGAATCCCGCCAGGCAGCACTCACACCCCATCAGAACCACAGCAACTTACACTGAATCCTGCCAGGCAGCACTCACACCCCATCAGCCCCGCAGCAACTTACACTGAATCCTGCCAGGCAGCACTCACACCCCATCAGCCCCGCAGCAACTTACACTGAATCCCGCCAAGCAGCACTCACACCCCATCAGCCCCGCAGCAACTTACACTGAATCCCGCCAAGCAGCACTCACACCCCATCAGCCCCGCAGCAACTTACACTGAATCCCGCCAAGCAGCACTCACACCCCATCAGCCCCGCAGCAACTTACACTGAATCCCGCCAAGCAGCACTCACACCCCATCAGCCCCGCAGCAACTTACACTGAATCCCGCCAAGCAGCACTCACACCCCATCAGCCCCGCAGCAACTTACACTGCATCCCGCCAGGCAGCACTCACACCCCATCAGCCCCGCAGCAACTTACACTGAATCCTGTCAGGCAGCACTCACACCCCAATAACCCTGCAGCAACTTACACTGAATCCCGCCAGGCAGCACTCACACCCCATCAGAACCACAGCAACTTACACTGAATCCTGCCAGGCAGCACTCACACCCCATCAGCCCCGCAGCAACTTACACTGAATCCTGCCAGGCAGCACTCACACCCCATCAGAACCACAGCAACTTACACTGAATCCTGCCAGGCAGCACTCACACCCCATCAGCCCCGCAGCAACTTACACTGAATCCTGCCAGGCAGCACTCACACCCCATCAGCCCCGCAGCAACTTACACTGAATCCCGCCAAGCAGCACTCACACCCCATCAGCCCCGCAGCAACGTACACTGCATCCCGCCAGGCAGCACTCACACCTCATCAGCCCCGCAGCAACTTACACTGAATCCCGCCAGGCAGCACTCACACCCCATCAGCCCCGCAGCAACTTACACTCAATCCTGCCAGGCAGCACTCACACCTCATCAGCCCCGCAGCAACTTACACTCAATCCTGCCAGGCAGCACTCACACCCCATCAGCCCCGCAGCAACTTACACTGCATCCCGCCAGGCAGCACTCACACCTCATCAGCCCCGCAGCAACTTACACTGCATCCCGCCAGGCAGCACTCACACCCCATCAGCCCCGCAGCAACTTACACTCAATCCCGCCAGGCAGCACTCACACCCCATCAGCCCCGCAGCAACTTACACTGAATCCTGCCAGGCAGCACTCACACCCCATCAGCCCCGCAGCAACTTACACTGCATCCCGCCAGGCAGCACTCACACCCCATCAGCCCCGCAGCAACTTACACTGCATCCCGCCAGGAAGCACTCACACCTCATCAGCCCCGCAGCAACTTACACTGCATCCCGCCAGGCAGCACTCACACCCCATCAGCCCCGCAGCAACTTACACTGAATCCCGCCAGGCAGCACTCACACCCCATCAGCCCCGCAGCAACTTACACTGAATCCCGCCAAGCAGCACTCACACCCCATCAGCCCCGCAGCAACTTATACTGCATCCCGCCAAGCAGCACTCACACCCCATCAGCCCCGCAGCAACTTACACTGAATCCCGCCAAGCAGCACTCACACCCCATCAGCCCCGCAGCAACTTACACTGAATCCCGCCAAGCAGCACTCACACCCCATCAGCCCCGCAGCAACTTACACTGAATCCCGCCAAGCAGCACTCACACCCCATCAGCCCCGCAGCAACTTACACTGCATCCCGCCAGGCAGCACTCACACCCCATCAGCCCCGCAGCAACTTACACTGCATCCCGCCAGGCAGCACTCACACCTCATCAGCCCCGCAGCAACTTACACTGCATCCCGCCAGGCAGCACTCACACCCCATCAGCCCTGCAGCAACTTACACTGAATCCCGCCAGGCAGCACTCACACCCCATCAGCCCCGCAGCAACTTACACTGAATCCCGCCAAGCAGCACTCACACCCCATCAGCCCCGCAGCAACTTACACTGCATCCCGCCAAGCAGCACTCACACCCCATCAGCCCCGCAGCAACTTACACTGCATCGCGCCAAGCAGCACTCACACCCCATCAGCCCCGCAGCAACTTACACTGAATCCCGCCAAGCAGCACTCACACCCCATCAGCCCCGCAGCAACTTACACTGAATCCCGCCAAGCAGCACTCACACCCCATCAGCCCCGCAGCAACTTACACTGAATCCCGCCAAGCAGCACTCACACCCCATCAGCCCCGCAGCAACTTACACTGAATCCCGCCAAGCAGCACTCACACCCCATCAGCCCCGCAGCAACTTACACTGCATCCCGCCAGGCAGCACTCACACCCCATCAGCCCCGCAGCAACTTACACTGAATCCCGTCAGGCAGCACTCACACCCCAATAACCCTGCAGCAACTTACACTGAATCCCGCCAGGCAGCACTCACACCCCATCAGAACCACAGCAACTTACACTGAATCCCGCCAGGCAGCACTCACACCCCATCAGCCCCGCAGCAACTTACACTGAATCCCGCCAGGCAGCACTCACACCCCATCAGCCCCGCAGCAACTTACACTGAATCCCGCCAAGCAGCACTCACATCCCATCAGCCCCGCAGCAACTTACACTGAATCCCGCCAAGCAGCACTCACACCCCATCAGCCCCGCAGCAACTTACACTGAATCCCGCCAAGCAGCACTCACACCCCATCAGCCCCGCAGCAACTTACACTGAATCCCGCCAAGCAGCACTCACACCCCATCAGCCCCGCAGCAACTTACACTGAATCCCGCCAAGCAGCACTCACACCCCATCAGCCCCGCAGCAACTTACACTGCATCCCGCCAGGCAGCACTCACACCCCATCAGCCCCGCAGCAACTTACACTGAATCCTGTCAGGCAGCACTCACACCCCAATAACCCTGCAGCAACTTACACTGAATCCCGCCAGGCAGCACTCACACCCCATCAGAACCACAGCAACTTACACTGAATCCTGCCAGGCAGCACTCACACCCCATCAGCCCCGCAGCAACTTACACTGAATCCTGCCAGGCAGCACTCACACCCCATCAGAACCACAGCAACTTACACTGAATCCTGCCAGGCAGCACTCACACCCCATCAGCCCCGCAGCAACTTACACTGAATCCTGCCAGGCAGCACTCACACCCCATCAGCCCGCAGCAACTTACACTGAATCCCGCCAAGCAGCACTCACACCCCATCAGCCCCGCAGCAACTTACACTGAATCCCGCCAAGCAGCACTCACACCCCATCAGCCCCGCAGCAACTTACACTGAATCCCGCCAAGCAGCACTCACACCCCATCAGCCCCGCAGCAACTTACACTGAATCCCGCCAAGCAGCACTCACACCCCATCAGCCCCGCAGCAACTTACACTGAATCCCGCCAAGCAGCACTCACACCCCATCAGCCCCGCAGCAACTTACACTGCATCCCGCCAGGCAGCACTCACACCCCATCAGCCCCGCAGCAACTTACACTGAATCCTGTCAGGCAGCACTCACACCCCAATAACCCTGCAGCAACTTACACTGAATCCCGCCAGGCAGCACTCACACCCCATCAGAACCACAGCAACTTACACTGAATCCTGCCAGGCAGCACTCACACCCCATCAGCCCCGCAGCAACTTACACTGAATCCTGCCAGGCAGCACTCACACCCCATCAGAACCACAGCAACTTACACTGAATCCTGCCAGGCAGCACTCACACCCCATCAGACCCGCAGCAACTTACACTGAATCTCGCCAGGCAGCACTCACACCCCATCAGCCCCGCAGCAACTTACACTCAATCCTGCCAGGCAGCACTCACACCCCATCAGCCCCGCAGCAAGCATAGTTTACTGCATTCCCTGCATGCACACATGTCTGTCAAGTACAGTAATCTGCATAAATATCTATGCAAAAAAATCAGTGCAGAAAACCTATCTGCTATGGATCCTGGAAGGTGCATTGGCAGATGGTGCTCACTTTATTGTAAAGTGGCAAAACTGCATAAGCAGAAAGCGGTCCCCATCTTGAGGGGAAGAAAGGTTGTCCACTGTACTTTTGCCACTAAAAATGAAGCAACAGGAGATCTCCAGGGGTTGGATGATGGCACGGATGGGTGGTCAGCGGTGTGGAATAATATGCTAATGACAGGACCAAGGACATGCACTCGGTGGGCACATAACCACGCGACACCAGCAGGCTATGCTTACCGCCTCACATGCCATTTCCCCCATAACCTTCATTCATATGCTATTAGGATTGGTCTATAAGTGGAGTATTTAGCACCATGTAGTAGCCAAAACTAAAAACATGCAGAGCATTTATGGGTGCTGTATGGGTGCAGAAGTACGAGTCTGACACAGTGGTGCCATGTTTGTTGGTATAAACCTTTATTATAAATGTACAGAAAAGGATAAACCTATCTCGCCCTATTTCTATGAGGAGTTGCCCTACCTCAACAAAAACACTAATGACTCGGCCAGGATGTCTTGTAAAGTACAATTTCCATCGTCCTGTGCCCAAAACTATTTCAGTCCCTTACACTAAACTAAGGAAAACTGGGTGTCTTCTTAATCCAGAAGGAGGCTTCTCCCCGTCTGGATACAGCCCTTTTAAATTTCAGTTTGTGGTGTGAAAACGCAGTTGGCAAGTATCAAAAAGAGGGTGGGGGAGAGCCTGTTCCACTTGTTCTTGTCTTCATTTCAAAACTGTAGGGCCAAGTCGGGTGCATTATCCTGCCAGACTTGACGATACAACTCAAAATACCAGCAAACGTCTCTTTCCGTGGCATTGAGTCGTCAACCACTTATTCAGCTTCTTGTACTCCGTTTAACTTTATTTCGGCTCAAAGCCATAAATGTTTTCAGACTTTAGCCGGGCATAGGAGACATATATCCAATCGTCTCCCCATCTTACACTTGCACAGTGTGTTCCCCATTCTCAATGACATAGGACATTTTGATTTCCAAGTTGTTGGTTAGACATAAAAATTATGAACCTACTTCTTATGTCACCGGGAAGATTTTCCTTTATACAGTGATGTTTTATTTATGTATGTTTTTCCATGAATGGACATCGTGGACTGTCATGTAATGAAACAACTGTAATTTCTTGCAAATATAAAGTTTATTTAAAAGCTTATAATAGAAAGTCAAATGATAAATTAAAATTCATTTTTCATTTATTTTTTGAGTCATGTGTTCAGCATCAGCAAGTATGTTATTCTTCTTAGTGGCTGCTCAGAATGATATATGTTCCCACTAGGGTCTAAATAACCAGTGTACACTGAATTTTCCCTGTACACCTCCTAGATTCACAGAGGGTAGGACAACCCCCTTGTTATAGCTTCTCCAGCCCTCCAGTCCTCCCCGCTCCAGGGCAGCCTCTTTTTGTTCAATGATAAATGTTTTCACGTCACAAATTATAATCATTTCAAGCACAGCCAAAACAAACATTGTCATAAATCAGTACCAAAGAAAGACAGGTGTCCGAGAGACCAGGGGCATGCTAAGCTAATGCACAGATGGCTACTTCAGGCAATGCCACAGAGCACGTTAGTGCCCATTGGTCGACAAAAACCCACATGTCGCGCCCCCATCAGCACAGTCGCTATGTGTGGGTTTCCACAAAGAATGCCGGCCATAACAATGGCACTATTTTTCAGAGGATTACGTGGCCATCCAGAGCTCAATATGTCCATGGTCATTTTTGGAGTTTTTAGAGTTATCCAGACAGAGTCAGAGTCATCATCCCCATTCTTGGGTATCCTAGCGCAGTTTACAATGTGGACCATTGTTAAGAAAAGAAACCCTCTAACCGAGAGCACCCAGTGCAGGCATTTGTTTTGGAGTGCTTCCATTAGTTCTTTTCAGGGGGCTGATTTGGTACTCCATGCAGGAATATTGAGCTGGGGCAACTGGACACAGTGGGTTTATAGGAAGAATTAGGCAAAACTTTGGCCGACCCCCTATCTGTATTCACAGTTATCTTAGTTGCCCCAGGGATTTTTTCAGGAAATAGTCTACTCTCATCATAACTCCCACTAGGATCCTTGTTTGTCTCAGGGAGATTTGTACAAAGGTAGAGCACATTTTTCAATAACCAGAGCTCGGCAACCGCTGCGCTACAACTAAGGCAGCATTCCCGTCCCTTTAGACTCCCCTGCCCTTTAGCCGCAAAGATGGCATGGCTGCCACTAGGTACTTCTTTCATGTTGGTTACTGGGCGGGGGGAATCCTGGCCGGTATGTGCTAATTACTGCCAAAGTGACCAGATACCCTGGTGACTCACCACCCTTGAATACAGGTATTGGGAAGGGTAGTTGGCTGGTTGTGTCATCAGGGGTCACTACTGGCAGTGTCTTGGCTTCCTGCCCACTTGTAGACATGGTTGTAGGAAGGGAAACAATAGGGGATTCCTTCTGGCTAGGGCCAGAACTGATAAGTGAATTGGTTGAAGCTTGGTCCTCCAGACCCTGAATGTTTGGGGGACCCCATGAGCACAAATGTTGATCTAAATGGTCCGGGCAACACAGGAAGTCCAATTGGGCATGCAAGGTGAGGCAGCCTGGGATAGCAGTTGCAGCAGAGTCGTAGACATAGGAGTGTGGGTGGGTGAGGCCAAGGGCCAAGGGAAAGAAAATGGAAGCACGGAAAATAAATATATTGGCACTGTACCCAATGTTTCAGTTGTTCCCGATCTGATGCCTCCAGTGTCGGTGTCAGTGACATTAAATATCCAGGAAATCATAGATTATAAAAAAGGTGTTTCAACAGCAACGTTACCTGCTTTGTGAGTTCGCAATGCCAAAACCAAGGTTAGGACAACTGGCAACGCAAAGCAAGATAGCCTCTGGGTTTGTGTACCGATACACTCCGTCAGCTGGCAGCGGCAGCCCTCGGGCCCCGGCATAGAACTCGATAGCTGCGGCTTCAGAGAAATGGGGCACGCAACTCCACGGGCCGCGAACACCCCTGCGGGAAGGAAGCACCCTGTGCCCTTGACTCCCCGCGGGCTTCACCCTCGTGGGGAATTCGGGGAAGATTTAACAGTTTCATGGACGGGTGGGAAGGGCCAGCAGAATGGCAGCAGCAACAGCAGTAGAAAGAGGCTCCAGCCTCCAGCAGACTCCCAATGGGGTACACCCCTGCAGGGAAGTCAGGGAGATTTAACAGTTTCAAGGGCAGGTGGCAGGGGCTAGCAGAACGGCGGCGGCAGCAGCAACAGCAGTAGAAAGAGGATCCAGCCTCCAGGAGACACCCCGCGCCACCGAGGCACGTTGTTTTACCTACAGCGTTCCTTGTTTGGGGGTCTCATTGACATATTGCAGCCTCTGTCCATCCATTACTCTCTTGAGGGTTGGTTTGGCGACTGAGCACTGAGAAGAAAGGCAGAATGTCTTACTCTTGTACTTTTTCTCTTTCACATGGATCCCAGATCTCCCTGGGCTGTCTAGCAACCTACAACTCCCTTCTCTCCAGTGTGGGTCCCAGGCCCCTGTATGGGTCCCTGATCCGTGTGCTTTGCTTCTGTGGGCCTTGCCCAGCTTCATATGCGTCCTAGACCCTGGCCTGTTGTTTTCGCAGGTTCACTACCACTGCTTCACCCAATGTCCAGCTGAACAGACCTTATGTACTCTCCTGCCAGGTGCTGTTCCACAAAGTATATCTTATACATTTTATTTATTTATTTATTTAGCATTTGTAGAGCGCTCTCGGGACCCGGGGCAACTGTGCGCTAGATACATCAAGAACATAACATGACAGCAGACGGTCAGGTAATTTCAACATTCAACAATGGTCTGGTGGCTGGTTACATGGGAGTATGCCCAGACCTGAAGTGCTAGCACATACATATAAGAAGATGAACATTGGTGTACAATCAATGTGATACCCCAGGAATGAATTGGTCTTGTGTGAATAGCCATCTTTTGAGCCGCCTGACTTTTTTGTTTGAATCTAGGGATGAGAGGAGGTAGGAGTGGGCCACCCTGGTGGGTCTAATGGATTGAGATATGGAAAACTTGTTGGAACGTTATACAGGTGCAGTTTTGGCCAGACATTTATGTGTTAGTGAAAGGGTTTTAAACACATTACGATGATCGCAAACCTGCAGCGTATGGGCGGTCTGTCTGGCAGACGAGATGTGTTATTTTTTGGGTATGTTCAAGGCTGCCCTTAGGGCATTGTCCTGTATTACTTGGAGTTTTTTCATATTGCGGGTGGTTGAGCTAGCAAAGAGGGCATTACAGTAGTCCATTTTGGAAAGAATCAAGGCTCTGGCTATCGTGATGCAGCTCTCGGAAATGAGGAAGGGCCTGCAAGCATTGATACGTTTTGTCATGTATGCTGCTGCAGAGGCGATTGCGTTCAAGTGTCTTGTTAGAGAAAGCGAGGAGTCCAAGTAGACCCCCAAAATGTTTACTTCTTTGGAGACTGGGATAGGGTTACCATCTATGATGAAGGATATGTAGTTTATTTAGTTGTGTTTGAATTCCTACAAGGAGTAGCTCTGTTTCTCATTGTTTAAGCATAGTCCGTGTTGGGCCATCCAGGCTTGGATGATTTGGTATATTTTACTCAGAGCATTGGTGTCAGCATTGTAGTTGCCAGAGATGGGCAGAAGTATTTGGGTGTCATCCATGTAGTTAGTGTAGGAGACACCCTGCTCATCCAATAGGTTGAAGTGAGGCTTAGTGAAAATGTTATACAATATCGGGGAGACACAGGAGCTCTGGGGACTCTGCAGGTGATGAGTGGTGGTGGGGCCGCAGCAGTCTTGGAGAAGACCCTCATTGTTCGGTTGGACAGGAAGGATTCTATCCAGGTTGTGGCTTTGGAGGAAAAGTAGGCTGCTGTGGCGAGATGTTGGCATAGTATTTTATGGTCCACTAAGTCAAAAGCCGCAGAGAGGTTCAGTAAGAGGAAGATGGGCAGATTCCCCTTGTCTATAATTTAATCTCTTTGGATTTTAAGGCCCAAGAGTGCTGATTCAGTTCCGTGACCGTTTGGAAACCTGATTGCTGTAGACCAAGGAGGTTGTTGGATTTGAGGTATTATTGAATTTGCTGATAAGCTGCTCTGTCTAATATTTTAAGTATGAAGGGCACTGTCGTAATGGGGCAGTAGTTTGTGGGGATATTAGGGTCTAGTGTGGGCTTCTTCAGGAGTGGGAGGACCCACGCACCTTTGAGGTTGGTAGGGATATTGCCTGCAGAGAAGAAGTTGTTAGTGATTGATGCGATGAAGAGGGGCAAGCTCCACTGCACAGTCCTTACTGACGGAGGCTGGCAAATATCAGCTTGCCATTTGGATGGCTTCAGGCTTCTGATAATTTTGGTGACTTCTTGCGTAGCAACTGGGTAGAAGTCGAAGGGAACGAGGCAGCGTGGAGGTGGAGGACAGGGTGTGGACAGTATTTCTGTTTATGATAGTTTCATTTTTTTGTTCTCAATTTTGGTTTGGAGGAGGGCAATTTTGTCCAGTAGTGCTTTTGGAATATCTGAGCACCAGGTAGCGTCTTTAAGGTAGTTATCTGGGGGAGCGATGGGTGATTCAAGTTCTCGCACGGTGGAGAAAAGTGATCTTGGGACAGAATTAGCATTTTGTATTCGCTCATTATAAGTTGAGCTTTTGGCTATGAGGATGGCCTGTTTGTTAGTTTGTTTGTTAGTTTCCGCTTTTCTTTGCCCTTATATTTTGTTCAGATCTCCGACCCCTTTCTCTAGACTTTGCCTCTGTGGTTCGCTTGGGTTTCATGCCCCTTTGTATTGGCCTTCGGGACACTTGGTTTACTCTCCTGCTATGTGTCTACTGATGCGGCATATGTCTGTGTCCTTCTCTGTGGTTCACTTCGGTCTCAGACCCCTTTGTATTGGTCTGCCGGGACACTTGGTGTAGTCTCCTGCCAACTGTCTACTGACACAGCATATGTCTATGTCCTTAACTGTGGTTCTCTTGGGTCCCAGACCTCCTTATGTTCCCCTGGTTCAGGTCCCAGCCCCTCTCATGGACCCATGCGGCAGTTGTACCTTATTTCCGGGGTCCTGCTTTGTGGCGTCCTGCTCCGGCTCCTCCTACTCTCTGGGCGACCTTCCGATCTTCCTCTCTCAGCTCCCGCTGTCATTCGCATTTCTGCTTTGGCTTTAGTGAGTCGGGCTGCACGGTTTTCTTCCAGGAAGCGTCCCAAGTCTTCTGCGTACTTGGTTTCTCTTTGGCTTCTCGTGGTCTGTCAGTTCTGTGCTGCATCCTTCGAGACGGCGGCTCAGCTTCACTGTCTTCCTGGTCTACAGCTTCTTCCTGTGTCTCTCTGTCTGCAGCATTCAAACTTTGCGCTTGGTTCCTCCCGGGCAGGTTTGACAAATGGTCTAGTCCTTCTACTTTGTACTTTGGGTAGCGAAAAGGCAGTCTCCAACAGCTAGACTGTGTATTCCGGTTCCTATAGGTATTCCTCATTGCTCCAGCCTTCCTCATCATTACATTACTGAAATGATGATCACCATAGAGTTCAGTAGCACTATTCTTCGTCTCAGTATTCTATTGGGACTTTGTTTCATCAACTCTACACAGATAGATAGAGGTGTGTGGAACACAGGGTTCTGAGTGGGGTGAAGGGAAGGAGGGGACATAAATGAAGAAGGGGAATACTGTGTTCTCCCAACGCGATAATCACTAGTCCCATGCAGGGTCTCCCTCCCCATGAGATCCACCCGCTGAGTGCCACCCCAAAGAGGACTATTGGGTAGCGGCCTCACCGCCCTGGCCTCATCGGATGGGGCTTCCCCCATGGAAGCAGTGACAATACCCTGGGATTCGTCACAGTGCTGAAAAAGTCCTACATTGGTGTAAATTACACATAATTGCCACTGCAGTACTGTCTCCGTATCCCATTATATAAATATCATGTGTGATCTCAACTCATAATTAGGTAGTATATTAAAAAAATAAGCTGTATTTAAGGTATGACGTGTGCCTCCCATAAACATAATGAGGCCTTAGAGCGTCTGTTATGGAGTTTGCAGAATGTTGTCATCGTCACATTTTTGGCCAGGAGAGTGACTCATATCTGTTGGTTCTGATTACTTGATAACTTTTCTAATCTTTCTCAGATATCATTCCATTTCCTCTACTTGTTTGTAAATGTAATGACATTGCCACGAATGTGCTCTGAAATATTGTGTCGGGTGTACAACTAAATTGTCATTTAGTCGTTGAGATTTCAGATAATTTTTGGAATTTGTGTATGGTTCATTATTCTTTTTTTGCAACTTTAAAGAAATGTATTTGTTGTTACATGGCAATCCTTGGGCAGGTGCTACTTAAATAGTCTTCATCATTTTATATTGTTTGCTGCTTTTAGGGGTCACCTTGTTGACTGCTGTTTTGCAGCTGCATTTCAATTTGCACATCACTTTTCTACATACTCCTTTGCCCCCCTTCTCCCTGCTGATCTGTTTCTTCTCTTGGCATCGTACACCTGGCCACCCTCTGTTACTTGGGTCCAGATACCGGCTCACCCTGCCACCCTCCTGCACTGCCTCCAGGCCACCCCTGCACTGCGGTTATGTATCTATACACAGAGTCCCTCTCCCACTTTTCTCCTGCACTTATCAGATATTCCTTATCTGACTAACTTTCACCTCCCACTTGCTGGCCGCACTACCATTGTTTATGCCCTTATTTATTTATTTATTTGTTTATTTATTTATTTATTTTATTATTTATTCTGTTCTCCCCTCTGTTCCGCACTCTCCCTTCCCCCCTTCCATGCAATTTCCCCCTTTTTCCTTTTTTCCCTTTTCCATTCACTTGCGCTTTCTTAAAGGTCACTGGGCCTAGTAAGATTGCTGTTTTCTTTTTGTTCTCCCTTGTTCCCCTCACTTTTGCCTGGTCGCGCTCTGAAACACTTGTGTACGAGCGCGATATAAATAAAATATCATATCATATCATAGCTGCCACCATTAATGAAGGGTCTTCATGTCCATCATCCCAGATGTTCTATTTGTCACAGTGCGGCACGCTTTGTGCACACTGTGATGTACATGTCTGTGACGAAGAATACGCATAGAGCGACTCTGTGTGGCGTGTGTGGTTGCAGAATATATACCTGCTAGTAACAGCTGGGTAGTTTAGTTAAGGTTATTTAAACCTTGATTTCATTGATGTGTCCGATTTGAACAGACCCGTGTACTCACAACCCATTGTTGGGCAGATCCTCAAAACATTTGTGGGAATCACACTTGTCCCAAAAAAAGAACCAGCCCAATCCACAGAGGGCATCGGAGTGCATGCCTCTTACATGTGGACATTTAGATGCCCTTAATAACCTCTGCATTTTTGTGCAAATCAAGGGAGATAGCTGCACTTTTTAAGTGGATCATGAACCCATAAAGGGGGTGTGCTTTAAAATGCACAGAAAGCTAAGATATCCCCCTACTTCTGCTTGAAACATGAACGGGGGAAAGGGGAATGGGGATTGCAAGAAAGGGTCTTTCCTGACCTATGCTTTGTCCCACGGAGGGGATAGAAGTGCTTTTTTTCTTTTCCTCACATTTCGCAATGACAGGCCCTTTAACGGCCTGCCTCTGAAATGCTGTCCCAGGAACCACGCATTTGCCAGAAGGCAGTTATTCATTTGTGTCTAGAGTAGGCTCCCCACTCTCTTGTACGCAATGGGTCTGGGCAGGGCATCTTTGAGTGTAGTACCTGTGTGGCTTATCTCTTACCTGTGGTTTGGACTGGTTGCATAATGGTGGATAATAACACTGCTTGGATTGCCTTTCAAGTTCCTAGTCACAGTTAGTGTGAAATAACTCTATTTGTGTGTGTGAGTGTGTATGTCTGTGAAGAGGCTGGTCCCTCCCTCTGGAACAGCCTCTGTGCCTCTCTGAAACTTGAGCAGAAAGAACCACCTCTGGTTCCAGAAGCATCTCAAGACTTTCCTCTTTGCTCCTGCCTTTTCTCTTCCTCTTCCCTGCTGATCTCCTGTCTGATACTGCACTTGTCACCTGGCTACCCTCTGAACCTCGGGCTGAGGTCCCTGCCCACCCAGTTGCACCCCTGCACTGCCTCCTGGCAACCCTGCACTTGGGTCTGTATCTGCAACCCTACAGTTCCTCTACCTGCACTTATCAGACTCTTGTTGTCTGCACTTAACCCTGGCACTGCCACCTGCTGGCCACACTACTTGTTTTATAATCCTGCGCCCTGCACTTGCTCCTCCTCCACTGGCACTTTTCCCCTTCCCTCTCCCCTGCACTTGCACGATCTCAATGTCACTTGGCCTAGTAAGATTGTTGTCTTGTCATCCCTTTCTTTCCCCTCCCTTGCCTCGTCGCACCTTGAAACACTTGTGTATATGAGCGTTATAAATGCTATATCATATCAAGTGACTGTAGTGATAAGCTAGCCAGACCTAGACGTCCAAAAAAAACAAAACCCACATATTCTGAACCATATCTGAGGCAATGGTGCCCCAAGGTTCGATTCGCTCTCTATTTACCTCAGTTTGGGTGTGGATAGTGTTTGTTTTCTGCTCAACCAGTTATTGCAGTGCGCAGATATTAACACTATTTGCCAGGTATTGCATCATAATGCTCAGGCGATCACAACACATGGCAGGTATTGCCAACATATGTATGTTATTGGCATTATATGCCCAGATATTCACATGAATTGCCATGTACTTCTACCAAATGCCCAGGGACTAACACCACGTGTCAGGTATTGATAAAATATAATAATTATTATTGTGAAATTACTCACACCATCGGGCACTACCGTCAAATGGCAGATACCCACACCCTATATTGGCTATGTCATCGAAGGTGCGGGTATTGATATCACATGCCAGGTATTGCCATCTTAGGCCCACATGCTCACCATGTTAGCCACATATTGACAGCCTACATCCTGCCACCAATCGCCTGGTTACTCACAAAGTTGGCCAGGTATTGTCATCCGATATTTCCTCTCGCATACCACCTTTAGATTACCTCCTGAAACTACCTCTCTCCACCCATCCACATGCCAGCTTGACATGGAGGGCTAGCAGGGACTTGGCCACCCCTCATATCATCGTACTGGCCAATATGCACACACGCATGCTAGCACCCCCTGCGTTTCCCATACCTTGGACTTCAGTCCCCCCGAGGGCGTTCAACCTACAACGTGTTGTGACCATACAAATAGTGAAAAGCGCTATACAAATTACGCATTACAATGCCTCGGTCCTACCAGCATTTGTCAGTGACAGGATACCATAACATCACATCACCTATTCATAAAGTCGCAAATTCTGCAAAGCCAGCTGAGATGAATGCCAGTCTGTGAGACGATTCCTGTGGCATCTCGCTTTACACCCCATCTCCCCAGCAAGTCCCGAACAAGCTCACAAGCCCCTCGCCCACTCTAAAGCTGATCTTCCTGTGTGTGACTCTGCAGGCGGAGTGGCTTCACAGATCCATAAGTGGACAGGACCGACTGCTCTACCTTGGCAGTCACACGTATGTGCAAGTGCTACAGGGTTTTTGCACTGGCAAAGTGCAGCTCACCATGCGTTCCATGGTTCAATGAAGCAGTGGACTGGCACATAGGGAACTATGGAGATTTCCCGGTCGGCCTATGCACCCTGGGCAGGGGTGGACTGGCCCATAGGGAACTCTGGAGATTTCCCAGTAGGCTTCTGCACCATGGGCCTCTTTTGTGTGGTATTTCCAAATGTTCTCATAGGAAAAGGGTTGGGCTTGCTGAAACTGTGGAAAATGGGACCACTGTCAAAATTATTTCCAGGGCCTCTTTTGGTTCCCAGTATGTTGGGGGTCTGCCAGTGCCCCCACTTGCGTTGCCCGTGAGCCCCCAAACACCCCACAGACTCAGCCTCACAACGTTTGCTGTGTTCGGGCTCCCCGGTCGCACTGCCACGGCCGGGAACGCCCCCTTTATTTATAGTGCAGGAAGCAGAGTGCAACGTCTCTCCGCCGCATGCTCTTCCCTTAAAGGGGTGGCACCACACTCCTCCTCTTTCATGAGGACAACCAATTTACATTAACAACTCAAGCAACAACAACAACACATCAACCACTGTCACGTGAAACATATCACCCCGCGGTACCCCTTTAATCACAGCCGCCCTGGGTCCCCCTTATGACTACATTGACCCGCGGGTCATTCAGGATATCTGTCCTACCACGTAGTCGATGAGGCGAGCAGGTTTCCCTCGCCCTGTCATCAGGGGGTACCTCCTGCTCGCCTCCTGCACGGGAGATCCATCAGCAGGCGCTCCCTCGGCGGGAGACGAAGGGAAGGGTCCATCACCTCCACCCTCGTCGGGTACCACCATACTGTCCTGCTCCTGGGGTGTGTCAGTCCTGGTGTCACCTAGTCTCTTAAAGAAACTCACGCTTCTGATGACTGACGACTTGCCATCGGATGCTGTCACCATTGATCCTTTCACGGCTACAATGTCCAGTGGCTCCAGTTCATAAGGGAGGGATAGCTTCCTGTGGGGGTGCCTATTTCGGATCAGCACCTCATCCCCAGGTGCCAGGTGTTGGGGGCAGAGTCCTCTCCTTGCATTCTCTTGCTCGGTCCTCAGCCGGCTATCACGCTCCACTTGCTGGTCATCGATGACCCCAGGTTCTTTCTCCACAACCTCTGGCAGCAGTCCCCGAGGGCACCGCTTGAACAGGGCTTCTGCCGGTGCCACCCCTGTCGACGTATGGGGAGTAGACCGGGAGACCCTCAGAAATTGGTACAGCGCTCTTCTCAGGCACCGGCCTTGGCCTTGCGCTATGTGGAATGTCTTGTTCAAAGTCCGCATGAACCTTTCTGCCTCCCTGTTGGCTCTTGGCCAGAGCGGGGTGACCTTCTGATGTTGGACCCCATATCCGTCCATCAATTCCGCGAACCGCTCACCCTGGAATGGCGCCCCATTGTCTGAGCCCAGGGTATGGGGAAGACCATGGGAGGCGAAGACTTTCTCTAGGGCCACCACTACGTGCTAAAATACCACAGAGTCAATGAATTCCACCTCCGGGTATTGGGAGTATTCGTCCACCACCACCATGAAGTGTGTGCCCTGCGTAGTGGACCCAAAATACGTGTGTACCACCTCCCACGGGCACGTCCCTCTGGGCATTGTCTCAATGGCAGGCTCTCGTTGCACGGGGGACGCCGCCTGGCACCAGTCGCATGTGGCCACATATTCATCCACCCGCCGTTCGAGTTCAGGGAACCACACTTTGAGGCATAGACGGGCCTTTGTCTTCACGGCCCCTTGGTGTCCTTGATGGGCGAAACTTATTACCTCCTGGATCTTGGCTTGGGGGACAACGATTCAGTCGCCCCTCAGCAGGAGGCCTGTGGTGGAGAATGATAGTTCTTCCCTCACTTTCCACAGTTGTTCTAGCACCCCTTTTGCTTCGTGGGTGCGTCCGGCCAGGGATTCAAGCACCGTCTTCCACGACCCCTGTTGCAACGGTCTTCAGGATGCAAAAACATTGATCCTGGGCAGCTGCCGCCTTCAGATCCTCTAGCGGCATGGCATTTGGGGTGGTCTGCTTCCACCACCATCTGCACGTGGTCGTCCGATTCCTCCGCACATGCGTCCAGTGCATCTTTGCTGCCACTCCCCGGATGGCGAGATAAGTAGTCTGCCGCATTGTTGGAGCCAGGTCTCTACACCAGCGAGATCCCGTACTCGAGGAGTACGAGTATCCATCGTTCAATTCTCGCCGGTGGTTTTGACGATGACCCCGCCAGAATGGGAAGCATGGCCTTATGGTCAGTCACAACAGTCATGGGCCGGCCTAGGACATACAGCCTGAAATGCCTGCACCTCCACAGGACGGCAAGGACCTCCTGCTCGATCTGGGAGTAGCGTTGTTCGGTGTCAGACAGCGCCTTGCTTGGATATGCCACTGGGCGGATGCTGTCATCCGGGCCGATCTGCGTCAACACGGCCCCCAGGCCAAACGGGCTGGCATCCACAATTATCTCCGACAGGAGTGCAGGGTCAAAAAACGCCATTGTGTCTTTGGCCGTGAGGGCGCCTTTGATGTCTTCCAACACCGCCTATTCGAGAGGGCCCCACTGCCATACCGTGTCTTTCTTGGTGAGGGCCCTCAAGGGCTCCGACCTGGACGCTAAATTCTTGATGAATCGCCCGCAGTAAGTCACCATCCCAAGAAAACTCCTCACCTCGGACACATTCTCCGGTGTTCGGGCCTCTTTCATGTCCTTTACCTTCCTGGGGTCTGGTGACACGCCACCCTCCTTGAACATGAATCCAAAGAATTCAATGGTTGGCTGTAAGAAATCACATTTTTCCCGGTGGAGGGTAAGGCCCAGTGACTGTAGCCACTCAAAAGTCCTGGCCAGCTTGCGCAAATGGTCTACCTCAGTCTTTGTGAATACCAGGATGTCGTCGCTGATATTCAATACCCCGTACAGGTCAGCCAAGGCACCTCTGATGATATTTTGAAATACCTCGGCTGCCAATGACACCCCAAAAGTGAGTTTCTTATACCTGTATAGGCCTCTATGGGTGGTAAAAGTCATTATGTACCTTGACTCTGGATGTAGGACGACCTGATGGTATTCGGCCCTGAGGTCAAGCTTCGAAAAGAAGCAAGCTCCTTTCAGCTCTGCAATAATGTCATCGATGGTCGGTGTCAGGTGTCGATCCCTCTGTATGGCTTTGTTGGGGAACCTCATATCGACGCAAATCCTTACTGAGTTGGGTTGTTTTGGTTTCCTTGCCACTACTATAGGGGACACCCACGGTGTGGGACCTTCCACCTTCTCAATGATGTCCAAGTTTACTAAATTGTCCAGCTCCTTCTCCACTATTTCTCTCAGGTGGAAGGGCACTCTCAGGTCTTTCAGAGCGATGGGCTGCACAGACTCATCTATGTGTAGCCTCACCGGCACAACAGCCATCTGTCCAATCCCTTGGAACAGGCCAGAGTATTTGTCCAGCAGGTCGTGAATGTCTTGCATGTATACAGAGTAAGCGAAACTCATAATGCCCAGGGCCTCCGCCGCAGCGCAGCTCAGCAGCGTGTTACTGCTCACCAGCGTCACGTAGAATCTTGCAGTGGTCTTTGATCTGGCATGCTCTACTTTGGCCACAAACGCCCCATCCAGGGGAATTGGCTCAGACCCTCCAAATGTAAATTTGCGAGCTCTGGGGGTGACCAGCTTTGGTGGGGCATCCATCGCTTCATAGTGTCCTCGGGCCATCACGTTGACAGACGCGCCCGTGTCCACCAGCACCGGGACAGGGGACTTGTTCACTGCGACAATGCACCGTGGTTGCCGTCTGCTCTTTGACTTGAGGGCCTCCACACTCGATACAAAGAAGATGCCCTCCTTGTCTTCTTCCTCTTCACCATCCCCCTGGATACCTTCCTCTCCTTGGTCGACTTGGGCCACATTCGGTGGGTGAGATTGACGCAGAAAACCAGACCGCACTGGGCCTCTGGGCACCATTATTGGCAGAGATGCTTTGCACACACGTGCATAGTGGTCAGCAAGGCCGCACCGCCCACAGGTTTTGCCTACCGCTGGACACTCGGCAGGGTGGGGTAGGTCGTAGCCACATTTGTGGCATGCTTCTCCAGCTCTCCCACCCCTGTCGTGGAAGTTGCCGCTGGGCTTCCTGGCACCTCTGCTGCCATGCCCCACCGCACATACCTCCTCCATTTTCACTGGGCGAGTTCCTGCTTGCATCCTGGATGCACATGCCTCTGAGACTTCATGGCAGCGCCCCAGCTCCAGGATGCAAACAAGGGTGGTCCCTGGTTCCCTCAGCACCTGTCGCTGTAACTTCCCAGACGAGCAAGCCTGGATAAGGAGGGTCCTGATCATATCATCAGGGTCACCCCATGCACACGCCAGAGACAGGCGTTTCAGACGACCAGAAAAAGTGCCCAGAGTCTCATCTTCCTTCTGGCGAGCCGATTACATTGCAAACCTCTCATAGTCTGCGTTGGCTAATGGGATGAAATGGTTGCGGAGAGCTGTCTTGGATGCATCATACAAGGCATCGGCAGTCTGGAGTGATTCAAATATTTCCTGCACCGCAGGCCCTGCAGCATACAGCAGCGTCGCCAGCTTACCGTCATCATTAGTCTCCATGGTGGCCCTGAAGTACATGTCCAGGCGGTCGACCCACCGTTTCCATCTGGGCCCCAGACTAGATGGAGGGCCTGAGACATCAAACTCTGGGATTGGCTGAAGCGCTGCAGGGGCCTGAATTGTGCCATGACTTGAGGCACAGGTTGAACAGCTGGTTGTGCCACAGGTAGAGGCTGACCTTCAGGTAGCTGCTGGTCCACAGGTTGCCCACCGTCTTGATCAGCAGGTGCACTCATGGGTTAATGCACAGAGGCACCCCCGCACAGAGGCAGGGGCCGCAACTCACCCAGCCAGCACACCAGTCCAACCACACACACAGGGCCAAGTGTCCAGACCTGATGATGATGATGATCTGTAGCAGGCCCTGCAGGCCATAAAGTCTACCAGTCCAGAGTTCTGACTTAAATTCAGCACCTGGTCATGATGATGATGATGATGAAGATGAGTATCTTCCAGCCGCAGAGCTGTGTGGATGATCCACAGTCCAGTGCCCCCACTCGCAATGCCTGTGAGCCCCAAAACACACCCCACAGACTCAGCCTCACAACCTCTACTTTGTTTGGGCTCCCTGTTCGCACTGCCGCGGCCGGGAACGCCCCCTTTATTTATAGTGCACGCGGTGGAGTGCAACATCACTCCGCCGCGTGCTCTTCCCTTAAAAGAGCAGCACCACACAGTCCACCCTTAGGTTCATGGGATCTAAGGTAATGTAAAGAGGCTGCATACAGCGAAAGCCCTGCCATTCCGGCAGTTCTTTGCTCAGGGTTCTGCAACAGAGGGTGGAGGGGGGGGGCTTAGTTGGAAGAAAGGGGGGGGCAGATGCGAAATCTGAGCTGTTGGTTGGCGTAGGCTGGAAGTAGCCCACTGGTGCATGCAGGTGTGCCTTTGGGTGGTTTAAGTGGTGACACTTGGGTCTCTGTTGATCCGGGGGGAATCCCAAGATCAGTTGAAGTGGGTATGTGTGAAGTGGGAGTAAGGGTGTTGTGGAAGCGTCCAGAAAGTGCTCTTTATAGACCTGTGCTGGTTAATGTGGGTGCTAGCAGGTATAAGGGTGCAGTGTGCGTGGGGATTCCTTTATGTAGTGTAAGGTGCAGGGGTCAAGTCCTAAAGATAAAAGTGGGGGGACTCATCAACAAACGCAATGGGATGTGACGTCTCCAGAAATTAGCATATCAAGGTGAAATATGCACATTTCCTTAAAATGGCTTTGCATAACCACCCAAATTGCACTGTACGAATGGCATTTGCCTTTCATAAAATCAACACAAACACAAAACCAAGAGAGGACATGTTCTTCTAATAGTTATTTTGAAAATGTTAGAAGGTGTGCATGTTTTAAACTCCAAGAACCAATACAAATGTTTTCTCTGGGATTTGCAGTACCAAAACTAGACATTTCACCTTTAGTTGTTTGTTATTCTTCATCGGGTTATATAGTTCAATGATGAAGTGTGCGCCTGCAAACCTGGTTCGATCCCTGAGGTCGGCTTTAATTCTTAAATTCAAAGAAGACATTCAATGTTTCTCATTTTAGCTGGGGGGGACTGAGTCAACCCTCTGAAAAAAGGGAGACCCGAGTGTACCCTTGACTTGAGCCCTGGGGAATTCCTGTTCTAATGGTACAAGTGTTTTAAGTGGCATAAGAAATCGGGAGGGGCTGTAAGGCGTTGTGATGCAATATTTGGGCGTGCATCGAGTTTTAATATGTGCAATGAAAGGGAGTGCAATGTACTTTAAAATATAATTGTGTTTAAATTATTGACTGAAATGAATAGATTTAAACATAAAACAGAGCATCAAATCCAAATAGGTCAGTGCACCCTGCAAACCCACAGTCCTTTTGGAAGAAATCCATAATCTTTTGTACCAATTAAAATCATTCGAATGAAATACTTTAATGCAATGTTTTGCAAAAAAGCAAACAATGTATGTTCGTATGATTCCCCTTTCTGTGTTTAAAAACCTAATTTCAAATTTCTGCAACTGATATTGTGATTCTAAACATGGCTGAACGTGATATCTGCTGGTGAAGAGCAGTATTGCCACTAATATTTATTTGCATTACTGTGGTGAAGAATTTGAGCTGTGGAATTCAGTTCAGAGAGCCCTAGGCAGTGCCCTGGCTCAAGGGCAATTTCTTGAGACTGCCACGGATGAGCCCTGGCTAGCCCTGGCCCACTTAAATTCCAGGATAGTACTGATCAGGACAGGGATCCTCATTGTCCGTGGTTCTAAGATGATTGTTTGACTGTGGTTGCTTCTGCGTCTTCCATTTCCCTATCCCCACCTGGTGAGTGCTTGTGGCAGGATGGCATAACCTAGGTCTTGGTTGATGGACTGCTTTCTGCTAGCGTGCAGGCGAAGCAGTGGCCTTGTGATGTTGTATCTCAAGAGAGGGCTTCAGCTGCGGAGTCCAATGTGGAAGGCCCTGAGCTGGGACTGTATGGATTGCGATAGTCTGTGTGTTATGGTCGTTCTATGCTCGCCGTGGTCCTGAGCTAGAGTCGTGTCCTTCATAGCTTACCTCTTTTCTAGATGTCATGTCGGGTGTTATGGTTTGCTGTGCTCTACCTGGGCATGTGCTCTAGAGTTGGTTTTGATGTCTTGTGTCTGATAAGGGTGACGCATTGACAAGACGGACCCTATTGAGTCCGACCACGGTCATGCTTGTGTTTGCTGCGTTCTACTCAGTCCATAATAGTTATTGCCTGTGCTTCTAAAGGGAGCTGCGGGAGTGGGTGGAATCTTACAGCCCCCTCTGCACATGGAGGAAGCTTCTGCTGCTTCTCGTGCCAGCCTGAAATGGTGCTGAATGGTAGGGAGAGCGGTGGATTGAAAGGTAAGTGCCAACAGTAGCCACAGCAAAGACAGGCCTCAAGGTACTGAGTTGAGCGGGGGTCTTCTTCAATCCGTGGTTCTCCAGATGTTTTGGACTGCAAATCCATTGATCCTTCACCCTTGACTATGCCGGGTAGGAATGATGGGATTTATAGTTCAAAACTGCTGGAGAGCCAACGGTTGAAGACGCCCGGGCTAGATCTTTCCTTTATGCTGCAGATGGAGGAAACAGACTCCTATAAACGATTCATGAAGGCAGGCTTTATGTCTGGTGTGCAGTAACAAAACGGGTGAGCCTGTGTAGATATGGGGCTGCCTGAACACCAGTAGGACTGATGTGAAACCATATTGTATGGAGAAGCCTGGTTTGTTATCATTAGAGAATCATTACCCATTTAGGGATTTAGTTATCCATCATTCTAATTAGTAGATATATTAGACTATACACATTATTCTGCCACTTTGTATGCATTTGCAATTTGCTATAGAATGAGGCCTGTTATATTTGAAGTGCCTTGCAAGGGCCATGTAGATACACATGTTATATTTGTAGAAACATGTAGAAGCATGTAGAGATATATGTTATATGTATTATGTATGCATTGTAGAGACAGCACGCATGAGTGTGCACCTAGAATATGCATTGAGCTTTGAGTAAAATGCTTGGTATGAATGAATGCGTTAGGCACTACATTCGAGAATAGAAAGCATGTAGCTGGCATTTTGAAGCCATCCTGAATGAGACAGAAGAGAAGCGCCACTTGGTTCTGTGTGAAGTTGTTATGGTGCACTGTGAAAGATTGGAATGCGTAAACAGTTTGGTTGTTCGCAGACAGAAAAGGTGGGGGCAGGCAGCAGAGAGAGAGAGGATCTTTGCACGGAAAGACATATAGAAGAGAGGGATTTTAGTGGAGTGAATAGAGGACTATGGAGATGGATGGATGGTATGCTAACACGTAACACTGATAGTATGAACAAGATAGGCTGTAATGTCACGATGACAAGAACACGCAGTAATTGAACAAGTACAAGTACATGCATCACAGACTTTTAGGCACTAATCGGATTTAGAAATGCTGACAGATAGACAGAGAGGCATTTTAGCTTAGAGAGACATATAACCATGGATATGTATGTACGTCATTGAACAGTGTAATGAGAGGTGAGGCTTTGGGAGTTGCTAGTTCTAGATGGAGTCTTGGATGGAGCTGCTCTCTGGGATTGAAGAGAAATGTTTGGCGGTGGCATAGGAGAGTCGTTTTAGATGGAGATGACTCTGAGAGAGGAAGCATTGGGGAAGCTTTCTGATGAGAGCTGATGCAGATCGATCTGGCAGGGAGACTGGCAGAGAGAGGCCAAAAGACATGTGCATGGGGAATTAGGAAAGACACTCACACAGAGCTTTGGCTGACATGATAGATGGGGTAATAAGACAGGGATTATCTTAGAGAGAGAGAGTGAAGTATGGTGTGGATTCTAGAGGAATGCTGAATGCTGATGCTTGCATTAGGCTGTATTAGACATGATAGATCCAGCAGGACTGGATAAATTGCTATCAGATGCTAGTAGATTTGCACCCAAACTATAAAAGGTGCAAATTCGAGATTTGCATTATAGTAGTGTTTGCATCATGCATTGCTGTGTATGAATAAAAGTGTTTCTATTGTTGAATCGATTCATGTGTTTTCTTTGTGTCTTATGTTAGTGTGTCCATAGTATAGTAATTTAGGAGTAACACAGTGCACAATTGCCCTGAGATACAAGAGCAGGGGGGAGGGCATAGTGATCCACACCCCCCGAGGTAGATTTGTTTGGAACTGACACTGAGATCCTTCTCATTGGGACTCCTGCTCCCGCTTTCCCTCTTTGACTCCGACCACCCTCCTTGGGCCCTCTAACTGCGCCTTCCTGCGAGGCAAAAAACCTTGGTGTCATCTTCGACTCCACCCTCTCCTTCTCTCCTCACATCACGGACGTCTCTAAAACGTCCTACTATTAACAGCACCTCCTCAGAGGTATTCTTCCTTTTCTTACTTTCCCCCAGAAGCTCACTATCTCCAGAGCCCTGGTTCTCTCCAACTGCAACAGCCTCCTTCTAAATCTGCCTGCCTCTACTCTTTGCCCTCTGCAACTCATCCAGAACAGGACTGCGAGACTTATTCTTGGCCTCAAGCCCAGAGATCATATCTCCCCAGCCCTGAAATCTCTCCACTGGCTCCGGCTGGCTGCAAGGATCAAGCTCAAGACCCTCTGTATTGTCCACAAGGCTTTCCTGGGCCTGGGACCCCACTACATCCAACTCTCTCTTCCTAAGCACTTTCCTTCTCGAGTCCTCTGCTCATCTGCCTCCAACTCTCTGAGGGTCAGATGCTTCTCCAGGCTGAGAGTGGGGGGTAGATATCTCTCCTCGGCTGGTGCCTTCCCGGGAACCGCCTCACTGCCTCTCTCAAACTTGAGCAGGACCACCTCAGGTTCCAGAAGCAACTCAAGACCATCCTTCTCAATTCTGCTTTCTCTCTCTCCCCCCTGCTGGTGTTCTTGTCTGCTACACTAACTGGTTACTGGGCCTCCCTCTGAACCTTCTGGGGACAGGCTCCTTCACAGCTAGTAGCCCCATGCACTGCCTCCGGGCCTTCCGTGCACTAGGGACTGTATCTGTAACCCTACAGTCCCCTGCCTCCTTGCACTTACTCAGAACCGGCCACTCCGGTGGCACTAACCTGAGCTTTGCTTATTGCCCTCTCCCTTTCCCTCCTCTTGGCACTTCTCCTCTCCTGTTGCCCGGCACTAGCATGATCTGAATGGCACAAGGCCTAATAGGATCATTCGTTTTGTCCTCCCTTTGTCTCCCCTTCCTTGTCTAGTCACGCTTAGAAACACTTGTGTACAGGCGTGTTATAAATGATGTATATCATATCATAGTATGCAGAAATCCCTTCAATTCCAACCCTTGTTTCTACCTATTGAGTGGAAAATTACCAGAAGGCAATAATGCCCTCATATAGCATGAAAGTAACTCTATTACATGTTATGTTATGTTAGTCAATTTATAGTGCGAAGCCATGAACCCTGAGGCGTGAGGGCGCATACAGGACAAATAAAAAAAATCAAGTAATCAGATAATCAGTGGTGCCTAGTCCAGACAGAGAGAGGGAGAAGATGGAGATCAGCAGAAAAGCCAGGTTTTAAGAGCCTTCTTGAATGGGATAAAAGAGGGGAGCTGTCTCAAAGTCTGTGGCAGAGAGTTCCAGAGCTTAGGAGCCACGATATAGAAGTCCCCATTCTCAACCTTCTTGAGTTTACAACGTGGGAGGGCTAACAGGTTCTGTTTACTTGAACTAAGCGGCCTATGGTAGGCTTTGTCATGGATGTGAGCTTGTGAGTATTTGGCCATTCTGCCAATTCTACATTTAAAGACTTTCGTAAGTAGTCTGAATTTAAAGCGTGCCACGATAGGCAACCAGTGTAGGGTGCGGTGGGCCGCTGAAACATGATCACAAAGGCTAGTCCCAAGATTACACGGACTGCACCGTTCTGGACTACTTGAAGTCTATTAGAATCAACTTTTTCCAAGCCAAGAAGGAGGCTACTGCAATAGTCAATCTTTGCACCGACTATGGCTCTGGCAATGGTTTCAGTGTTTTCTTGCGAGATGAAAGGTCTCAAGTGAGCTAGCAGTTTCACGTAATAGAAAGATGCAGCGACAACACTGTTCACGTGAGCTCTCATATTAAGAGATTGGTCCACTATGATGCCTAGTATTTTTAGTTTTTGTTGAGGGAACATTTCCACTGACCTTAGCTTGAATGATTTGTAGATGGGATCCAATTTGGAGAAATGGTTGCAGTTACCCACAATCATCAACTGTGTTTTGCTTTTATTAAGAGCAAGATTATTGGCCATCATCCAATTTTCAATTAGTGAAAAGCTTCTGTTTAGCTTTTTTTCGTCGTCGGAGTGCACTCCGGAAAGTTGCACTAATACTTGTGTGTCATCAGCGTAGTTCGAGAAGGAAATGCCTTCCTCCTCGAGCATCTCAAAGAAGGGCGCTGTGTAAATGTTGTAAAGACCGGGAGAGGTACTAGCTCCCTGGGTTACCCCAAAGAGCACTGGAATTGGAACCGCTTCAGAATCCCCTAGGCAGACTCGACTCTGTCTATTTGCCAGGAAGGACTTGACCCATGAAGCCGTCTAGGGAGAGAAATTGGCGACCTCAGCCATTCTAGCTACCATGACAGAGTGATCAACCAAATGAAATGCCGCGGACAGATCCAATGAGACAAGAAGGGAAGCCAGACCTTTGTCCATGCTTGCAAGAAGGCGTGACTTGAGATCCAAAAGGGAGGTCTCTGTGCCATAATCCTGTCGGAAACCAGACTGATAGGTATTCAAGATGGGGAACTGGTCCAGATGGAGAGCAATTTACGAGTAGGCAACGCGGTCCAAAATCTTCAAAAGAAATTGGGTATTAGTGATTGGGCGATAGTTGAGCGGATTTTCAGGGGCCAAACCGGGCTTCTTGAGGATGGGGGTAATCCAGGCTGATTTCAGGTTGTCAGGGATGCAACCCTCTGCTAAGGAAGAATTGACAAAAGTACATAATTGTATGAACATTAGTGCATTCTTATTATTGAGGGTATCCTGTTAACCTGATTGGATGTTATTGATTGGTGGGAGGGTGGGGGGATATGAGCCAGCCCTAATATGAACATTCGTTATATCATGAACTTACTTTGATACCTGACTTTCCCAACATTTCTTTGTCACTTCCGTCTGTGCCAGCTGTGGTTGGGCATTACTGCAGCTGGGTTAAGAAGAGGCAACTGAGGGTTGATGGCGTAGTCCTCGGCGATGGTATATCATTTGAACATGGGTATAATTAGACGGGGAGGAGTGCTCATAGTCAACACACTCGCCTTGGGAACAAGAAATAGCCATGCAACGTGAGTTCGATCCCCCGTCTGGAGCTTAGAAGCTTCAGGAGTCGCTCATCAAGCGCTATATAAATCACCAATAGAATACAATTGAATCAGAAACATTGCCTCGATCACCAAGAACAAAAGAACAAGGACAGTCACTCTAGAGCAGCAGTAATAGCCCCCACGGATACAGTGGTTCCGGAACTGAGTGGTGAGACCACCGAAACCACAGAGACCACCACTTCCTAGAAAGATTGACTCACGGTAAACAGCAGAAAGCACTCAGAGAGCAGCACTGCGACACTCGAGAGACATGCACAGGAAAGCAGGGCCAGCCCAAGAGTCTGTCATGAAGAAGGGCTCGCATTGGACGGACAGAAGGACTGACGCCAGTTCAGAAATTAATGTCTCTTAATCCAAAGGATAAGCTTCGCAGGGTCCAGTAATAAGCAGATGTTGCCGCCTGGAAGGTCCAGAGTACCGGACCACCCTCAAGCCAGACTTACAATCTCAACAAGCTGTGGCCTAACCCACACTACCTCTTCACTGTGAAACATGACTTGGGCCATGACATTTGCTAAGCTCTCCAAACCTACAAGCAGGCTCTAGCACGATAATAACGAAGGCAGGTGCATGAAGATGCATGAAGAAAGGCAAGATGCATGAAGTAAGGCAAGATGCCTAAGCAAGACAAGATGCATGAAGCAAGGCAAGATGCATGAATATGCATGAAGCAAGGCAAGATGCTTGAAGCAAGGCAAGATGCATGAAGCAAGGCAAGATGCATGAAGATGTATGAAGCAAGGCAACATGCATGAAGATGCATGAAGCAAGGCAAGATGCGTGAAGCAAGCCAAGATGCATGAAGCAAGGCAAGATGCATGAAGATGCATGAAGCAAGGCAAGATGCATGAAGCAAGGCAAGATCCATGAAGCAAGGCAAGATGTATGAAGGTGCATGAAGCAAGGCAAGTCTTGATGACCTTTCAGAATTCTGCGGTCACTCACTTCGACGCCTTTTATCCTCATCGCCATCCTTACATCATGACCTGGTTCTGTCTATTCTCCAAGACCCTTGAACCTCCTCCCCATCAACACCACACTTTCCCCATCACATCTACAGTTCAGGAAAGAGCACAGGACATTCCCCTTCAAGGAATGGCTCCTCCCTAACACCTAGGTCCACACACCCTGCACTCCCCACCCTACCTGAGACTCAGTGATCTTCTCCCCACTATCTTCCCCCCCTGATGCTGCCATTTGCCCACCCTCCCCTGTCGCTCCCTGCTCCCTTTTTTCTCTGCCTCCATCACTGTGCCCTTCCCCCTACGATTGTAAAGCGCTCAGTTGCTTCCCGAAGCCAATTAATACCCTAATAATAATAATACTAATAGTAATAATGACCTATGTCTGTGCCTCCGAACGTAGAGAGCTTGCTGATCTATTGCAAAATCTGTGTATAAGCAGGAGAGAGCAAGCTGGGAAATATTGAGATGAGAAACTTAAGACAGGAGTCGAAGTGATCAGAATACATGATAAATAACTCAGATATTTCCATCTGCCAAGAAATATGCTATGTGTGCCATCGAATTATGTTTCATTAGGGATCCAAATGCGGCTGCGCCTGTCTATCTACTCCTTAAGATATACTATACCTAGACCTGTGTACACCTATTCTGTCTCTACAATATTCATTAAAGTGCTCCATTTTTTGTTAAATGTACAGGTGCAGGGCAGGAATAATGCCCCTGACACAAAGCCGTAACAAAAGATAGATTGGACACCATTTGTTTCTATCTACTCCTTAAGACCAGTCCTGAATAGATTTCCCACACGGCTCGCAATGCGGCTGCGCTGCCTATCTAATTCTTAAGGCCAGTCCTCAATAGATCTCCTGTAGGGATCCAAATGCAGCTTTGCCTGGCTATCTACTCCTTAAGGCCAGTCCTCAAGAGATCTCCTGTAGGGATCCAAATGTGGCTCTGCCTGGCTATCTACTCCTAAAGGCCATTCCTCAATAGATCTCCTGTAGGTATCCGAATGCAGCTCTGCCTGGCTCTCTACTCCTTAAGGCCAGTCCTCGATAGATCTCGCATACGGATTCAAATGTGGCTCTGCCTGGCTATCTACTACTTAAGGCCAGTCCTCAATAGAACTTGCGTAGGGATCCGAATGAGGCTCTGCCTGGCTATCTACTCCTTAAGGCCAGTCCTCATTAGATCTCCCATAGGGATCCAAATGCGGTTCTGCCTGGCTATCTACTCCTTAAGGCCAGTGCTCAATAGATCTCCTGTAGCGATCCAAATGCAGCTCTGCCTGGCTATCTACTCCTTAAGGTCAGTCCTCAATAAATCTCCCGTAGGGATCCAAATGCGGCTCTGCCTGGCTATCTACTCCTTAAGGCCAGTCCACAATAGATCTGTAGGTATCGAAATGTAGCTCCGTCTGGCTATCTACTCCTTAGGGCCAGCCCTCAATAGATCTCGCATAGGGATTCAAATGCAGCTCTGCCTGGCTATCTATTCCTTAAGGCACGTCCTCAATAGATCTTGCGTAGGGATCCGAATGCGGCTCTGCCTGGCTATCTACTCCTTAAGGCCAGTCATCAATAGATCTCCTGTAGGGATCCAAATGCAGCTCTGCCTGGCTATCTACTCCTTAAGGCCAGTCCTCAATAGATCTCCTTTAGGTATCCAAATGTCCTTAAGGCCAGTCCTCAATAGATCTCGCATAGGGATTCAAATGTGGCTCTGCCAGGCTATCTACTCCTTAAGGCCAGTCCTCAATAGATCTCGCGTAGGTATCCGAATGCGGCTCTGCCTGGCTATCTACTCCTTAAGGCCAGTCCTCAATAGATCTCCCGTAGGGATCCAGATGCGTCTCTGCCTGGCTATCTACTCCTTAAGGCCAGTCCTCAAAAGATCTCCCATAGGGATCCAAATGCGGCTCTGCCTGGCTATCTACTCCTTAAGGTCAGTCCTCAATAAATCTCCTGTAGGGATCCAAATGCGGCTGTACCTGGCTATCTACGCCTTAAGGCCAGTCCTCAATAGATCTCCCGTAGGGATCCAAATGCGGCTTTGCCTGGCTATCTATTCCTTAAGGCCAGTCCTCAACAGATCTCTCATAATGATCCAAATGTGGTTCTGCCTGGCTATCTAATCCTTGAGGCCAGTCCTCAAAAGATTTCCCGTAGGGATCCAAATGCGGCTGAGCCTGGCTATCTACTCCTTAAGACCAGTCCTCAATAGATCTCCCGTAGGGATCCAAATGCGGCTGTGCCTTACTAACTATCCCTTAAGGTCAGTCCAAAATTGATCTCCCGTAGGGATCCAAATGCGGCTGTGCCGGGCTATCTACTTCTTAAGGCCAGTCCTCAATAGATCTCCTGTAGGGATGCAAATGTGGCTCTGCCTGGCTATCTACCCCTTAAGGCCAGTCCTCAATAGATCTCCCATAGGGATCCAAATGCGGCTGTGCCTGGCTATCTACTTCTTAAGGCCAGTCCTCAATAGATCTCCCACAGGGATACAAATCCGGCTGTGCCTGGCTATCTACTTCTTAAGGCCAGTCCTCAATAGATCTCCCACAGGGATACAAATCCGGCTGTACCTGGCTATCTACTTCTTAAGGCCAGTCCCCAATAGATCTCCCATAGGGATCCAAATGCGGCTGTGCCTGGCCCTTGTTTGTCTAAGCCAGGTTGCCTTAACCTCCCTCAAACATCCAGAAGTGTCTTGGTTTTTTTCTTCATGCTAGAGGGATAGTTCCCCCCTCCACTCCCTTTCCCCGCCCCCTAAGACATAGTAGGAGGGTATAGGGGAGGTATGAGTATGGTATTGCTCTGGTAGAACCGAAGCATATGGTTTTAGGTCTGTCGGGAGATACCCACAAACTGAGTCACTTTTTAAGGTTCCGTATCCGCCCATCAGAACGGGTGGAGACCCTTTTATAGCCCATCTCAGGCACTAAATGTAAGATCCATGCCAAGATGGCGCAGAGCTATCAAAGGTAACTTCTCGCAGACCATACAGCTCTTCGATGGCCGTTCTGTTGTTATGCGATGTGTAAGCACCAAACAGAACTAGAAACAAAAACTTGTGTGGGCATTGCCCTTACGCCATCTCAGGTGCTTAGGGTGCACCAATCTCCCAGAAACACAGAGCTTCACAGAGCTATAAGTATGTATAACACGCCAGACCGTATGTATTATGCCTTTGTACATCTCTGTAACTGTTATACCCCCAGAACCAGATATGTTTACTGTAACAGCGCCACGATGGCTGAGGGCTGATGTGCGATATATAAATGTTAATAAATGAATAAATAAATAAATAACTGTCTTCTCCATCTTGCTCATCCCACGCGCTTAGACCAAAATGAAATCCCAAAACGCCAGGCTACAACACGTGACCTTTATTCTACCATCAAGGCATGAGAGCTGCTGAACAGCCAACAGAATCTCTGTGCATGGCTAGCACCCATGGGTAGTCTCCAGGTGCTCGCATGGCTCTGCAAGAAAAGGTGTGTGTGGGAAATGTGGGAAAGGCTAGGGTTAGTAAGAATAAGATGAGAGTATAGGTTCAGAACAGGATGAACTGGCGTCTGTGAGTGTGGTTTTGCATGTGGGAGTTGGTACGGGAGGCCCTGTGCGTTGTAACCGTATGGTAAAGACTCAGTGCCTCGGGTGTGTGCTAGTGTTTGTGTTGGTGTTAGTGTGGTGTGATGTTGGGGTGGGTTGTGGTTCTGCGCACTGGTTAGATTGTGTCCATGAGGGATCCAGAGTCGTAGGTGGATGTTGCTGTATGACTATTTTGTGCCTTGGTGTGTACTTGGATTGTTGACGGTTTTATAAACTATGTAGCGGGTGGTCCACTCTAGATGTACTTCCAGAATCTCAGAGAGATGGTCGGGTGTGTACAATGAATACATTTTTGGTGTGTTTATGTGTACTGTGGCTAGCCCAAGGTCTAGTGTAGTGGTGTTGGTTATGTTGGAGGAGCAGGAAGGGGAAGTGGGTTAGTAAGTCGGTCGAATTGGTGGAGGCTCTGGTGTGACTCTTTGGTTGCCGCTTGATGGTATCTACCCACGTTCTTGGTTGCGGTTCATCGGCCCATCTCGCCCCCTTTCCAGTTGCTTGTCTGTGATGTTATTGCTGCCGCTGTCCCTTTTTGGTTGTCATTGTTTGTTGAATAACCAGGTTTTGAGTCGTTTCCTGAAGGTGATATGGTCTTCTGTGGTTCTAATTTCTTTGGGCATGCTGTTCCAGAGGTTTGCAATTAGACGTGAGACCGCTGTTCCACCGAATTTCCTTTTTTCGTAATGTTTTATCTCTATTTGTAGGTTGATTCTAGATTTTAGGTCCCTTCTTGGCCGGTACCGACTGATCTTGTCTTGGAGGAATTCATCTTATTGTCTGTGCAAGTCTTTGTGGGCGATGCAGAGTGCTTTGAATTTGATGCACTTTTTTACTGGTAACCAGTGTAGGCTTTTCAGTGCTGGAGCGATGTGGTCTCTTCTGTTTAGTCTCAATAGGATCCTGGCTGCTGTATTTTGCACCCTTTGGAGTTTCTTGGTGAGTCTTTCTGGCATTCATAGGTAGAGGCTGTTTGTGTAGTCAATTATTGTGAGTATCAGGGATATGATTGTGAGGGTTTTGTGAGGGAAGGAGAGGTAGTGTGTAATCCTCTGAGCAGTTTTAGGAGTAAGGAGCATTTTTTGGTGATGGAGTTGACTTGCGGTTCCAGGGATAGTCCGTTGTTCATGAGTATTCTTAGGTTATTTACTAAGTCGGTACTCTCCGGTTGCGTTCCCATGCCGGCCGGCCAGTCCAGTTGTGGGTTGTCTGCGTCGATTTCTGTGGTTGAGAGCATTTTTTCAATTTTTGCCTGGTTCACTTTAAGGTTGTTAGTTGTCATCCAATTGTCAATGTCTGTGAGGCAGTTATTTTGTTCCTGGGTTGTGTTAGTTTTCACAATCAGTTGTGTGCCATCTGCAGAGTTGTGGGCGGTAAGTCAGTTGGTTCAAATGATGTTCATCAGTGGGCGCATGTAGATGTTGAAAATCAGAGGAGAGAGGCTGTATGCCTGTGGGACTCCGCAGGATATATTTCTGGTGTTTGAGGTGAACAGTGGTAGGTAGGTTTGTTTGGTTCGGTTTGTTAGGAAGCCACTTTAGTGTGAATTCCTGTATACCACATTCCATTAGTCTTTTTATCAGTGTTGCGTGGCTGATTCTGTCAAAAGCCGCTCATATGTCAAATAGTATGAAGAACAATTGGGCGTCATCGTCTGTGTTTATTTTCAGGTCGTCCCATATCGATAGGAACGCTGATTCTGTTCCTCTCATTGGTCTGAAGCCAACTTGTGACTGCAAGTTGTGATTGTTGAACCAGGGGTTGTAAACCCTCGTGGTTCGGTTGTTTACTGGTATTTCCATTATGGCTCTGATGTGGTTTTTGGTGTTTATCTTGGGGGTCCTTTGTTTATGGTTGTTGAACCAGGGGTTATAAATCCCTGCGGTTCAGTCGTTTACTGGTATTTCCTTTGTGGTTTTTGGTGTTTATCTTGGGGGCCCTTTGGTTGATGCTATAGGGTTGACTCTTGTCTTGTCCTCAGAGTTCGAAGTTGGTGATCCACCCGGTGTACTTTCTGCTAATTTTGGTGGTTGGGTTTTTGTGTAGGTTCAGGTGAGTAGCTGTTCAACACCTCTGAATGGGCTAGCTAGGGCGGCGGGTATTAGGGCGTGGTTGTGGCTGAGAAAGAGGACAGGCTGTGTGACTAGCTACCCATTGAAGTGGTAGAGAACTTGTGGTACACGTGCAGTGGTAGAGTGAGGACTCCTAGGGGCTGGACAGCCGAGCGGATAGGCAGCCCGTGGGATGGGGACACTGCCGTGGTTGTGGGAATGTATGATACATGTGGGAGCAAAGGGCCATATTGCTAATTAGACTTCTGCAAAGCCAGCCGCTGACTGCCACCAGACTGCCAACTTCAACAACACTGAATAGCACATACAGCCAGAACCAGCCCCGGAGACAGAAGCACAGGAGGAATGATGGGTAATAGGACTATGTAGTCCCATCCAAATGAGAAAGGTATGGGCCTGTGCAAAAACTATCCAGGAAATAGGTCAGCACAGTGCCTGTCGCTGAAAGTTCAGCCACAACACATAATGTAAGGACTGAGTCGAGTAGTTCCTAAATGTGACTATTCTTCTTTTGCGGCACTTATCAATGCAGTGATACTAAAATGTTTCCACCTGTAAATAATCAGTTGTTTAAAGAAAACATAAAAATATCACCTGCTCCAAAAAGCCTTTAGCTGATGCCTGCGTCCATCGAGTGTTTGAAAGCGGGAAAAAGTCTTTCACAGTTCCTGGTCTTATGCACACATGTGTAAGAAACAAGCAGATCATCTGCACGCATGGATTATCCTTGCGTAAAGACAGATCAGTGCAGTTGGAAACACGTGCCGAATCCCAGTGCGCAACAAACTAACGGGTTGGAATTTAAGCAAGGCAAATGCGCATGTCGGCACCACCATGTATGCAGAACCCATCAAAGAACAACAGTGTGAACTGAGCACAATCTCTTCATCCTGGGCCGGCTCATTGCTATTCGTGAATTTGATGAGCCAGGTGGGCACGACACTGCTAGTTATCTATTTCCATGGATAACAATGAGTGGGGAAGAGACAATGCTGCATGCATGTGCTGGCCATGCCCACACACTGCGCCAGTCATTCTGCAAAACATTAGTGTAGCTCAGCTACTGTAATAACCAGTAGGTAGCTGGTCATTGCAACAAATGAAATAGCATCGAATGGCATACCAGAGACAAAAAAGCATTGAAAAAAAGCATTAAATGCTTTTTTTTTAAAGGTAAAGGGTTTGTTTAATTAAAATGGGTTTAAAAGGTTAAACGTGGCGTTTGAGGGGGACCCCCCATTAAAAGAAAACATGAAACAAAATTCATTCGATGATTTTTTTCAATGCATTTTTTCTCTGGTACTGCATTCAATGCCATTGCATTCGATGCAATGAGTATAAACCAACCAGTAACACTACCACAGTAGTGTGGGTTGACAAGAGGACAGCCACAAGCTATCAGCACCCACAAAGAGGCAAAGCCAGGGAAAAGGCTACTGCCTAAGAGGAGTGTCTGTCATAAGTGCCAACCTATACACAATGATTTTGCTGCAGTGTTTGGCAGGCAAGTTCCCCAAGTTCAGGAAATGTTTACTGCGTTTGTCAATCAATTTACCACAGGACGAAAGCACGTGACAGATGGTCAATATGTTCCACTTTTCACCTATAGAATCTGAGCAAAATCTTAACAATGACAATGTGTTTACAGAAGCACATTTGCTTTAAATGATAATGCATTGTTATTTTATATATATTGGTATCTGAAAATTGCACATCTGCCATGGGCAGTGCTTCCATCAACTACGATAGGCAGTGAGACTTGCAGCTTTAATCCTAAATATGCTGACACTGTGGAGCACAGCTCTGGGTGATGGCAATAGTGGGCTGGGAGTTGCCCACCACAATGTGTCCCAGGTGTGGTAGAACAATACCTGGGCCCTGGCACTTATTTGTTTGCAAATTAAGCACTGCATCAAACCAATACGCAGGACCCATTCCTCCATAAATCAGAGCAGCATCTGAAGCCTGCCACAAAACCAGGATCAGGGTCCGAATAAAATCAACAAACTTGCCAGACTCACTTCACACAGCACCATCGACGGGGCAGGCCTTGCAATCAGCAGGGACCCCATCTGCCACCCCACAAGGCAGCACAGCCAGGGACCTAGCAGGGAGCCCATCTGCCGGCCAAACTGTCACAGCAGTCAGCACAGCAGCCACCCCAACTGTCAGCTAAACTGTCAGCACAGCAGGCAGCACTGCAACCACCCCACCTGCCAGCTAAACTGTCAGCACAACAGGCAGCACAGCAGCCACCCCACCTGCCAGCCAAACTGACAGCACAACAGGTAGCACAGCAGCCACCCCACCTGCCAGCTAAACTATCAGCACAGCAGTCAGCACAACAGCCACGCCATCTGCCAGCCAAACTATCAGCACAGCAGCTACCCCACCTGGCAGTCAAACTGTCAGCACAGCAGTCAGCACAGCAGCCACCCCGCCTGTCAGCTAAACTGTCAGCACAGCAGGCAGCACAGCAGCCAACCCACCTGCCAGCCAAACTGACAGCACAACAGGTAGCACAGCTACCACCTCATCTGCCACCCCAAATAGGCTGCACAGAATGCATCCCCCCAACCCCCATCAGCCTGCCTAGCACCTGCCCAGTCTCCACCCAGCTCGCTCACAGCAGTGTTGGCAGAGGAGGAGAGTGCAAAGGGTCCATAGGCCTATTTACCCCCAAAGATATGAGAGAACAGCAGGTACTTGCCACCTACTGGCTGGTCACTGCAATAAACACACAATTTTGGGGGACATCCAGGATAGTCTAGAAGCAGTCTGAGAGATTCAAACTGCAATAACATCCCTGATGAAGCTTGTCATTGGGATGCATTTCTGTACAAGTAGCTCAGTGTGGTGCTTGCACGTGGCATTACCATGCCCTGCTCCTCTAAAATCCTCACACACTTCCTGGCCATCATTTATGCAGTCCATAGAGCAGTCCATAAAATGTCTAAGGGACCCAACTACTCTAAATGCGATGGAAGCCATAGTCCGTAGCATCGCTGGCTTTCACAATGTGGCCAGGGCCCTGGACTGCACGCATGTGGCTCTTGTATCACTCAAAACCAGAACCCAGGTGTAGTCCATGGCCCCACAGGGCCCAGCTAGTGTGGCTACATGCTTGTCACCTGCGGGAACACTTAAGAATTAAGGTGCAGCCACCATGGTAATAAAGGTTTTTATTAAATGTGTAGTGTGTGTTATTTATTTATGTGTCTTGTGTGTGTGTTTTGGAAGAATCTATCCAGCCCACCGTGGGGCTGGATAGAATGTTAAAAGAAAAGGAGAAAGGAACAATAGAACAGACTCCCCTGCCCAATAATGGGATGGGCAGGGGAGAAAAGAATCGAAAGAGGATTTAAAATGAAAGCAGTTGAAAAACGACAGTTCAGTGAGAAAAAAGAAAGCAGAGCTGGAGAAAGACTTACCTGGGGTGTTGCTACCTCGGGTGGCCCCCCATGGCCTAAATACTGAAAATGGCACCAGGTGGCGTGAGGCGAGTCCCCCCAGAGAGAGATCGAAGGGGGCCTAGCTGCTTATGTCAGGGGCAGCTCGGCGGCACTGGGGTCGTGGCGGATGTCGGCATGCCCAGGGGCCAGATCGACAGGCCCAAAAAATTCCAGGGCCCAGGCAGCAGGCCAGATGCTGCTTGGGCCACATAAGAACAGCCTAGCCTGGGCTGCGTGTGCAGGGTGGACCAGACCAGGCTGCCTGGCCGTGCCCCTGATGGCCCGTCTTATGGCCAGCGAGGTGGGCCCTACATGGAAGTCCTCCTGGGCTGTATATGCTAAGTGCTTCCCGGTAGGTGAAAAGCCTGGAGCGGCGAAACCCACTCCCCCCAGAGGGTGGAGCGGTGAAGATTGAGTCTGGGTTGGCCGGCGGCCAACCCAGGTGAAGAGAAGGATGAAGAAGTCCTGGGCATCTCTGTTGAGCAGCCCAGGTGAAGGAAAGCCCCGGGCCACCCGGTTGAGCAGCACAGGTTAATACTGCAGCCCGTCCCCTGCATCTTATGATGCATTGCAGAGGCATGCCAGAAGAGGGCCACGACGTGCGACAGTGATCACAGCAGCGTCCCTTGTTACCATGGAGACACTGCCTGCCCAGAACATGGGCACAGCTGCGGCAGTGATCACAACAGTGTCAACATGACACCAGGGACACTGTCTGATTCTAAAATGGCAGCGCGGGCCGTGCTGTGACAGAGTAGCCCCCACCCTAACAAGGCCGCCCTAAAGATTTCCGAAGTGCTGTGGGTGTGATGGTGATACCGGTTGGGGGTAGCCCACCCCCACCCACCCAGAAGAAAGGGCCAGCCCACCCAGAAGAAAATAAAGGGCCGCGGGATACGGTGTTGAGCACAGGAAGACCGCACTCGCGCAGGCCCAGAGCTTTACAGAGAATGGGGAGCATGGTGATCATGGGTGGCCCAATATGGTGGACAGGGACACCCAGAAGAATGAACAGTGGGGACAGGCCCCCATGTTGCCACCAGAGGACAGGGCCCCAAGCCAGCTTTTCCACCAGCCAACTAATGGCTAACTAACTATTGGAAAAAATAAGTACAGCTGGACATTGACCTCTTCGTTTTGAGCAAATGCAAGAGGCAGAATTTGATACCAAAGGGAAAGGCCATCAAAAACCCTCTGGCTTCAACTTACAACACAAGAATCTCACCGCAAATATGCATCAGGATATCAGAAAGGTTAAGAACCAACCTTATTAGTGTCTGCTACAACCACAGAAGGACAAAACGATCCTTGACAAAGAGGCACTGAAGCACTGCACAGACATATATTGACCGAACTCCAAGTGTCCACAAAATGGCTCCAAGAATCTCTTCTAACAAGAGGAAGAAACTTGAAGCTTTGAGACAGAGAGCGAGAAACGCTGCAGTAGCACCTGACAATGTGTGGACAGAGAAATGTGACATGCTTCAACAACAGGACTGTGTTGTCCACCTCTCTGATTACACCCCAACAAATGCAGAGAATTCAGTGCTGTCCAGGGGGTTCACATTCTTCCCTTCTAAGCCTATTGCAAAATGGAACTGTGCTGTGATCTTGAGGCCTTTGTGATGAATCCTATGGATCCCTCACTAATTCCCTGCCTAAAGTCTCCTCAAAGGTGGCCAGGGAAAGGCAGACGCTTCCTGATCCTGACCTTGGGGGTGGTGTTCTGCGGGAGGAGCACCTGGGGGAGAATGGGCCCAGGGGGGTGAGAGGCATCCGTGGGATGAGACATGGCATTCATCTTCCTATAGGGAGGATGGTTCAGCAATGGCAAAGTCTGCAATGGCTTGCTGTAAGAAACATCTGCTTGGCCCACGAGATATCCATCCAAATAGGGGTGAACCCACTCGTACACTCCCAAGCTTGGAGAGAAATCAAAATCATTCTAAGGTTCGGGGGACCTGTGAAGCTAAGAACCTCCCTTATACCCAAGGAGGCAGTGAAAGGAAAATTGGGAGCAACAACAGCGTACAAGAATTGCCCTTTTCTGTACAATCAGGGTTAATGCCTAATTTTTATGAAGTTCCTTCAAAGAATGTTTTAAGGAACATATTGGGGTTTGATTACAAAACAGCAGAAGTAAGAAAAACAAATGTTTCCCTTAGGGACTTCAAGTCCCAGAATTCCCTAAGTACTGGGATGAGGAACAGGGCTGAGGAGGCACAATGTTGCAAGAGTGGTCAGTTCATTAGTGTAGATGACCCACACCTGAGGGAGACTGGGAGGCTTAACAATCCCCCCTCAGGTGCAGGCCATAGAAAAGGAGTTGGCTTTTCTGGTGGAGAACAGAGGAAGTCCGAAGCAGAAGGCACGTGGCTTGAGTTGGCAGCCCAGACAGAAGCTGGAAGGAAGAGAGGATTCCAGGACCATTGCAGGGCAGATTCCAACTGCTGGTCCTGAGAGGGTCCGTATACCCAGAAATCTGAAGTGCAGATGTCGCGCAGCGGGAAGCATGCAGAAGGAAGGCTTTCTCCCTTGTGAGCCATTCTGCAGAGGATGCGCAGCAGGAAGCATGCAGGAGGCTGTTTCGGGTGGCTGGTGTGCACCTGTGAGTCTCAAGGCCGTCTCTGGTAGCTGGTGTGCAACAGAGGGCCTCCAGAGCAAGAGAAGCTCCAAGTGGAATGGCACGAATGAAAGCAGGTTTACCAAAGAGGTTTTCTGTATCGTGAAGAGCCACAGCAGCAGAAGTCCTGTGGAACGCGAGGGGAACAGAGGTGCACATATAAACTGGTGAGTGACCCCAGAGTGCTCTGTCCCTGCTTGCAGGTTAGAAGCAGGTGTGCAGGTGAGAGACACTCACGTAGTAGCAGAACGAGTGCAAAGCAGCACTCGCGTGTGACTAATAATAATCCACACATTGATTTTGAATACCGAACAATTGTAAAACCACAGAGGCAGCACCCACATATGAGTGAAAATGGTTCCCAAGCTATTTTTGCATATCTAGCTAGGGAAAAGCAGTGAAGACTTGGCCAATTGGCTGTCATTTTGAAAGTGGGAGTTTGTGGAAAACCTAACTGTGGGGGCAATTTTATTGAGAGTTGATGACAGTAAGCATTGCCCAAGCCAAGAGAGGCTGGAAATACGACAGACACTATCTGGCCAATGTTGCAAACAGCAGAAGGGGGCTAATGCACGAGATGTGAACTTTGGAACCAAGTGCCCATATTATATAAAATACTTGGTACATGTTGGGAATCCTACAGCTTGTCAAAACCAGGGGAGGGGTAGAAGGAGACCCTTTCCCTGTCAGTCTTTGGTCGTTTGTGAAGTGGGGAAACAAGAGTGGCAAAAAGGCTGTCCTTTTGGGGACAAATGTCCAGAAGGAAAGGAACAGCATTTACAGAAAAGTGTTGAAGAGTATCAATGTGAGTCCTGCCTTCCCTAAAAAATGTTGAAACTGTCCTTTGTTGGTTTCTGTGAAGCTATTGCAACCTCTCATCAGTTGACATTGAATATAAAAACACTTGTCGTGCAAAGCAGTTTGGACAGGGAAGTATACCCCAATGGAAAACCTTTGAAGATTGTAGGCCTGGCAAGGAAGCAGGCCAAGTGAAAGTTGGTGAAGTGCTGTAAGGTGTTCCTGACAGAGATATTGACCTAGTAATACTGGAGGAAGAGCCAAGTAAGGATTTTGCAAAGAAGTTATATTTCCTGGAGTTTGTAAAGTGGCAAATCACCCTGACCAATACAAACACTGTTGCTATTGAATAACTAAAAATCTATTCAAAGAAGAAGAGGAATCTTGTAATCTATGTGTTGGAACTTTCTGTTGACAAGTTGAAGTTGCATCAGACAAAATTGGAACTTTGTTTTTGCGAACTTGGATTTTCTTGTGTTCTTTTCTTGAACTGTAAAGCAGAATCACACTTAAAGCTGGGGAAGGGGAGTTCGCCCAGGTTGTGAAGAGAGACTTTGGTTGCTTTGTGAACTTCATAATTATTGTTTTGAATTGCCATATATTTCTGTGTTTATTTGTTATGTATTTAAGTGTGAGGGACAGATATCCTTGTTTAGAGTGTTTCCTTTAGTTTATTTTAGGCAGGGAAACTCTTGTCAGGGTAGGGATAGTGAGGTGTGCATCCAACCTAATATTCTAATAAAATGGCAAATGTTGAGAAAACTTCACGACGTGGTCTGCCCAACATTTCTGACCCCTCGCACCCTCTTCAAATGACTCAAATTAAAGGAATTTTGTCATGACAAACCAGACAACAGCCAGAACAGCAATTAAATTGTCAACAACTCAACACAAACAATGCCAGAAAACACAATTCTAACTGGACTCCGAACACTGGATGCAACCCAAACCTAGATCGATACATTGCCAGCTTCAGATGTAGAGCAACATCAGCCATACTGGACACGTGCATTAAACATTCCTATAACCTGACACCTACAGAAAGTACAGAAATGGGGGCTGTAAAATCTCTGACCAGCAACAAGAGCATTACAATCAAACCAGCAGACAAAGGAGGAGCAGTTGTCATAATGCACAACTGTGACTATGTGCAGGAGGTACACAGGCAACTTTCTGACACAAGATATTACAAAAAGCTGCAGGAAGACCCAATAGAACAATACAAAAGAGAACTCAACAACGTTATCAAGAAACCTCTGAAGGACTTCCAGCAACACATTCCGGGCCTCCTACCAAATAACCCAATACCTGGTACTTTCCACATGCTCCCCAAAATACACAAAGAAAACCACCCTGGATGCCCAATCATCTCTGGGTCAGGCCCTCTGAGAACATATTTGGCTGCGTTGAGAACATTTTTAAACCACTGGTAAGAGTGACACCCAACTACATCCATGACACCACTGATCTACTCAACAAACTAGATGATATAGGCCCCCCCTGAGGGGCACATTACTGGCAACCATGTGGAGTCACTCTACACAAAAATTCCCCACATCGATGGAACTAAGGCATGTAAGAATGCTCTTGGCAATCAAAACCCATTTGATGACACTATAGGCAAGTGCATAGAATTCATCCTGACCCACAACCATTTCAGATTTGGTACTGATATTTATCTCCAAATGATGGGGGCAGCCATGGGCACTCAGATGGCGACGCAGTATGCAAATATATTCATGGCACAATTAGAGATGGATTTCCTTGACATCTGTGACTGCAGACCTTTGAGACCTGCGCTACATCGATGACATCCTCCTGATCTGGACTGCTGGGGAACAGGACCTTCTACACGTCCACAGAAGATTTAATGGATTCCACACAATCATCAGCATCAAACTCTCCTGAAAAAGTACATTTCCTTGACTCATCATAACAATAAAAGATGGCCAGCTACAGACCACAGTATATCGCAAAACAACTGACCGTGCCAGCTACTTGAAGAGTGACAGCTTCCACTCAGTGCACACAGAACATGCTACAATATTCATCCAAGCATTAAGATACAATTGATTATGCTCAGACACAAGGGACCGGGATACAAACATACACACTTTGAGATCAGACTTTATAAACCATGGATACAACCACAGAATTGTGGACAGACATTCACAGGGCAACACAGATCTCCCGGAGCAACCTCTTCGAATACACAGCGAAAGAGACACAAACCCAGGTGCCACTGGTAGTCACATACAATCCAGAGCTGGAAGCCCTCTGCAAGATTGCCAATTGTGAGATTGGCATGGTGCGAGACGTAGACAGAGACACTAAGTCAGTAAAGACACCCGGTTCTTCACTGATCTTTGGAGGTCTGGGTGGATGGGGTCCTTCGTCAGCTTCTCCAAAACCTAGATCACCTCTCTACGTTATCCCTTTATCAGTCTCCTCTTTTAAGATGAGAATCACTGCTCTCTCCCTTGAGCTATATCGTCTCCTGATTGAATGTTAAATGTTGCCTCCCCATGATTCGGTAAAAGGATTTTAATATCTCCTCTAAAGTCTGGATCAATAACCCCAGCTAGGACATCAAGTCTGAATTTCCAAGCAAGTCCTGATTTGGGTGCGAGTCTAATATAACACCCAGGTGTGGTATCAGGACTAGATCTATAGGTATTAACCCTTGTTTCCCTGGAGGGATGGTTGCTTCTCTGCTACTACAGAGGTCAAATCCAATGGACCCTTTTGTGGCCACAGTTGGAGTTGAGGCTCTCTTCCTCAACTTTTCATACTTCAGGGTCTCCCAACATGTTTCGACTGAGCTGCATCCCAACTCTGACACCAAATGCGAGATTGGCATGGTGCGAAGAGGTAGAAACAGACACAAGGATACAGTTTGTTAAACCTTTATTTATCAAGATGTGGGGTTTTGATGACACCTATCTTGTCCTACCCTTTATGGGAGTAGTCTCAATCGTTAAAGAAAATAAATACAAGTCCTCATTCTGTCTGTCAAAAACAAAAGAATGCCTGTGTCTAATCTAAACTTGCCCTCACTTTCTAAATAGATACTTGTAACGCTCACCTAGTATCCATGGGGACGTCACTCAGCCTGTTCTGACCTCTTACAACCTCAAATCCTTCCCTGGAGTCTACTCGACTGGAGACTGGGCCTGAAACACAGGATTGGTAGAGTTTAACTCCCTATTGTCTCTGTCTGCTTGAAACCCTTCTTCCCCGGGGTCCAACCCTTCCCTTTGATCCACAGCTCACCTTGTTTTCTTGGAAAGTGTGCTCTCCGTCCTGCTTTCAGCGCAGGGGCGCGTTGATTGATGCGGGCTTGTTGCTGCCTAGTTACTTCACTGGCAAGAGTCCGACAGGTAAGAGTCTTTTGAACAGTTCTCTAACTTTGTTCCTTTCCTTCCTTAGATGATGGCTGGCGTCCGGGGATGGCGACGTGCTGCTGAGATGAGTAGCGCTGAAGGTGAGTGAGAGCGCGAAGCGCGATGTGACCCTTTCGTATTTGTATTGAACTGAGTTATTTTTCTGTGTCTTTTAGGTGCCGCGACGTTTTCAGTATGGATGCCGGTTATAAAGAAGAAATGCGGTGAGTAAGCGTGGTATGCGGCGCCTCTAGATGTTTCCACGCTAACCTGGAGTGTCTTTTCCCTCTTGCAGATGGATGAGAAGTTCCGGAGACAGAGTTCCCCAGAGCGGCTTGGATTCAGGTAAGCGTTTGAAGCTCGTACAGTCTTTAAAAATAAGCGAAGATTTGCTGAATGCTTACTAATGCCTTTTTTCTGTTCTTTTCCCTTTTCCTTAGAAAGCGGCGTGCCAGGATGGGAATGACACTGCCGAAAATGCCCGCAGAACAGAAGGAGCGATGAATGATGGGCAGAAGCGCCGCAAGGTAAGGCTGTTCCTAACGGTGTTCTTGTTCTTGCAGAAAACGCAAAGCATGTTTCTCAGCCTGGGTGTGGCTTAAATAGTCTCTGGGTATCCCAGGTGTCTCTGGGCTGAACCACACCCAAAAGACTAGACCGCACATGCAGTTCTGGGAACCGAAATATGTGGGGGCATCCATCTTGTCCCCATCAATGCACTACAAGTCCAATCCCCAATGTTATACTATGGGAGTGAGTGAGTCTGGTGCCACAAGCACCAAGTCTGACTCCAAGTAGGTCTTTGGAGGGATGGAGAGGCCCTTGAGGGCCATGTAGGTGAGCGTGGCCTGGCTCCAGCCTGACATCTTGGAGGGCTGGGGACATGAGGGGCAGGAATCATGACAATACTGTGTAAGGATTTGGCCAACATACACAAGGGTGTATTAAAGAAATGTCAGGATAGCACTGCAGTGGCTCTGCAGTTTTCTTCTCCAATGTTCTTTCAACAATAACAGAACTGTCAGACAGCTCCCTTCCGCCAACTTGAATCCCTCGGGATCATCAAAGTTCCATAACAAAGTTTCAAATATCAAACAGTTCTCACAACTTCCGTTCGGACTTCTCCGGGCTTTCCTCATTCCCAGACTCAGCAGCCCTCTTGATTTCAAAGTTGACTTTCACAGCAAGTATCACAATGCCTTCAGGTCTTGGACCATACAGTTTGTTCTTGCTTGTAATTCAACAGGGCCTCCTGTCCCCCTCAGATCTACAACTTATCACAGTTCACAAATTCCTCATGTCAGAGACTTGAAGTGCGCATAGGTTTACTTTGTTCTCTACGTGACCACTCCGACAACTTGGCTCTCATAGATTCGTGCCCCCCGCACTCGGTTTCTCAATTTCTATACTTTAACAATTCTTGGTATCAGAGACTTTTGAATGCGCATACTGTCTTTCCTTTATGCGTGACCACTCCAACGCTTTAACTCCCATGGGATCATGCCCCAGGCACTCATCACTCGTGCTTCACTTTAGCTCCACTTTGGGATTTGCACAGCTCCCCTGCACTTTGGAGAGATACCTTTACTTTCAACCAAATCTTTCCTTAATGTGTAGATGCACATGCTACTTTCCCATTACTTTGTTTCATTCTTGCTCACACACTATTTACAGTTCACAATTAAAGCTTTTTCTTCCATGCAACTTTCATCTCTTGCGTATCCTTGCACTAGCAACTTTTTATCTCTCGCGCTTTACATTTTCACCAACTGGGTTCCTCCTAGGCTTTGAACTCACTGGTTGTGATCAGAGTATCCTTACGTGTTAAGGTCAGGACCTCCTCACTAGTCCCTCTGATGCTCTGACACTCCCCGGTGTCCTCTCTGGCCCAGGGAAATGAACACCTTCAAGGATTCAGTCTTTAGAGAGCAGCTTTCTACACCATCTCCTCCTGGCTCCCTCGTCATGCTCTCTCAGGCCCTTTCAAACCACAGCCCCTCAGCGTCGCGTTGCTCTGTTCTCTGCCAGCCTCCCTCGGGGTGCTCAGGCCTTCTGCACAGACTCTTAGCTCAGTCTCAGACTCAGGTTCCTTCTCCAGCTCTAGCTCGTTCTCCGTCTCTCATGTGGTTACTCCTTTTAGACACCTGAGGAGCATTAACAGGCTTCAGGTGGCTACAATGTTTATTCAGTGCCTGACTTTGCCTGACCTTGATAATGGAACATGAAAATAGTAGAGTCCCTCTAAATGTAGCTGTTCCGTCTGTGTGGTATTGTGGCGGTTTAAACAAGGAGAGTTCATGGTAAACCAAGAGTCTGGCTGACAGTAGGCTGAGGGAATGTCGAGTTGAGGGGTGTTTGGAAAGGGGGGATACTATGTCTCACCCTAGGGAAATCCCTCCTCAATCCCAGGGGACCTCTACCCAGGTGATCTGCCCTCCATAGTCCGCCCCCAGTATCGGGATCCCACAGCGATGGCCCTGCCCTGGCCTCCTGTTTGGAAGATCCCCCGGGGGTGGGAAGGGAACACTGTCAGGTTTTTCACATAAGGATCTCCAACCTATCCTGCAACAAGATGAATGTCTGAATGAAGTTTTCCCTAAGATGCCTCTCCTCACTTTCAGACAACCAGCCAATCAGAAGGGAATGTTGGTCAGGAGCAAGCTACACTCAAATAGCACAGATTGTGGAACTGTGCCTTGCAGAAACAAAAGATGCCTAACCTGTACGCACATCAATATTTCAGACGCAATCATCATATCCTGCACGGGGTAGGACTACAAAATGATGGGACAGTTTACATGTGCATCCAGCAATATTGTTTACTTGATTATGTGCATGAAATGTCCCAGACATGGCTGCTATGTTGAGGGAACTAGTCAACCTCTACATAAACGCATGAACCTCCATCGTCAAAGTGTCAAGCGATGTACTAACGAGCGTCCCTTCAGTGAGCATTTATCAGAAGCTAACCATATCCTTGATGATTTTAAGATTGCTGTACTCCGGGGTCATTTCAGGAATGACAAAGCCAGAAAGACCTATGAATTTGAACGCATTTACACTTTCAATATACTGTCAGGGAGACTTGAATAGACATTGCGGTTTCATGAGTCACTATTCCAACAAATAGACTTTCACTGTTTCCACTCATAGAGATATGTAACACAATCTCAATATGGCATTTGACACAAAGTTACCACACTGTGCTCCACGGGTCACAGCCTCACATATAAATCGGTTTTAAATACCCTCTTTCAGACTTCTAGAGGCACAAGCCTGATGTGTTAATGATTGTGCTGCCACTGATCTTGTAAATGGACTGGTCTGACATACCAAGCTTTTGCTGTACTGCACATACAATGGCTGACACTTAACCAACCCCTCCTGCCTTCCTGAGGGGACTTTAATAGGGTGGGCTGTGTTTTGCTTCTTTTCCCTGCTCTCCAGTTTGACTGACCCCTGCCACACTTAACACAGTGTACCATTTGGCCTTGAAGATCGCAATGTGTGGGGGAGTTGAAAATCCAATACAAGCCTTTCTGAGAAAAACTACAAATCAGGTACAGACAGGCACAGATAACGGGGTATCTGCAGGAGGGGTAATGTAAACTGTAGTGCTGTGATGTTTTTCAAAGGCTTCATTCCATCTCTTCCTGAGGAAGTGGAGACATTTGACAAAAGCTCTCAAGCACGCTATAGCTCCTCATAATGCCATGTTGTATGTCATTGTGAACCCCTTCCCCTATAATATGTATGTGCTCATGGGCTTTGCAACGGGAACACGCCGGGTTAAGCCGGTCATGACTTCCCTAATGTGCTGAATTTCAGGGGTTTTGTTGTGATAAATTCAGACACCTTAATTAAAGTTTAACTAAATATTTCTCAGTTAATTTCAAGGGTATTGTTATGCCATAGTTTATTTCCATGCCACTAACCATGGCCTTCGGCCATATCCACTGTATACTTTACAACATTACCAGGCCACTAGCCATGGCCTTCGGCCATATCCACTGTATACTTTACAACATTACCAGGCCACTAGCCATGGCCTTCGGCCATATCCACTGTATACTTTACAACATTACCAGGCCACTAGCCATGGCCTTCGGCCACGGCCAGTGGCCACGGCCTTCAGACGTACCCAGTGTATATTTTACAACATTAACAAGCCACTAGCCATTTCCCCAAGCCACTAGCCATGGCCAGTGGCCACTATACATGTGAATCAGGCTCACTAGTCTTCGACCCTGGCTAGTGGGCATAGTTGATATTTTACAACATTAGTAGCCACTAGCCATGGCTTTTGGCCATTCCGACTGTATATTTAACAACATTGATGAGCCACTAACCATGGTCTTTGGCCATGGCTAGTTATCCTTCCAGTTATCCTTCCTGTAATTGCGGCTAGAGGAAATTGTTTGGTCTTAACTTGGTCCCTGGCCCTCCTCCAACTCCCAAATTTCACATGGTGTCCCTCCCCCACCACCTCTAGCCTAATGCCATTTCACAATTGTCTGCAAAACTTCTGCCAAATCCGTTGTTTGAGTCAAAAGTTATTAGCAATCAATTTCATTGATTTCCTATGGTACTCAGTACTCACTTTAACTATAGTGCAGCGACCATATATGATAGCTGAACTATAGTTAATTTGAGTATCGAGATACATATGAAACCTGAAAACGAATTGCTGATAACTTTTGCCTCGCAAGTCGGATTTGGCCGAAATGTTGCAAAAAAAATGTTTGTCACAGGCCTCAACAGACTGGACATTTTGAGAAAATAGATAGAAATGATTAAGAAAGTAAATAAATGCTGTTTAAGCCTAGTACCCATTCATTTTCCCATAGAGAAAAAGTCAAAATATTGCTCCAGCTATATCTCCCATGGTGCTTTGCAGCAGAGTGGCTTTTCAGAAATGAAAAATCCGCCATTTTATTTTATTCGATGAGTGAAATGTTCGCAAACATTTCTGAAATATTGACGAATATTCTAAAATGAAAAAATGCCTTTTGGAGGAGGAACAAGGACAAAACAGCATCAAACTAGAGGTAGGGAGAGGGAAGAGGACACCTTGTGAATTTGGGGTGTTGGAGGTGGGGGGCTGAGGACCAAGTTCAGAGCTCAAACGTTTTCACATAGTTTTTGGATATTCGTGGTTATTTTTTATATTCAGGGTTATTTTTTGCATATTCAGGGCTATATTAGGAAACGGGATCGGGAATGAAAGTGTGTCACACATTTAATATAAAAGATGTAGGGGAAAAGATTTTAAAAGACACTTTACATTTTATTGATACAAATAAAAAGTGACATTTTACAGCTACAGTGAGGGGTGGAGTAGCCTATTGGGGCAATATGTCAAGAGGTGCAATATGGCCTTGGCTGGTGAGCCGAAAGACATGCATAGTGGCCTCAGCCAAAGGCTGTGGCCACCTAGTGGGTCCCAAAGGAACTTATTAGGGGAACATGTACGGTGGACATGGCCAAAGGCCATGGCTAGTGGCTCGTCAGTAGCCAGTGGGCCTGAAAGACAAGTATAGAGGCCACGGGCGAAGGCCGTAGCCACCTAGTGGATCTCAAAGGAACACATTAGGGGAACATGTACAGTGGCCACTGGCCATGGCTGAAGGCTATGTCTAGAGGCCCGGTAGTGTTTTAAAATATACATTGGTCATGGCTGACAGCTATGCTCACTGGCCAGGGCTAAAGACCCTGGATAGTGGGCCTGAAAGACATGTATAGTAGCCACCGACAGAAACTGTGGCCACATGGTGGGTCCTAAAGAAACATATTGGGGGAACATGTACAGTGTGCACAGCCTAAGGCCATGGCTAATGGCCAGTAATGTCTTAAAATATACAGTGGGCATGGCCAAAGGTCCAGGCAAGTGGGCCCAAAAGACATGCATAGTGGCCACAGCGGACGGCTGTGGCCACCTAGTGGGTTCAAAAGAAATATCCTGGGGGAACAAGTACAGTGGACACGGCCAAAGGCCATGGAAAGTGGCCCGGTAGTGTTTTAAAATATACAGTGGACGCGGCCAAAAGCTGTGCTGACTGGCCAGGTGTAGTGATACACAAAATTGCAACCTTGCCAATCAGGGCTTTAGATGACAGCATTAGCCGCTGAAAGCCAATAGTGTATTCAAAGTATGTGCCAAAATGCTGACAGTAGTCTGTTGTAGCACTTCCATTATGCAGTAGTGAGCTACAAGGAATATGCAGGCCTAGTATGAGTGATAGGTCACATTATGCATTGTTGATAGACAGGCAGGGAGAGGGCTCTAGCTCTGTAGCTAATGGACATTTTTGGAGTGTTTGGAACATTATGGCACCTATATAGCGCTTAGATAGCCAGTCTTAAGCGCTATGAACACTAAGCTATGAGTGCATGCCTTTTAGAGCTTGCAGATGGGGTTAATACATTCCTGCTTCCCTTAGAATATTCTGCCTCACTAACGGTAGCCCTGCATGGCCCCAAGCTAATCTCCTTTTCTCTGGGAAGGCACTGATAAGACATTCCTGAGCTTTCGCGCAGATGGGAGCCAGTGAGGGGCTCAGAAGAAGGAGCAGTGGAAACTAACAGAGTTGGGTTTTTTCCATGAGCCAGCCTATATTTTGCACAGGGAAAGTTCTGGAACTGTGCGTCATGGACGGGCAGCACGAGATTATAAAATATGCATGCTCACATGACTCGGGTGGGAGATCGTCCTGTGGACTTGGTTCGAGCAAGATCAAGTGCCCGGAATTGGAGCTCTGGCGGCACTCAGCAGCGCTGTCCTCTGAGCGGGGCTTGTTACAGCTAGCTTATGAGGGCCAGGGTCTCCCAGTGCTGATTGAAGGGGCGTAAGACTGTGTTTCTCTATGTTTCTCTATGTTCTATGTTTCTCTATATTTTGCATTTCTCTAAGTTTTGTGCTTTGTAATCTTCTCTAACTTGAATACCAAATGTATATGAAATTCACTGTTTAGAATAAATACTAAAACTTATTGAAGGTGTCATTTGTCACTAGCATGAGATCACTGCTCAGCACAATAGAACCTGTATTTTGGGCTGAATTGGGTAATTTTTGCTCCCGAGGGCTGGTCCCGAGGACGATTTGGCCCATATCAAGACATTTGGTGGCAGCTTGGGGATTTGTGCAGAGCAGTGCCTTGCTGTGAAATGACAAATTGTGTGAGAGAACACAGTGCAGAGTGAGGAGCAGGCTGTCGCATTTCCTTGGTGGTCTCACTGCAGCTCTGAGACTTCAAAAGACAGCAGCGTTGTGTCGGCTTGCCGTGGCCGATAGCTTGTGTGGTTAAGACTCCCTTCAGTAAATCAGTCGTGACTGACTTATTGCTTGGGAATGGAGCCAGGGAGTACAAGGCGATAAACAAGCGGGAAATGGCTTTGTTTAAAGCGCTCTGATGAATGGTCAAGAAAGATGTATGTTCAATTAGGAAATAATCTTATCATGCGGTTTCCCCAGTTTAAAGTTGTAATTTGAAATGCAAAGTGAGACGGAGTTCTCATCTCTATTCTGTCATGAGGGCAGGGAAAAATAGTTGCAAGGATTTGACATGCAAATTGTGAACAGTAATTCAACCATTGACTCAGCCCCAGTGTGCTAGCGAGTGGGGGGTTGTAATTTTCGGAGGCGAAGGTTCGCTTTTTTAATGTATGCTTTTGAAGTGTTGACATTCCTGAAGATAACGTGGGGAATGAGCCGTGCTTAGGAGAAAGAGTAACATCTGTGCTGAGAGCCTAAAGGGTTTGTTTTTCTTTTGGCAACTGTAAATTCCATGTGCTGGTGGCGAATTCTGTTTAAAGGAAACACACTAAAATGGTTATATTGCATTTTAAACTGTGCCATGCTTATAATGGGTGAGAGACTCACTTAAAAAAGAAAGTGAGTGATGTTATTTGGATTTTCGATTTTTGTGTATTGATTTGAAATTGCAGAATCAGTTTGCAATGGTTTGGGGGGAAAAGACAATTTATATTTTTCTAAATTGCCTCTAAATTGCCCCTGGAGTATTTTTGAGTGTTCCCACGCTATGCCATGGATTTGTACTGTTGCCTTATAAGTGATGTATGTTTTTGGAAATAGTGACCTGTTAACTGTGATACATGGTGAAAAATGTTGTTGACACATTTAACAGCCCACAAGCAATATAGAGTGTGGGTTGCTCTTGCAGGAAAAAAACGTGTAGGGAGCTGCACTAAACATGGCATTTTATTTTTTAAATGCACTGAAATAAGTGGTTATATTCTGACAATGGTACAACAGAATGAAAAAAATCTGTGTGTGATAAGATAGCACAAAGATTTAGTGGGTTGCGGGTTCTTTTGAAAGATCGCACATTGCATTGGAGTGAGCTCGTGAAGCCAAACTACAAGGTTACGAGGAAGAAGAGAAAAAAAAACATATGCTTTTAAATAGGACATTAATCAGTTCAAAACAGTCTAAAAGACGCTTTGACATTTTGCTAAATTACATGGAGTAGAATCTGATGACAAGGAAAGTGCCTCTTTTGAAAATAAGAGTCTTGCTGTGTGTGCAGAGCTTGTGCCTTGAACTTGCACTGTCTTGGGCGAGGTGCGCGAGGAAAAAAAAAACTGTTGGAGGAAGGCAGACAAAAAGCAGAATACTGCACTCCTGTTTAATGAAATGGTGCTTCAGATATGAGAGCTTTTCTGAGTTGCTGGAACAGTGCAAGAAAGAGTTAATCTGGATGAACTGTCTGAAACGAGTGCCTTTCCATTGAAGCCGCCACAGTGTAAGAGTTATAGGCAAAGAGATAAGCTTGCTGCGCAAAAGATAAACAATGACATTCCTGCATTCCATCCCCTGTGAGAGACACCCAGTGTGAGCAAAAAAAACTGAGGAGAGGGGGTGCAAAGACAGAAATGCTGATCAGAAGTAAAGAATTTGCCCAGTATTAACACTGGAAGGAAAACAAAGGCTGCATGCAGGATGGCAGATGGGCACATCACATCTGAACATTTGGGGAACCTGTGCATCTGTGAATGGGCTAAGAAAAGACAGCTGCCCATTTCAAGAGACTCCGTGCAAACTGCATTCCCATGCACCATGTGATGTGATGTGAAGTGAAGCGACATTGCTGTGCAAGCTGCACTCCAGTGCTCCATTTGATGTGAACTGAAGTAAAGCACTGTGCACTGGACAAGAAACCTCTAGGCGCTTTGAGAAGTGAAAATACACAGCTGTTTAAAAATGCAAGCTACATTGCCAGGGCTGGAGTAACTGACAAAGACATTATGGCATTCCAGATGGAAGCAAATCTGACAAAAGCGCTTATCCGTTTTGCAAGAGACAACATGCAGAGCGGGGCTTTGGAGTACAACATGAACACTGCACATTAGCCATGATCCAGAAGCCTCACGGCTTAGTGCAAGAATGAATGATTTGTTGAAGCAACAAAAGAAACTGACTTAGACTATCGCTCTCAAAGGGGTGGGCCAAGAAATCAGCAAACACCCTTTGAGAAAATGATAAGTGAAAAAACCAGAGGCTTGAAAGACACTAGCTGTATGGAGAAAAATAAACAAAGCTGCTTGTGCAACTGCAGGCGATATTGGACTGAAAGACTTTACCTTTGAAAAATGGAGTGATGCCAGCAGGGCAAACTAAATCAAGATCATGAGACACTGGAAGCAAGTTGGCGCCTGGCATTCGTGATCGCTTTGGTGAAAAAGAAAAGCATTGTGCGACCTGGGTACTTATTATATGGCTTTTGTAAAAGCACAGATCAGTCTGAGGTACCATTGACCAACTATGATCGCATTGCACAAATGAGTTTATGATTAGGCAGTTACACCCCGTATGGTTGAGTGTAAATAAGCCCCCAGAAACATGCAGAAGGGTGATAAATAATTGCAGTAGCAATGATAAAGTGTGTAGTTACCTGATGAGACGTCTGAAGATGGGGGTGGTGTTCAGGGAAGGGGTGGATAACGCTGATATTGAAGTTTTGATGACATCCTAATGTGAAGAATAACGACATTGTACTTTTGATGGCATCCTAACATTTCTGTTTGTATTTTGCCTAGGCAAAAAAGCAAGACAATAACAGAAATAGATGTGTTCAATTTGCGGGTGACACTGATCAGTCAAGCAGACGCATTCTCAGAGAAAGCGAATTACTGCGAAACGTCCTGCACCGCACTCAATGCTGCTAACATGCATGACGTATGAGGACATTTGTTCTGCAACCTGCGAAAGGTGTCCAACAGAGTAATAACTTTTGCTGAACTGGCACGGTGCAGACTTGGCTAGTTATGAAATATTTGATGCTACACATTCAAATGATTCAGTTGCTGGAAATAACTTAATTGACATGTCTTTCCTTTCTTGTTTAAAGGACTGTGGACAATGAGTTGTGGACTGTAACATCATGCACCACAAACAGCTGTGTGACACAGCACTTGAATGCTAACACATTGAAAAATGGTTTTTAAATGCACTTTTTGAGATGAATCTGAAAAAACGAAATGGTTTTGCTCTTCCAACTGAATTGCTTTAACCAGAGATGCTTTGCTTTTTGAAAAAAAAAAACTTCTACGTTGCACGTAGGCAGGAAAATGATTTATGAATTGTTGGGGCAGCAGGATTATGCAAGCAGGAGTGTAATATATTTTGAGATAAGATGAGTGCGCACATCAAAGTCACCTGTGCGTAGGTTAAGATTCTTAATTTGAAGTAATGCTGCCAAGTGTGTGAGCTCTAATTTGAGATGGTAACCTTTGAAACACTGGATACTTTTACAGCCAGCTTTAAGGCAGGTAAATGAAACCATGACTGACTTGATGTTTGATTTTATGACACATAGTGTGACACGGTTTTTGTTAAACCAACCAGTTTCATGTTTTTGTGGGGACAGCTGTCTCCAGCGCACTAATGCAAAGAGTCACCTTTTGATTGTAGACATATGGAATAATTCTTTGGAAAAGCGCTACAAATGAGTATCCACATGGAATTGCTAGCGTACTGGCCTGGCACATTGTCAGACATCTTTTGTCACTGAATGGATACAACGATTTGTTTAATTTGTTTAATGTGATGTTTTTCTGACCAAGAACTGCAGCGAGTGTTCTCGCCAAGATTTTATGGACTATAACTTGACTAAATGCATTTTACACAATGGTGTGATGAAACAGCCATTGCCGGATGATAGTATGGTGTTTGTGGCAAAAACTAATATTGTATATGGTAGATATCCCATTTGAAGAAGGGTATTCTCCAAGTCACAATAGGTAGACACTGTGAACATGTTAGATTTTCCAGTAGTAAGGCAACATTTAAATTGTAGGCTGGTAATGCACACCTCTATTATTACAGTGATACACTTAGACATAGATTTATCATGAGGCAATGTTTCCTTAGTACTACCAAGCTGCTACAAATGGAGTCCATTTCTATGGCCGATCACTAGAGTGCGCGTAGCTAGGGAGCTAGATTCATTAATTGCAGGAGCAGCGGGGAGTAACAGGAGCTTTATATGCTTGTGACATAGAAACTGTGCACAATAAGCTAGCCACTATGGGTTCTGATGCCAGCTCTGCTATATAAATTCTGGCCTAGTGGGGCCTATTGATACGCCCAACACTGCTACAAGTATTGGCAACCACTGAAGATGGCAGAATTTTAGGTATGAAGACATTTTTTCTGCCATAGGGCAGGTCAACAAGACTGCTAAATACACAGGATGCATTGTATGGCAAACATTGTTTAATCAGCAGGTGTTGGCTTTTTACTGAGTGGGGGCGACCATCCTCCCCACACTGGCACGCAGAGCTACAGTTACCAGCATACATATGGATCAAATTGCTTGCTTTTGATTGCATGAATAACACATGCCATGCTTGATGTAAATTAGTAGAATTGTTTTTATTTAGATAACCTGGTGCCCATGGGTTCACCTTGTTCACGAAATTAGATGGTTTCTGGTTGGGTTCCACATACATGGGGGAAGTGTCTAATCACACAGCCCATAGTCACGTTTGAATGCCCTGGGATCAGGGGGAGGGTAGGCCCTTAGAGTTAAAGGCTGCCAGGTTTTAGAATTGGTAACCATACATAAATGCAATAGTGCATTGTAGATTAGACTACACTGGATTGCCTTGACATTCTAACTGCATGCTGCTTTTTAACTGACAATCAGTTATACAATAATTATTTAGGTATTGTTGTGTAGGCCAGGTTTTGGCTAGAGTAAATGTCCATGTTCACTTTGTGTAGGTATTTTTGTGTACGCCAGGTTTTGGCAAGGGTATATGTCACTGTTCACTTTGTGTACATTTTTGTTTAGGTAGTGTTTTACCTTGCATGCCACGCTGACTAACCGCTAGAAGATAGTTTGCTTAAACCTCTTGCAAAGCCCCAAGGTCTTTATCACTGCACTAAATACTATATTGATGTGTATTAGTCAGCATTGTCGCACACATGT